>NC_140989.1:18538126-19019884 GCF_052327205.1 Somniosus microcephalus
GAGGAGAGAAGATGCGACTGGGGGGGGAAGAGAAGAGAGCGACTGGGGGGAAGAGGAGAGCGCGACTGTGGGGAAGGAGAGAAAGCGACTGGGGGGAAGAGAGAAAGTGACTGGGGGGAAGAGAGGGAAAGCGACTGGGGGGGAAGAGAGAGAGCGACTGGGGGGGAAGAGAGAGAGCGACTGGGGGAAGAGAGAGAGAGCGACTGGGGGGGAAGAGAGAGAGCGACTGGTGGGGGGAAGAGAGAGAGAGCGACTGGGGGGGAAGAGAGGAGAGCGACTGGGGGGGAAGAGAGAGAGAGCGACTGGGTGGGAAGAGAGAGAGCGACTGGGGGAGGGAAGAGAGAGAGCGACGGGGGGGGGAAGAGAGGAGAGCGACTTGGGGGGGAAGAGAGAGAGCGACTGGGGGGAAGAGAGAGAGCGATCTGGGGGGGGGGGAAGAGAGAGAGCGACGGGGGGGAAGAGAGAGAGCGACTGGGGGGGAAGAGAGAGTGCGACTGGGGGGGAAGAGAGAGTGCGACTGGGCGGAAGAGAGAGTGCGACTGGGGGGGAAGAAAGAGTGCGACTGGGGGGGAAGGTGGCCCGATGGACCCCTGCGAAGGAAGGAAGAAGGTAAGCTCTCCCTCCCTGTCCCACCCCCTCACTCTTTCCCTCCCTCACCCTCTCCCCTCCCTCCCCCTCCCCCTCTCCTCCCCCCACCCTCTCTCTCCCCTCCCCCCCACCCTCTCTCTCTCTCCCCCCCACCCACTCTCTCTCTCCCCCTCCCCCCACCCTCTCTCTCTCTCCCCTCCCCCGCACCCTCTCTCTCTCCCCCCTCCCCCCACCCTCTCTCTCCCCCCACCCTCTCTCTACCCCCTCCCGCCACCCTCTCTCCCCCCCCTCCCCCCCACCCTCTCTCTCTCCCGCCACTCTCTCTCTCCCCTCCCCCACCACCTCTCTCTCTCCCCTCCCCCCACCCTCTCTCCCTCCCCCACCCTCTCTCTCTCTCCCCCCACCCCTCTCTCTCTCTCTCCCCCCACCCTCTCTCTCCCCCTCCCCACCCTCTCTCTCCCCCCCATCCTCTCTCTCCCCCCCACCCCCCCCACCCTCTCTCTCCCCCTCCCCCCACCCTCTCTCTCCCCCCCTCCCCCCACCCTCTCTCTCCCCCCTCCCCCCACCCTCTCTCTCTCCCCCCTCCCCCCACCCTCTCTCTCTGTCCCCCACCCCCCACCCTCTCTCTCTTCCCCCCACCCCCACCCTCTCTCTCTTCCCCCCACCCCCCACACTCTCTCTCTTCGCCCCACCCTCTCTCTCTTCCCTCTCCCTCCTTGCCCCTCTCCCTCCCTGCCCCTCTCCCTCCCTGCCCCTCTCCCTCTCCTCCCTCCCTATTTCTCTGTCTCTCTGACGTCTGTTCCCCTCTGTCGCTCTCAGTTTTTCTTCTGCCGTGGTGCCCGATTTGCTACTCCAGGCCCCGCCCCGCCTGCTCTCCGGGGCAAGGTAAGAGCTGGGCACCGGCCCCACACCGCCAGGGATCAGCACCCGAGGAACCCGCCCGCCGCCGAACGTGAACAAAGACCCTCCTCACCTGTCACGGAGTTGAAGTCTCCGAAAGCGGCCACGGTGCGCCGGTCCTCTTCCCCCGCGCATTCAGGAGGTGCAGGGGAGAGAGAGAGAGACAGACTGGGGGGGGGGGGGGGGCGAGTTAGACGCCGCCGTGCACCTGCTCCGCGGAGCTCCATGCCGCCACCAGCCGCCACCAGCCTTTACTAAGATGGCGGCGGTAGCAACGCTCGGCTGAGGCCCGCCCCTCCAGCCTTCACAAAGATGGTGGCGATCGGGGGCCGCTTGTTGACTGGGGCCGGGAGGTGCCTAGCTCGGGCGTGGGTGCGGAGGAGAGGCCCAGGCTTCGAGGCCTACCTGGAAAAACGGGGAAAGGTAGGAAAATTAATGAGATTAGATAAAAGATTTAGGCCTAGAAATTCAGTTTGCACAGTTTTGGGGCGCTAAAGTCGGGCGCTCGGTAAATTTAGCGCCCGCCGGAAACTGCAGGCCAACTCGCCGAAATTCAGTGAAGTTGGACCAGATTCTGGCCGAGCGCTGAAACTGGCGCTGCAATGCTGTGTTCAGGCGCTAATCCGGCGATGCGGCTTGATATCGCCGATTCCGGGCGCAGCGCAGGTGCGGTCATGTGTTGAGTGTCAGCAGACACCCTGACGCCGGCCAGCTCTTAAAGGGGGAAGGGTCAACTTTGACTGCTGCCACGCCCTGCATGCTGTAGCGCTGCAACTAGGCCTCAGCACTGGTGGTGTGCCAAAACAGCGCCTGGAGGAATGGAGAGGGCCCGTGACAGAGCACAGCGCTTCTCTGAGCATGCGCTGAGTGTGCTCATCCATGGGGTACACAAGAAAAGACGGATTGTGTGCCCGGCTAGTGGCAGGAAGGCTCCCAGGAGCCAGTTCAGGAACGCCTGGAGCAGAATTGCCCGCAGGGTCTCATCCAACTGCGATGTTCCCAGGAGTGCGGACCAGTGCCGCAAGAAATTCAATGACCTCAGTCGGATGGTGAAGGTGAGTACCCTTTCCACTGTCCCCCTCATCCTTGCATGTGCACCTCCCATTAGGGCCAAAGGGACATCAAAGGCCTAATGCCCAGCCCTCCTCCCGCTGCAATGGCACTTGCATGTTAATCAAAGCTCTTTCTGCACTTATCACACTGTCCAAGCTATTCAGCCATGGGAGGGCTCCCACACAGCAACAGGGCAGCACACTGTCCAAGCTATTCAGCCATGGGAGGCCTCCCACACAGCAACAGGGCAGCACACTGTACTTAGAGGCCCTCCTTTCTCTTGCAGGCCAAGCTGGCGAGGAACGCCAGGAGCCAGGTAGCGACTGGTGGAGGGCGTCCCGACTACCAGGAGCTGACTGATCTGGAGGAGAGGGTGGCACGACTCCTGCGCACCCGGGTGACAGGCCCTGTCGCGATCGGCGATGCGGACCCTGTACTGGAACCCACTGGTAAGGACATGACCGGGTGCACCTCTCTCCTTGCCCTCGCGCATCAGATGTACATCCTTCCCCACTGACCGCAAAATGCGCATAATGCACCACTGCGGCCTCCCTGGCTGTCGGCCTGTCCTCACTCTAAAGCTACACTTGTGCCTTCCTGCTTTCAGCTGCTGAGGAGGAGGTGCTCCCTGAAGCACAGAGAGCCAGGCCCTCGGAGGAGGAGGACGTGGAGGACCAGGAGGAAGGCGGCACCTCCGGGGAACCCTCCTCCGCGCCAGCAGATGGCAATGGAGGGGAGACGTCTGGCATGCAGGAGAGCCGGGGGGAGGCGGTGGAGGGGAGGCCAGAACCTGGTACCAGTGGCGTGGACGCACGCGGCAAGGGCCCGGCAGCAGGGCAGCCTTCTGGCCAGAGGGGGGAGGCGATGGAGGGGAGGCCAGAACCTGGTACCAGTGGCGTCGACGCATGCGGGAAGGGTCCGGCACCACGCCGCCCTTCTGCCCAGAGGGGGCAGGTGGTGGAGGGGAGGGGAGAACCTGGTCCCAGTAGGGTGGCCGAACGCGGCAAGGGTCCGGCGCCACGCCAGCCTTCTGCCCAGGGGGCGAGTCCGCCCTCCAGTCCGGAGTCGGACGTCGCCCAGGAGGTGCGCCTCCTGCACGACATGTCGGCGGCGTCGGAGCGGCGCCACGTGGAGTTTATGCAGGTGGTGGAGCAGATGCCTCGCGCCATGGAGAGCCTGGCACATAGTGTGGTGGCTTTCGCCGAATCACAGGCCAGGGGCCTGGAACAATTCGCGGCAGCGCACGCCAGGGGGGTGGACCTACTTGTGGCAGCGCACGACAGGGGGGTGGACCTACTTGTGGCAGCGCACGACAGGGGGGTGCAGCAACTCGCCGCAGCGCAGCACGCCAGTCGCCACATGAGAGGTGCTGGGCAGACACTGGCACAGCAGCTGTGGCCACATGCCAGGGCAGTTGGGGCACTAACTTCTGCCACCCTCGCACTGGCGCGGAGGCGTCGCCAGGCGAGCCGCCACCCTGCTGCAGCACAGCGGTCTGGCGGCCAACACATTGGTGCGCTTGCTCCCCTGCCAGGCTGGCCGAGTGCCAGTGTCTCTGGCGAGCAGCGCGCGCCTGCCATCAGCCAGCTTGTCCCCATTGGTGCAGGCGACACTGCCACTCCCCCAGCCAGGGTGCGACGAGCTGCTGCAGGAACTGAAGATGGCCACCCACAGCTGCAGCAGCCACCAGCCGGCCCCTCCCGGGCCGGCCCTCGTGTAGGGCGACCCCCAAGGGCATCTGGCGAGACGCATTGTCGCCCTGATGAGCCTTCCCCCAGCCTTGCCCCAGCCTCCGGGCCCAGCTTGAGGCGCAGCTGCAGGTCGGGCCGGGGCAAGAGAACGCTCTCTAAGGACTCGCCCTCTCGGCACGCCGAGTAGAGTGTGGCGAGCGCGGGTTTTGGTCATGCGGGGGCTTCTGTTCTGGGGGCATTATCTTGTTTGTTTTTATGGGGGTGTTTGTGTTGGGGGGGGGGGCGTTTTTTTGTAAGGCCGGTGAGGAAGGCCATTTGCATGTGGAAGTTTTGTTAGTCCTCCCCAGGTTTTGGGAGTGACATAAGTTTTCGACTTTTTTGGAGGTCTTCTCTGTTTTGCTGTTCCATGTGGGAAGGGCCCTGAGTTTGTGAAATAAAGATTTTTATTTTATCACCATGTGCAGGTGTCATGTTTCAACTGGTTGTTGGGTTAAGCGGCTGAGGGCTTGCGGAGCGGCTGCCTTCAGCTGCGTTCATTGGCCCAGGCCATTCCCTGACAGGGGGCCTAGAAGTGTCGAGCAATAAGCCACCGGCGGACGGCCCTTGGACCTTGTCGCTCCCTCCTAGGCTGCTCCTCCTCCTCCTCCTCCTCATGGTCCTCCAGCTCATCCTCTTGAGGTGGTGGGGCAATGTCAGGTGGCAGTGCCTGAGTCCTGCGGATCGCCAGGTTGTGGAGCATGCAGCACATGACGACGAACTGGGAGACTCTATCCGGCGAATACTGAAGAGCTCCTCCGGAACGATCCAGGCAGCGGAACCGTTGCTTGAGGACGCCTATCGTTTGCTCTATTAGGTTCCTTGTGGCTTGATGGCTTTCGTTGTATGCCACCTCCGCTGGGGTCGTGGGCGCGCGGAGCGGGGTCATGAGCCATGTACACAAAGGGTAGCCCTTGTCCCCGATAAGCCATCCCCTTGGTGGAGGCTGTGCCTCGAACATGTCAGCCACAGTAGTCTGGCGCAGGATAAATGCATCGTGGCTGCTTCCTGGGAAGCGGGCATTGACAGCTAGGATGCGCTGCCTGTGGTCACACACTAGCTGCACATTTAGGGAATGGTAGCCCTTGCGGTTGCGGTAATGCTCGGCATTGTGGATAGGTGCCCGCATAGCCACATGCGTGCAGTCAATGGCGCCCTGCACCATGGGGAAGCCCGCGATCCTGCCAAATCCGACTGCACGCTGCTCCTGCTTGTGTTGGGTCATGGGGAAGGAGATGAATTGGTGTCTCCTCGCGTAAAGTGCATCGGTGACCTGCCGGATGCAGCGATGCGCGGCGAACTGGGAGATGTTCGCTATGTCCGCAGCAGCGGCTTGGAACGAGCCGCTTGCATAAAAGCTGAGAGCCACCGTGACCTTCATTTCCACCGAGAGAGATGTCCTGCACATGAGCTGTGGCCGCAAATCTGCGTGAAGCAGCTGGCAGATCTCTGCAACCACCTCCCTCCTGAAGCGCAGCCTCTTCACACAATGCGCCGCAGTCATGGTGAGATAGGACACCTGCTGCCGGTATTGCCTGACTGGGTAAGGCCTACGTTGGCGACGCCTGATGGCCCCTCTGCGTCTAGGCATGGCTGGCCCTCTGTCACAGCGTCTGCGAGCCCTTCGCACAAAATGCTGCAACTGAGGGTTGGCACCCCATACAGCCCCCATTATAAAGTTCCAAACAGCCAAATCACAAGGATGCAAATGTCAAAGCACTGGCTAGAAGTCAAAAATACCTCTCCTATGTTGTCCGAAATCAGAAATCTCTGTGCCTTGCTCTCTGTCCAGAAATCCAAAGCAGTAAAGTCATTGCAGCGAAATGGCTGGCCTTTATGGGTGAGTGGCTGTGCCCTTTAATTAGCGCTCCCCGAATCCCACAGGGCCTCTGTTGCGTTCCACTTCACAGTTCTTAACAGCGCCACGCCCACATTGGGCGGGCGCCACTGAATTTCCGGTTTGGGGCGCACAAATGGCGTTGCACACCCAAATGACGTCATAAGATGCGCGCGCAGCTGAGCGGGCGCTAACACTTTGCGCCGGCGCTAAATCCCAACTGAATTTCGGCATAGGCGCAGATCCGGCAGCGCCCGGGCACTAAGTGGCTAGCGCCGGAAATAGACCCTTTTCTGGCGCTAACGGCTGGCACAAACAACTGAATTTCTAGGCCTTAGAAAGTAATTAACTTTTTTAAAAAACAATATGTGTTTTAAAAGCAACGTTTTTTTTAAAGACGCAGAAAGCGGGAAAAAGAATGGAAAAGTTTGGAATCAAGATGGCGGCGACTCTCCTCGGTTCAGAACGATAAGGCCCGCTCACACAGGCACCGATTGGTGGACCGTCAGGTCACCGAAGCGTAGGATTGGTCAATTGTCCCATCACTCGATCGTAGGAGGGCCCGGCTGCACGCGCCAGGAACCCGCCGTACGATTGGTCGACCTCGACGTCACTCGATGCTAATGAGCGGATAATGAGCGGAATGTTGAACGTTTTTTGGATAACGCGGGCGCAATTTTTGTCCGGCCGAAACGTAAATATGTTTAGGACGGTTCTGGAATCGTCAGCTTTCTTTTGACGTAATGCAAGTGTAGGTACGCTCTATAACTTTCGAGTTAATTCAAGACAGACAGACAGACAGAAAGACAGACGGAATGACAGACAGAAGTATCCTTTTATATATATAGATTATTACATACCCAGGAGTGAGTTACAGGCTGGAATCTAATCGAGGGGTTCAGATGGTTTATGTATAGAATACTGGATACCTGGGAGTGAGTTACAGGCTGATATCTAATCGAGGGGTTCAGACGGTTTATATATAGAATAATAATGGATACCTGGGGGTGAGTTACAGACTGGAATCTAATCGAGGGGTTCGGGTAGTTTATATATAGAATAATGGATACCTGGGAGTGAGTTACATGCTGGAATCTAATCGAGGGGTTCGGGTAGTTTATATATAGAATAATGGATACCTGGGAGTGAGTTACAGACTGGAATCTAATCGAGGGGTTCGGGTAGTTTATATATAGAATAATGGATACCTGGGAGTGAGTTACAGGCTAGAATCTAATCGAGAGGTACTGGTGATTTATATATAGAATAATGGATACCCGGGAGTGAGCTACAGGCTGGAATCTAATCGAGGGGTTCAGATGGTTTATGTATAAAATAATGGATACCTGGGGGTGAGTTACAGGCTGCAATCTAATCGAGGGGTTCAGGTGGTTTATATAAAGAATAATGGATACCCGGGAGTGAATTACAGGCTGGAATCTAATCGAGTGGTTCGGAAGGTTTATATGTAGAATAATAATGGATACCTGTGAGTGGGTTACAGGCTGGAATCTAATCGAGGGTTTCAGAGGGTTTATATATAGAATATTGGATACATGGGAGTGAGTTACAAGCTGGAATCTATTCGAGCGGTTCGGTTGGTTTGTATATGGAGTAATGGATACCCGGGAGTGAGTTACAGGCTGGAATCTAATCGAGGGGTTCGGGTAGTTTATATATAGAATAATGGATACCTGGGAGTGAGTTACAGACTGGAATCTAATCGAGGGGTTCGGGTAGTTTATATATAGAATAATGGATACCTGGGAGTGAGTTACAGGCTAGAATCTAATCGAGAGGTACTGGTGATTTATATATAGAATAATGGATACCCGGGAGTGAGTTACAGGCTGGAATCTAATCGAGGGGTTCGGGTAGTTTATATATAGAATAATGGATACCTGGGAGTGAGTTACAGACTGGAATCTAATCGAGGGGTTCGGGTAGTTTATATATAGAATAATGGATACCTGGGAGTGAGTTACAGGCTAGAATCTAATCGAGAGGTACTGGTGATTTATCTATAGAATAATGGATACCTGGGGGTGAGTTACAGGCTGGAATCTAATTGAGGTGTTTGGGTGGTTTATCTATAGAATAATGGATACCTGGGGGTGAGTTACAGGCTGCAATCTAATCGAGGGGTTCAGGTGGTTTATATATAGAATAATGGATACCCGGGAGTGAATTACAGGCTGGAATCTAATCGAGTGGTTCAGAAGGTTTATATGTAGAATAATAATGGATACTTGTGAGTGGGTTACAGGCTGGAATCTAATCGAGGGTTTCAGAGGGTTTATATATAGAATATTGGATACATGGGAGTGAGTTACAAGCTGGAATTTATTCGAGGGGTTCGGTTGGTTTGTATATAGAGTAATGGATACCCGGGAGTGAGTTACAGGCTGGAATCTAATCGAGGGTTTCAGAGGGTTTATATATAGAATATTGGATACATGGGAGTGAGTTACAAGCTGGAATCTATTCGAGGGGTTCAGATGGTTTGTATATAGAGTAATGGATACCCGGGAGTGAGTTACAGGCTGGAATCTAATCGAGGGGTTCGGGTGGTTTATATATAGAATAATGGATAACTGGAATTGAGGTAAAGACTGGAATCTAATCAAGGGTTTCGGAGGATTTATATATAGAATAATGGGTACCTGGGAGTGAGTTACAGGCTGGAATCTACTCGAGGGGTTTGGGTGGGTTTATATATAGAATAATGGATACCTGGGAGTGCGTTACAGGCTGGAATCTAATCCAGGGGTTCAGGTGGTTTATATATAGAATAATGGATATCCAGGAGTGAGATATAGGCTGGAATCTAATGAAGGGGTTCAGGTGGTTTATATATAGAATAATAGATACCCAGGAGTGAGTTGTAGGCTGGAATCTGATCCAGAGGCTTGGATAGTTTATATATAGAATAATAATGGATACCCAGGAGTGAGTTATAGGCTGGAGTCTGAGCGAGAGGCTCAGATAGTTTATATATAGAATAATAATGGATACCCAGGAGTGAGTTATAGGCTGGAGTCTGAGCGAGAGGCTCAGATAGTTTATATATAGAATAATGGATACCCAGGAGTGAGTTACAGGCTGGAACCTGATCGAGAGGCTCGGATAGTTTATATATAGAATAATGGATACCTGGGAGTGAGTTACAGGCTGGAATCTAATCGAGGGGTTCAGGTGGTTTATATATAGAATAATAATGGATACCCGCGAGTTACAGGCTGGAATCTAATTGAGGGGTTCGGGGGTTTATATATAGAATAATGGATACCCGGGAGTGAGTTACAGGCTGGAATCTAATCGAGAGGTTCGGCTGATTTATATATAGAATAATGGATACCCGGGAGTGAGTTACAGGCTGGAATCTAATTGAGGGGTTTGGGTGGTTTATCTATAGAATAATGGATACCTGGGGATGAGTTACAGGCTGGAATCTAATCGAGGGGTTCAGATGGTTTATGTATAAAAGAATGGCTACCTGGGGGTGAGTTACAGGCTGGAATCTTTTCGAGGGGTTCAGGTGGTTTATATATAGAATAATGGATACCCGGGAGTGAATTACAGGCTGGAATCTAATCGAGTGGTTCGGAAGGTTTATATGTAGAATAATAATGGATACCTGTGAGTGGGTTACAGGCTGGAATCTAATCGAGGGTTTCAGAGGGTTCAGAGGACCTGTCGCACTCACACCCATCATAATGAAGTGTTTCGAGAGACTGGTCTTAGCCCACATCAAAGCCAGTGTTCCTGCCTCCCTCGACCAACACCAGTTTGCCTATCGGGCAAACAGATCAACGGAGGATGCAATCACTACTGCTCTACACTCGGCACTGAATCACCTAGATGGTAAGGAGACCTACATCAGAATGTTGTTCATAGACTACAGCTCAGCATTCAACACTATCGTCCCCAATAAGCTGGCCACCAAACTCCAAACTCTTGGCCCGAACACTTCCCTCTGCAACTGGACCCTGGACTTCCTAACAAACAGACCCCAGTCTGTCAAATTAGGCAACCACACCTCCCCCCCCCGACCCTGAACACGGGGGCCCCACAAGAATGTGTGCTGAGCCCCCTCCTCTACTCCCTCTTCACCCACGACTGTGTGGCTGTTAATGGTTCCAACACCATCATCAAGTTTGCAGATGACACCACAGTAGTAGGCCAGATCACCAACAATGATGAGTCAGCCTACAGGGAGGAGGTCCAGCATCTCGTGAAGTGGTGCGCCGACAACAACCTGGCCCTTAACACCAAGAAAACAAAGGAAATAATCGTGGACTTCAGGAAGTCCAAAGGCGGAAGTCACACCCCCATCCACATCAATGGGGCGGAGGTGGAAAGGGTGGCCAGCTTTAAGTTCCTCGGAGTCCACATCACGGAAGACCTCTCCTGGTCCCTCAACACCTCCTCTCTGGTGAAGAAGGCCCAGCAGCGCCTATATTTCTTGAGGAGGCTGAAGGGATGTAATCTGTCACCCCCGATCCTCTCTAACTTCTACCGCTGCACTATAGAGAGCATCCTGACAAACTGTATCACGGTATGGTACGGCGGCTGTAGCTCCCATGACCGGAAAGCCCTGCAGCGGGTAGTCAAAACTGCCCAACGCATTACCGGCACCCGGCTACCGACCATAGAACATATATATCAGAAACGCTGCCTACGGAGGGCACGGACCATCATCAAAGACCCTACCCACCCCAGCCACAGTCTGTTCGCCCTCCTACCATCTGGAAGACGCTACAGATGCATTCGCACCCGTACGACCAGATTTAGGAACAGCTTCTTTCCCAGGGCTGTCATCCTACTGAACTCCACAAATAAACACTAAAGCCTGCACATCTGCCGATGCACTTTATTCACTTTATTATGGTCATATTTATGCTAATATATATGTACAAATGTATGTTGAAATGTTTAAGTGTCCTAATCCAAATTGTACACTCTCGGGAGCCGCAAGCCTACATTTCGTTGTACTGCACTTGTGCACTAACAATGACAATAAAAGTTGATTTGATTTGATTTGATTTGATATATAGAATATTGGATACCTGGGAGTGAGTTACAGGCTGGAATCTAATCCAGGGGTTCAGGTGGTTTATATATAGAATAATGGATATCCAGGAGTGAGATATAGGCTGGAATCTAATGAAGGGGTTCAGGTGGTTTATATATAGAATAATAGATACCCAGGAGTGAGTTGTAGGCTGGAATCTGATCCAGAGGCTTGGATAATTTATATATAGAATAATAATGGACACCCAGGAGTGAGTTATAGGCTGGAGTCTGATCGAGAGGCTCGGATAGTTTATATATAGAATAATGGATACCCAGGAGTGAGTTACAGGCTGGAATCTGATCGAGAGGCTCGGATAGTTTATATATAGAATAATGGATACCCGGGAGTGAGTTACAGGCTGGAATCTGATCGAGAGGCTCGGATAGTTTATATATAGAATAATGGATACCCGGGAGTGAGTTACAGGCTGGAATCTGATCGAGAGGCTCGGATAGTTTATATATAGAATAAAGATTACTTGCGAATGAGATCATGGGCGTTGGCTCTTATCCGAGCACAAGCTCTGCTCAACCTACGGCTAAAGTAAAACTGGAGAGACATTGAAAAGTAGACGCATTCCTTGTATTCCTTCCGCAAGACTCATTTTGCAGATAGGGACAGCAGTGGATGAAGGTAGGTCTCTCAGCATACAAGATAAAAACCTATCATTGACAAGTTTCAAACACTTCACAAATCTTAGCGTAGCAACACTGGAATGTACAGGACTGACAGAGACCAGTTGACCAGTCCCAATGTTCAAAAAAACCTCTCTCTATCTCTCCTCAATCATTCTGTTCCCCAAATATCAATCCAGTTCCCGTTTGAATTTATTGACACTGTGAACCTGTACGGCCTGAAATATTGCATTAATTACAGGATTATCCTAGTAGTTTAGATTAAAGGATGAGCTGATTGATCCTAGTGGTCTTTTCCTGTTTGAACCTGGTGCTGGAGAGAACCAGATGTCCCATTTACACCTGGTTGGGACGGAGTGGGGTGGGGGGGGGAGGGGAGGAGGTCAGAATCTGGACTGGACCTTTAAATATTGGTCCGGGGGTGGGGCCATAGGTGGATCTTCTGACCACAACTCCCCACCCCACCTCCCTACATCAAGGGGGCGTCTTGGAGGAAGTTCCCAGACTTCCCCCTCAAATTCCTCCCTTAGTGCCCCAGAAAGACCGCGTAGGAACTAACACCAGTTGAAACGTGGCTTGAAGCCTTTCTGAACGCCTCAAGCCCTTTACTAGAGCAAGGTAATTGATCCAGGGGGAGGATTGATTATCTAGTTGGGGACCTCCGGTGAGTTCAGCTCATTTGGGCCTTAGGAATGAAAATTAGATGGTTTTTATAACAGGAGTGTGATATAGAAACATAGAAACATAGACGATAGGAGCAGGAGTAGGGCATTCGGCCCCTCAAGCCTGTTCCGCCATTTAATGAGATCATGGCTGATCATCCAAATTCAGTACCCTGTCCCTGCTTTCTCCCCATATCTCTTGATCCCTTTAGCCTTAAGAAATATATCTAAATCCTTCTTGAATATATTTAATGAATTGGCCTCAACTGCCTCGTGTGGTAGAGAATTCCACAGGTTCACCACTCTCTGGGTGAAGAAATTCTTCCTCATCTCAGTCCTAAATGGCTTACCCCTTATCCTTAGACTGTGATCCCTGGTTCTGGACTCTCCTGCCATCGGGAACATCCTTCCTGCATCTAGTCTGTCTAGTCCTGTTAGAATTTTATAAGTTTCAATGAGATCCCCTCTCATTCTTCTAAACTCTAGCGAATATTAGCCTAATGGACCCAATCTCTCCTCATACGTCATTCCTGCCATCCCAGGTATCAGTCTGGTGAATCTTCGCTGCACTCCCTCCATGGCAAGAACATCCTTCCTCAGATAAGGCGACCAAAACTGCACACAATACTCAAGGTGTGGTCTCACCAAGGCCTTGTACAACTGCAGCAAGGCATCCTTGCTCCTGTACTCGAATCCTCTCGCTATGATGGCCAACATGCCATTTGTCTTCTTAACCGCCTGCTGCACCTGCATGCTTACCTTCAGCGACTGGTGCACAAGGACACCCAGGTCTCATTGCACTTCCCCTTTTCCCAATCTATTGCCGTTTAGATAATAATCTGCCTTCCTGTTTTTGCCACCAAAGTGGACAACCTCGTATTTATCCACATTATACTGCATCTGCCATGCATCTGCCCAATCACCCAACCTGTCCAAATCATACTGGAGTTTCTCTGCATCCACCTCACAGCACACATGCCCACCCAGCTTTGTGTCATCTGCAAACTTGGGGATATTACATCTAGCTCCCTCGTCTAGATCTTTAATATCTAATGTGAATAGCTGGGGTCCTAGCACCGATCCCTGCGGTACCCCACTAGTCACTGCCTGCCACTCGGAAAAAGACCCATTTAATCCAACTCTTTGCCTCCTGGCTGCCAACCAGCTCTCTATCCAAGTCACTACCTTACCCCCAATCCCATGTGCTTTAACTTTACATGCTAATCTCTTCTGCGGGGAGCCTTCTGAAAGTCCAAATACACCACATCCACTGGTTCTCCCTTATCTATTTTACCAGTTACATCCTCAAAAAATTCCAGTAGACTACTCAAGCACGATTTACCTTTTGTAAAGCCATGTTGACTTTGTCCGATCCGGTCACTTTTTTCCAAGTGCTCTGCTATTACATCCTTTATAATGGACTCTAGCATTTTCCCCACTACCGATGTCAGGCTTACCAGTTTATAATTCCCCGTTTTCTCTCTACCACCTTTTAAAAGTAGTGTGGTTACATTAGCTACCCTCCAATCCATGGGAACTGTTCCAGAGTCTATCGAATTTTGGAAGATGACCAGCAATGCATCTACTAATTCTAGGGCCACTTCCTTAAGTACCCTAGAATTATCAGGCCCTGGGGATTTATCGGCCTTCAATCCCATCAATGTCCCTAACACCATTTCCCTCCAAATACTGATTTCATTCATTTCCTCCCTCTCATTAGACCCTATGTTCCCCGACATCTCTGGGAGGTTATTTGTGTTCTCCTTTGTGAAGACAGAACCAAAGTATGTGTTTAATTGGTCTGCCATTTCTTTGTTCCCCATTATAAATTCCCCTGATTCTGACTGCAAGCGACCTACGCTTGACTTCACCAATCTTTTTCTCTTTATATATCTGTAGAAGCTTTTACAGTCAGTTTTTATGTTCAAGCTTACTGTCATACTCTATTTTCCACCTCTTAATTAATCCCTTTGTCCTCCTTTGTTGAATCCTAAACTGCTCCCAATCCTCAGGTTTACTGCTTTTTCTGGCCAATTTATATGTCCTCTCCTTGGATCTTATTCTATCCCTAATTTCCCTTGTTAGCCACGGTTGAGTCACCTTTTTTGTTTTATTTTTATGCCAAACTGGGATGAACAAATTCTGTAGTTCATCCATGCGATCTTTAAATGTTGACCATTGCCTATCCACCATCAACCCTTTAAGTAACATTCCCCAATCCATCCTAGCCAACTCGCGCCTCATACCATCATAGTTTCCTTTATTTAAATTGAGGACCCTAGTCTCTGAGTCAACGACTTCACTCTCCATCTTAGTGAAGAATTCTAGCATATTATGATCGCTCCTCCCCAAGGGGCCTCACACAGCAAGATTGCTAATTAATCCTTTCTCATTACATAATACCCAGTCTAAGATGGCCTGATCTCTAGTTGGTTCCTTGACATATTGGTCCAGGAAACCATCCCATATACACTCTAGGAATTCCTCCTCCATGGTATTGTTACTAATTTGGTTAGCCCAACCTATTAAAGCCACCCATGATAACTGCTGTGCCCTTATTGCAAGCATCTCTAATTTCCCATTTAATGCCATCCCCAACCTCAGCACTACTGTTTGGGGGTCCGTATACAAATCCCACTAACGTTTTCTGCCCCTTGGTATTTCTCAGCTCTACCCATACTGATTCCACATCATCAGAGCTAATATCCTTCCTTACTATTGTGTTAATCTCCTCTTTAACCAGCAATGCTACCCCACCTCCTTTTCCTTTTTGCCTGTCCTTCCTGAATATTGAATACCCTGGATGTTGAATTCTCAGCATTGGTCACCCTGGAGCCATGTCTCCGTAATCCCAATTATATCATATCCGTTTACATCTATTTGCGCAGCTGATTCATCCACCTTATTACGAATGCTCCTCGCATTAAGACACCATGGGGGGGCGGATTTTAACTCAGGTGCGGGATAGTGTCATGTTATCCGAATTTTGTGTTTCCCACACGAATCTAAATGGATGTGGGAGATTGATGCAACTTTAACTTAAGTGGCCAATTGATTTCCAGTGTGTGGGAAGCCTTTGCAAATGGGTTTTTCATGACTGTAAGTCGCCACCAACGACGTCATCATTGCTGCTGCATTTAAGGTCCACAGCAAGCCTTGCTCCTTCTGCAGACTGCCAAGCTTCTTGACTGTGCAGTGTGAGGGAGCTGCAGCAAAAATGACAAGCGGGAGGGCCAGATCAGCTCCTCGCTTTGACGAGGCGGCACTGCAGGCATTAGTTGATGGGGCTAGGGCCAACAGGGAGGGGCTCTTCCCTTCCTCAGGGAGGAAGAGGCCTCCCACTCAGACCAAGGCAGTGTGGATGCAGGTGGCTGAGGGGGTCAACTCATTGGGAGTCACCCGCAGAACCTGGATACAGTGCAGGAAAAGATTTCATGACCTTCAGCGCACTGGAAAAGTGAGTATGAATTTCCCATCACCCTCAATCTGATCCCCATTGCCTTTCCTCACCAGCACTCAGCTTTAGCAATCTCTTCCTCCACATCCCACTTGACACTGACATACATGCACCCTTACCCATTCCCTCTCTCTCTATGCTCACATTCACATAACTATTCCACCATGCAGCCCTCACACTCCCTATCACTCTGATGTTTTGAACACAACTGACAACACACAGGGAGGGCCCTTGGTCTTGCAACCTCATCTTTGTCTCCTTCTAAGTATCTATGCTATGCAGTCTCTACACTCACTCCTTCATTCTCACTCAACCTCCACTTGTCTCCCTCATTTCAGGAAAAGAGCGCTCACAACAAAAGAGAGCGAGCCAGGACAGGAGGAGGGACAGCCTCAATAGCCCACCTGATCCTCTGGGAGGAGGCCGTCCTGGAAATTATGTGCATTGAGGATGATTCGCATGTGGGGGATGGACAGACGGGTGCAACACATCAAGCTGGTGACAGAAAAGTTGACAGATAATGATTGTGAAGCTGTGACAGATGCACTTATGAGCATCTGCAAAAAGCTATGTGCATGTAGCCTTGGCATCACATCTCTGACTCTTTCCTTTACTCCCCAACAGGACCATCACAAGCATCCATCCCCCCTAGCCAGGAAGAAGAGGCTGAGCAGCCAGACTCCTCAGAGGAAGCTGCAACCTCTGAGGGCACAGCGTCACCAGAAATCTGCGCACCCAGCACCAGCGCAGACACGCACACCTCGGTGGGACCTTCGGGACATAGATTGGTGTTGTCACCTGGTGTATCACAGCTCACAAGTGAGCATCAGCAGATTGTGGAGACAAGGACAGCAGTGGAGAGTCCTAGTCGGAGGGCGCAGGACTCTGCCAGCTCGGCTCAGCAGCATGTTGACCCTCTGCCTCTGGGTCCATCCATGAGATCAGTGGTGATGGAACTCCAGGAACAGATACAAGAGTCTCTGGCAGGTTTTGTCTCTAGGGTCGCTGCAAGTGTGGAGTGAATGGAGGAGTCCATAGCGACCATGACCAGAGCCTTTGTGGAGTCATTGGCGCATGAACACATCACCACAGAAAGGATGGCTAGTGCTGTTGGGGAGGGTTTAAACTAAAATGGCAGGGGGTTGGGAACCTGTGCAGGGAGACAGAGGAAAGAGAAGCAAGGATAGAAGCAAAAGACAGGAAGGAGAAAAGCTAAATTGGAAGGCAGAGAAATCAAGGGTGTAAATCAAACATGGCCACAGTAAATAATAATTCTAAAAGGTGTGTTAAAAAAACAAGCCTGAAGGCTTTGGGCGCGATTTTCATTGAGCTGTGGAGTCAGGCTTGGAGGCGTGCGGGGGGTTAAAATCGCAAAAACTGGCGGGCAGAACCCCTCCCCCACCCCCGGCCTGGTTCCCAACTCTGAGCAATTTTAACTCAGGCGTGTCTGATGGTCCCAACTCCGTCCCGCATCCAACTGGCGGGACTGGTCGTTAAGGCCCTTAACAAACAGTAAATGGCCTCTATAATCCTATTTTGAAAGGCCCTTGCAAAGTTAACCCTTTTCCTACATGAAACACGCCTGGTGGGAAACACGAATGTGAAACCTGGCGGGAGCACTATTGGATTGCTGACTATCAACTGCAGGTCAACCATTAAAGAGGAGATTTGATCAGCCATGATTTGCCAGTGGCAGGACTTAGTGGTCTCAGGTCTGGGGCAACTTTTAGAAGGCTTAACCACACATAAGAACATAAGACCATAAGAACATAAGAAGTAGGAGCAGGAGTAGGCCATACGGCCCCTCGGGCCTGCTCCGCCATTCAATAGGATCATGGCTGATCTGAACCTAGACTCACGTCCACTTCCCTGCCCTCTCCCCATAACCCCTAATTCCCTTATCAGCTATAAAACTGTCTATCTCCATTTTAAATCTATTTAATGTTGCAGCTTCCACAGCTCTCTGGGGTAGCAAATTCCATAGATTTACTACCCTCTGAGTAAAGAAGTTTCTCCTCATCTCAGTTTTGAAAGGGCAGCCCCTTATTCTAAGATTATGCCCCCTAGTTCTAGTCTCACCCATCAGTGGAAACATCCTCACCGCATCCACCCGATCAATCCCCCTCACAATCTTATATGTTTCGATAAGATCGCCTCTCATTCTTCTGAACTCCAATGAGTAGAGGCCCAACCTACTCAACCTTTCCTCATACGTCAACCCCCTGATCTCCGGAATCAACCGAGTGAACCTTCTCTGAACCGCCTCAAGGGCAAGTATATCTTTTCTTAAATATGGAAACCAAAACTATACGCAGTATTCCAGGTGTGGCCTCACCAATACCCTGTATAACTGCAGCAAGACTTCCTTGTTTTTATACTCCATCCCCCTTGCAATGAAAGCCAAGATTCCATTGGCCTTCCTGATCACCTGCTGCATCTGCATACTAACTTTTTGTGTTTCATGCACCAGGACCCCCAGATCCCTTTGTACTGTAGCACTTTGCAGTTTCTCTCCATTTAGATAATAACTTGCTCTTTGATTTTTTCTGCCAAAGTTCATAACCTCACACTTTCCAATATTATATTCCATCTGCCAAATCTCTGCCCACTCACTTAGCCTGTCTATGTCCTTTTGCAGGTTTTTTATGTCCTCCTCACTCACTGCTTTCCCTCCCATCTTTGTATCGTTGGCAAACTTGGATATGTTGCACTCGGTCCCTTCCTCCAAATCATTAATATAAATTGTAAAGAGTTGGGGTCCCAGCACTGGCCCCTGCGGAACACCACTAGTTACTGATTGCCAGCCTGAGAACGAACCATTTATCCCAACTCTTTGTTTTCTGTTAAATAGCCAATCTTCCACCCATGCCAGTATATTACCCCCAATCCCGTGATTTTTTAATCTTGATCAGTAATCTTTTGTGTGGCACCTTGTCAAATGCCTTTTGGAAGTCCAAATACGCTACATCCACTGGTTCCCCTTTATCCACCCTGTATGTTACGTTCTCAAAGAATTCGAGCAAATTTGTCACACATGACTTCCCCTTCATAAAACCTCTGTCCTATTAAATTATGTTTATCCAAATGCTCTGTTACTGTTTCCTTAATAATGGACTCCAACATTTTACCAACCACAGATGTTAGGCTAACTGGTCTATAGTTTCCAGCTTTTTGTCTACTTCCCTTCTTAAATAAGGGTGTTACATTAGCAGTTTTCCAATCTGCCAGGACCTTTCCTGAGCCCAGGGAGTTTTGGAAAATAATCACCAATGCATCCACAATCCCTACCGTCACTTCTCTCAAGACCCTAGGATGTAGGCCATCAGGTCCGGGGGATTTATCCACCTTAAGTCCCATTATTTTACCGAGTACCACCTCCTTAGTGATTTTAATCGTGTTTACCTCCTCCCCCCCCCATTGCCCCCTGTTTGTCCAGTGTTAGGATATTTTTAGTGTCCTCTACTGTAAAGACTGATACAAAATATTTGTTCAGCGTCTTTGCCATCTCCATGTTCCCCACCACTAGTTTCCCGGTCTCATCCTCTAAGGGACCAACGTTCACTTTAGCCACTCTTTTTCTTTTTATATAGCTGTAGAAACTCTTGCTATCTGTTTTTATATTTTTTGCTAGTTTACTTTCATAATCTATCTTCCCTTTCTTGATTAATCTTTTAGTTATTCTTTGCTGGCTTTTAAATGCTTCCCAATCTTCTATCCTCCCACTAGATTTGGCTACCTTATATGCCCTTGTTTTCAGTCGGATACTATCCTTAATTACTTTACTAAGCCACGGATGGCTGTCTTTTCTTTTACTCCCCTTTTTCCTCAGTGGAATATATTTTTCTTGAAAGATGTGAAATATCTCCTTGAATGTAGACCACTGCTCTTGTGCCGTCTTACACTTTAATCTGTTTTCCCAGTCCACTTTAGTCAATTCTACGCTCATACCTTCATAGTCTCCTTTATTTAAGCTCAGTACGCTGGTTTGAGATCCAACTCTCTCACCCTCAAACTGAATTTGGAATTCAACCATATTATGGTCACTCATTCCAAGGGGATCCTTTACTAGGAAATTTTTTATTAATCCTGTCTCATTACACAGGACCAGATCTAAGATTGTCTGCCCCCTTGTTGGTTCAGTTACATACTGCTCAAGGAACCCATCCCTAATACACTCTATGAACTCTTCCCCAAGGCTGCCATGCTCAATTTGATTAGTCCAGTCAATATGAAAGTTAAAATCCCCCATGATTATAGCTGTTCCCTTATTACAAGCCCCAACTATTTCTTCATTTATACTCCGACCAACAGAGTTGCAACTGTTAGGAGGCCTATAGACTACGCCCACTAGTGACTTTTTCCCCTTATTATTCCTTATCTCCACCCAAACTGTTTCACTATCCTGAGCCTTTGACCCAATATCATTTCTGACTATTGCAGTGATTCCATCCTTGATTAACATAGCAACCCCTCTGCCCTTTCCTTCCTGTCTGTCCTTCCTAATTGTCAAATACCCTTGTATGTTTAGTTCCCAGTCATGATCATCTTGCAGCCATGTTTCCGTAATGGCCACCAGATCATAACCATGTGTAGTTATTTGTACCGTCAACTCGTCTATTTTGTTACGAATGCTGCGTGCATTCAGATAAAGAACTTTCAAATATGTTTACCGACAATTTATTCCTATTTTTACTCCTTTTAATACTTTAACTTTATCATCATACATTCTGTCCCTTCCTGACATGCTCTGGTTTTTAATTCCCCCACTGCTACCTTGCTCTATTGTCTTCTCTGCTGTCATTTTTATTTTTCGCTTTCTTAAAACCTCCCCCCACTAATTAGTTTAAAGCCATCTCTACAGCCCTAGTTATTTGATTCGCCAGGATTCTAGTCCCTGCACTGGCCAAGTGAAGTCCGTCCCAGCAGAACAGCTCTCTCCTGTCCCAGTACTGATACCAGTGTCCCAACCTGTGGAAGGTTGGAGCCTCACACCCATCTCCAGTGTGACCTCCTGGGAAACCCCTCTTGTCACATTCACTCAGTGCTTCCTCAACGGAGGCATATACCAGAAGCATGGGAGCCATTTATTTCCTTCCCATCTGGACATTAGAGGAGCTCGAGCACCAGCCGCGGCAGCAGCAGAACCATGAGCAACAGCAGCACCAACAGCAGGAGCATCAACAGGAGCGGCAAGCTGCTAGTCACCCACCTGAAGATACACAGGCCAGAAGGCGCCAGCGCACGACAACTTTGCTGCCCGGGATGCAAGGGACGCACTCATCCTGGCCAGATTTGCTTAGCCTAGTCAAACAAACACTTTTGCCTCGCAGCTTCTTACCAGAGCATTGACAATGGCCAAGAACCAGAGGATTCCTAGCACTCTGACCACCATACTGACAGTTGCAACTATGCCTAAGCCCTCAATGTGGAAGTCCCACTAGCGAAATGACAGACGATACAACTGCAACATTTGCCATCAGAAATTTTATGTACAATAATGAAGTGAAGGCATTTTTACAGTAAACACAAAATTGCACCCAAGTGACTACCCTTGTGACCATTTGTGCAGAATTTTCCTCTTACACATGCTCCTACGTGGTGCCTCCCCTGTGGCTTCAGCAGATGTGGAGGCCCCTTGCTCACTTTGCTGCTGCTCCTGTCTCGACACCTTTGGCGGGCGTCCTCTGGGATGGCGAGCCTGTGCGGGCTCGTCAAAAGTCTGCTGCTCCTGCGGCTGTGCAGGGGTTGAGATGCCTATCTCACTTGGGTGTGGACTCCAGTGGGGCTCTGATCGAGGGCTCTGCAGTGGCATGGAAGTGTGAGCGCTTGGAGAGGAGCCCCCACTTCCTTGAGGTCTGCCACCAAACTCCCTCTCATGGGTCAGGTCCCCCTCAGCGCCTGCAAGTGGCTGGAGAGCACCTTCCTGCACATCAGGGGGACCATAGGGACCCATATCTGCAATGGCAGTGCTACTCAGAAGGAATTGCAAGAAAGGCTGGTTTCTCTGTTCAATAGATGCCCATCTCTCATCAAGAGATGTCATTCTATTCTGAACAATGACCATGTTTTCCATACCCTGGCAACTAAGCTCCTCCATGACCGTAGCTCTCCTCTCAGTACAGGAACAAGGATGTCTTGCTGCAGTTGTACAGGGTTTGGTGAGACCACATCTTGAGTATTGTGTGCAGTTTTGGTCGCCTTATCTGAGAAAGGATATTCTTACCATGGAGGGAGTGCAGCGAAGATTCACCAGACTGATACCTGGGATGACAGGAATGACGTATGAGGAGAGATTGGGTCAATTAGACTTATATTTGCTAGAGTTTAGAAGAATGAGAGGGGATCTCATTGAAACTTATAAAATTCTAACAGGACTAGACAGACTAGATGCAGGAAGGATGTTCCCGATGGCGGGGGAGTCCAGAACCAGGGGTCACAGTCTAAGGATAAGGGGTAAGCCATTTAGGACTGAGATGAGGAGGAATTTCTTCACCCAGAGAGTGGTGAACCTATGGAATTCTCTGCCACAGAAGGCAGTGGAGGCCAATTCATTAAATATATTCAAGAAGAAGTTAGATTTATTTCTTAAGGCTAAAGGGATCAAGGGATATGGGGAGAATGCAGGGACAAGATACTGAATTTGGATGATCAGCCATGATCTCATTGAATGGCGGAGCAGGCTCGAGGGGGCGAATGCCCTACTCCTGCTCCTATCTTCTATATTTCTATGTTTCTCCTCTACCGTAGCTACCCTCTCCTCTATGGTAGCCAGCCTTACCACAGAGGTAGCAATCATTTCCACGGAGGTAGCCATCCTTTCCGTGGTGATGCGTTCATACGCCAATGACTCCACAAAGGCTCTGCTAATGTTCGCTATGGACTCCTCCATTCACTCCACACTCGCAGCGACCCTAGAGACAAAACCTGCCAGAGACTCCTGCATCTGTGCCTGGAGTTCCATCACCTCTGATCATTTGGATGGAACCAGAGGCAGAGGGTCGACATGCTGCTGAGCCGAGCTGGCAGAGTCCTGCGCCCTCCGACTAGGAGTCTCCACTGCTGTCCCTGTCTCCACAATCTGCTGATGCTCACTTGTGAGCTGTGATACACCAGGTGACAACACTATGGGCTAGATTTTCAGTTGCTTGCGCCAGCAGTTAGCGCCTTAAGAGAAGTGATTTTCGGGCGCTATGCGTGTAGCGCCTGGGCGCAGCGCAGTTTGCGCCCCGCCCCAAATTAAGTTGCCCGTTAGCGCCGGCGCAAAGTTTAGCGGCCGCCCGGATGCGCGCGCAGAAAATGACGTCACATCCTCGTGCAATGCCCTTTCGCCGCCCCGAATCCAAACTTCAGTCGGACCGCCCCATTGTGCGGCTGGCGTCCAGAGCGTTTGTAAAATGGAACGCAACACACCCTGGGGAGCGCAAATTAAAGGGCACTCGTTCAAAAGGCACTCTGCATGTGTTGTGTGGAAGTCAGCAGGGTGTTGTTGTGAACGGTCCATTTATGTTTCCGTCCTCCTCCTCCTCCTCCTCCTCCTCCTCCTCCTCCTCCTCCTCCTCCTCCTCCTCCTCCTCCTCCTCCTCCTCCTCCTCCTCCTGACATTTGAAAAAAATACATGCACCCTTCCCCTTTAAGAGCTCACTGGCACCAGAGTGTCTGCCGTGCGCTGCGCCCGAGCTCGGGTGTTGCGCTCTCCACCGCCGGCTTAGCGCCTAAAGATACTAGTGGAACGCCTCTTTTAGCGCTCCACCAACCTCTTAGGGCGAAGCCACTGAATTTCCGGCAACGGGGCGCTACTTTGGGGCAGGCGATAACTTCGGGCGGGCGCTTAGCTTAGCGCCCCAAAACTGTCTATACTGAAAATCTAGCCCTATATGTCCCGAAAGTCCCACTGAGGTGTGAGTGTCTGCGCTGGTGCTGGGTGCGCTGAATTCTGGTGACGCTGCACCCTCAGAGGTTGCAGCTTCCTCTGAGGAGTCTGGCTGCTCAGTCTCTTCTTCCTTGCTAGGGGGGACGGATGCTTGTGATGGTCCTGTGCGGGAGTAAAGGAAAAAGTCAGAGATGTGATGTCAAGGCTACATGCACATAGCTTTTTGCAGATGCTCATAAGTGCATCTGTTACAGCTTCACAATCATTATCAGCGACTCATGCAATGTCAAAGAGAGAGATGGGAAACTTTTCTGTCACCAGCTTGCTGTGTTGCGCCCGTCTGTCCATCCCCCACACGTGAATCATCCTCAATGCACATAATTTCCAGGACAGCCTCCTCCCAGTGGGTCATGTTTGACAAATTTGCTCGAATTCTTTGAGGATGTAACATACAGGGTGGATAAAGGGGAACCAGTGGATGTAGTGTTTTTGGACTTCCAAAAGGCATTTGACAAGGTTCCACACAAAAGATTACTGATCAAGATAAAAAAATCACGGGATTGGGGGTAATATACTGGCACGGGTGGAAGATTGGCTATCTAACAAAAAACAAAGAGTTGGGATAAATGGTTCGTTCTCAGGCTGGCAATCAGTAACTAGTGGTGTTCCGCAGGGGTCAGTGCTGGGACCCCAACTCTTTACAATCTATATTAACGATTTGGAGGAAGGGACCGAGTGCAACATATTCAAGTTTGCCGACGATACAAAGATGGGAGGGAAAGCAGTGAGTGAGGAGGACATAAAAAACCTGCAAAAGGACATAGACAGGCTAAGTGAGTGGGCAGAGATTTGGCAGATGGAATATAATGTTGGAAAGTGTGAGGTTATGCACTTTGGCAGAAAAAATCAAAGAGCAAGTTATTAACTAAATGGAGAGAAACTGCAAAGTGCTACAGTACAAAGGGATCTGGTGGTCCTGGTGCATGAAACACAAAAAGTTAGTATGCAGGTGCAGCAGGTGATCAGGAAGGCCAATGGAATCTTGGCTTTTATTGCAAGGGGGATGGAGTATAAAAACAGGGAACTCTTGCTGCAGTTATACAGGGTATTGGTGAGGCCACACCTGGAATACTGCGTGCAGTTTTGGTTTCCATATTTAAGAAAATATCTCGAGGCGGTTCAGAGAAGGTTCACTCAGTTGATTCCAGAGATGAGGGGATTGACGTATGAGGAAAGGTTGAGTAGGTTGGGACTCTACTCATTGGAGTTCAGAAGAATGAGAGGCGATCTTATCGAAACATATAAGATTGTGAGGGGGCTTGATCGGGTGGATGCGGTGAGGATGTTTCCACTGATGGGTGAGACTAGAACTAGGGGGCATAATCTTAGAATAAGGGGCTGCCCTTTCAAAACTGAGATGAGGAGAAACTTCTTCACTCAGAGGGTAGTAAATCTGTGGAATTTGCTACCCCAGAGAGCTGTGGAAGCTGCAACATTAAATAAATTTAAAATGGAGATAGACATTTTCCTAGCAGATAAGGGAATTAAGGGTTACGGGGAGAGGGCAGGGAGGTGGACGTGAGTTTAGATTCAGATCAGCCATGATCCTATTGAATGGCGGAGCAGGCCCGAGGGGCCGTATGGCCTACTCCTGCTCCTATTTCTTATGTTCTTATGTTCTTATGGTCAGGTGGGCTATTGAGGCTGTCCCTCCTCCTGTCCTGGCTCGCTCTCTTTTGTTGTGAGCTCTCTTTTCCTGCAATGAGGGAGACAAGTGGAGGTTGAATGAGAATGAAGGAGTGAGTGTAGAGATTGCATAGCATAGATACTTAGAAGGAGACAAAGATGGAGTGAGGTTGCAAGACCAAGGGCCCTGCCTGTGCGTTGTCAGTTGTGTTCAAAGCATCAGAGTGATAGGGAGTGTGAGGGCTGCATGGTGGAAAGTTATGTGAATGTGAGCATAGAGAGAGAGGGAATGGGTAAGGGTACATGGATGTCAGTGTCAAGTGGGATGTGAAGGAGGAGATTGCTAAAGCTGTGTGCTGGTGAGGAAAGGCAATGGGGATCAGATTGAGGGTGATGGGAAATTCATACTCACTTTTCCAGTGCGCTGAAGGTCATGAAATCTTTTCCTGCACTGTATCCGGGTTCTGCGGGTGACTCCCAAGGAGTTGACCTCCTCAGTCACCTGCATCCACACTGCCTTGGTCTGAGTGGGAGGCCTCTTCCTCCCTGAGGAAGGGAAGAGTCCCTCCCTGTTGGCCCTCGCCCCATCGACTAATATCTGCAGTGCCGCCTCATCAAAGCGAGGAGCTGATCTGGCCCTCCCGCTTGTCATTTTTGCTGCAGCTCCCTCACACTGCACAGTCAAGAAGCTTGGCAGTCTGCAGAAGAAGCAAGGCTTGCTGTGGACCTTAAATGCAGCAGCAATGATGGCATCATCAGAGGGGACTTTCAGTCATGAAAAACCCATTTGCAAAGACTTCCCACACGCTGGAAATCAATTGGCCACTTAAGTTAAAATTGCATCAATCTCCCACATCCATTTAGATTCGTGTGGGAAACACGAAATTTGGATAACACGACACCATCCCGCACCTGAGTTAAAATGCCCCCCAATGTGTTCATTGGTTATAATCTACCAAAATTCCCTGGATTCAATACCATTATCCCCTCCAAGCTTGTCAACAAGCTCAGTGAGCTACGCCTTAACACCTCCCTATGCAACTGGATCCTGGACTTCCTGACGGGCAGACCCCAGGTGGTGAAAATAGGCAGTAATACCTCCTCCACACTGATCCTGAACACGGGAGCTCCCCAGAGTTGTGTGCTCAGCCCCCTTCTGTACTCCCTGTTTACTCACGTTTGCGTGGCCACGCACAACTCCAACTCCATCATCAAGTTTGCTGATGACACTACCGTTGTAGGCCTGATCACAGATGGCGACGAGACAGGCTACAAGGAGGAGGTAAGAGCCCGAGCAGAATGGTGCAACTACAACAACCTCTCCCTCAACATCAGCAAAACAAAGGAGATGATCATGGACTACAGGAAGCGGCAGGGGGAGGGACACACCCCAATCTACATCGAAGGGGCTGAGGTGGAGAGGGTCAGCAGCTTCAAATTCCTGGGTGTATTCATTACGGAGGACTTAACGTGGTCCCATCACATCGACGTCGTAACGAAGAAGGCATGCCAACGCCTGTTCTTCCTCAGGAGACTGAAGAAATTTGGAATGGCCCCCCAGATTCTCACCAACTTCTACCGGTGCACCATCGAGAGTATCCTGTCCGGCTGCATCACTACCTGGTATGGCAACTGCACCGCCACAGACCGCAAGGCTCTACAGATGGTGGTGAAAGCTGCACAACATACTATAGGAATTAAACTTCCTGCTGTGCAGGATATCTACCCTGAGAGTTGCCGGGGGAAGGCCCTGAGAATCATTAAAGACACAAGCTACCCCAGCCACAACCTCTTCGCCCTGCTCCCATCCGGTAAGAGATACCGAAGCATACGGTCTCGTACCAGCAGGTTTCGAAACAGCTTCTACCCCCAGGCCATAAGACCCATGAACGAATAATTTATTATTATTTATTACTGTTGTTTTATTTATTATTACTGTATTTCTATTAGTATTTTATCATTGTTATGCCATATTTATTCCAATGTTGGGAGGACTCGTAAAAATCAACATTTCATTGTGCAGTACACACATTTGCTGCATATATGACAAATAAAATTGAATTGGATTCTGGAGAGGTCCGAGCAGATTGGAAAGCCGCAAATGTAACGCCCCTATTTAAGAAAGGAGGGAGACAGAAAGCAGGTAACTATCGACCAGTTAGCCTAACATCTGTCATTGGGAAAATGCTGGAGTCCTTCATTAAGGAAGTGGTAGCAGGACATTTAGAAAATCATAATATAGTCAAGCAGAGTCAGCATGGTTTTATGAAAGGGAAATCATGTCTGACAAATATGCTGGAGTTCTTTGAGGATGTAACGAGCAGGGTATATAAAGGGGAGCCAGTAGATGTCGTATATTTGTATTTCCAGAAGGCAATCGATAAGGTGCCGCATAAAAGGTTACTGCACAAGATAAGAGCTCACGGGGTTGGGGGTAATATATTAGCATGGATAGAGGATTGGCTAACTAACAGAAAACAGAGAGTCGGGATAAATGGGTCATTTTCAGGTTGGCAAACTGTAACTAGTGCGGTAGCGCAGGGATCAGTGCTGGGGCCTCAACTATTTACAATCTATATTAATGACTTGAATGAAGGGACCGCATGTAATGTAGCTAAATTTGCTGATGATACAAAGATAGGTGGGAAAGCAAATTGTGTGGAGGACGCAAAGAATCTCTAAAGGGATATAGACAGGCTAAGTGAGTGGGCAAAAATCTGGCAGATGGAGTATAATGTGAGAAAATGCGAGGTTACCCACTTTGGTAGGAAAAATAAAAAAGCAAATTATTATTTAAATGGAGAGAGATTACAAAATGCTGAGGTACAGAGGGATCCTTGTATTCTGGCCAATTTGTGCAGAAATTCTAGCCAATTTTCCTTCACTTTAACCCAGGGGTGCTCAGACCAATTTTTCAAAAATTCATTCATGATTTATTTAAGTATTTGAATTTAACTTCCCCAGCTGCTGTGGTGGAATTTGAGCTCATAGTCGCACAGTAGTCATTAATCTAGGCCTCTGGATTACTAATCCAGTAACATAACCACAATGCTGCCATTCCCCTCTCTCTGTCAGCACACTATCTTGCGGCAGCTAACTCGACCACGGGCCGGATAATCAGATCATGGGCCTTCCTTATCTGATTAGCTCAGCTACTTACTCACTATACTGGCCAAACCATTGGCGAGGGAGTGCACTTTCATTAGCTTACATGTAAACCATCTAATCTCACTGAATAGATTACCAATTTGTCATCACGCCCAAGTATCTACTACTCTCTACGTTATCATTGAAAAGCACTTAGCTCCACTTTTGTTCTGATTACTGGGAACGGTAGTGTAGGGGGTTATGTTGCTAGAGCAGTAACTCCAGTTCAACTACAACCATAGCAGCGTGAGAATTCAATACTGGATAAACACATGAAGGAGAAAGGAGTGGAAGGATATGTTGTTGGGGTTAGGTGAAGTAGGGTGGGAGGAGGCTTGTGTGGAGCACAAACACCGGCATGGACCTGTTGGGAGACAGAGGAAAGGGAAGCAAGGATAAAAGCAAAAGACAGGAAGGAGAAAAATAAAAGTGGCAGTCAGAGAAATCAAGGGTTTAAATCAAACATGGCCACAGTAAATAATAATTCTAAAAGGTCGAAGAGCGTTAAAAAAACAAGCCTGAAGGCTTTGGCCTAGAAATTCAGTGGGCTTTGCGCCCAGTTACCGCCCAAAGAGGGCTTCTGCGCCACTTGAGGAGTTTGCGCTGATATTCAGTGCTGCGGTAATGGCGGCGGTAGCCGGTAGCGCTGCGCCGACACCAATGACGTCATCGGTGTGCGCAGTGCCCCAGTTCCGCCCCGCTACCGGCCCGACCCCCATATTTAGTTGTGGCCGCCTCTTCCGCAGCGGCCGCAGACAACGATGTGAAGACGGGGCCGTCCTGCAGCCTTAGTGGGGCGAGTTAAGGTGAAGGTGCGGCCGGCCGCTTTTTCGGCGGCCGCCTGCCCGCACCTCCTTCCCCGGCCTCCTCCACCCACCCCCCCCGGCATTGCCGGCTGTTTTCCGGGAGCCTGGCACTTCTCCGTGGTGCCGGGCTCATTTGCCAGCACTATCAAGCGGCGATCTCCCCGTTGCAGGCACCTCCCCCTTAAGAGAAGGAGGAAGGCCTGCAGTACCGCAGCCTGCCGCTCCGCAGCGGGTGGCGCTGCGGCACCTAGCGCGCCGAAATTCAGTTTCATCGCCCCAAGCGGGGGCGGGCACACCCTGGAATAGCGGCCGGTTTCAACTTGGGGCGCAGAAACTGAATTTCCGACGGGCGCAACTGGCTCCGCGCGCAGCGCTAACTTCTGGGCGCTAGCCAGCTGGCGGGCCCAAAGTGAATTTCTAGCCCTTTGTGTCTTAATGCGAGGAGCATTCATAATAAGGTGGATTAATTAGCTGCGCAAATAGAGGTAAACGAATATGATATGATTGGGATTACGGAAACATGGCTCCAGGGTGACCAAGGCTGGGAACTCAACATCCAGGGGTATTCAATATTCAGGAAAGATAGGCAAAAAGGAAAAGGAGGTGGGGTAGCATTGCTGGTTAAAGAGGAGATTACCACAATTGTAAGGAAGGATATTAGCTCTGATGATGTGGAATCTGTATGGGTAGAACTGAGAAATACCAAGGGGCAGAAAACGTTAGTGCGAGTGGTATACAGACCGCCAAACAGTAATGCGGAGGTTGGGGATGGCATTAAAAGGGAAATTAGAGAAGCGTGCAATAAGGGCACAGCAGTCATCATGGGTGACTTTAATCTACATATAGATTGGGCTAACCAAATTAGTAACAATACTGTGAAGGACGAATTCCTGGAGTGTATACGGGATGGTTTCCTGGACCAATATGTCGAGGAACCAACTAGAGATCAGGCCATCTTAGACTGGGTATTATGTAATGAGAAAGGATTAATTAGCAATCTTGCTGTGCGAGGCCCCTTGGGGAGGAGTGATCATAATATGATAGAATTCTTCATTAAGATGGAGAGTGAAGTAGTTGACTCAGAGACAAGGGTCCTGAATTTAAATAAAGAAAACTACGATGGTATGAGGCACGAGTTGGGTAGGATTGATTGGGGAATGTCACTCAAAGGGTTGACGGTGGATAGGCAATGGCAAACATTCAAAGATCACATGGATGAACTGGAGAATTTGTTCATCCCAGTTTGGCATAAAAATAAAACAATTAAGGTGACTCAACCGTGGCTAACAAGGGAAATTAGGGATAGCATAAGATCCAAGGAGAGGACATTTAATTGGCCAGAAAAAGCAGTAAACCTGAGGATTGGGAGCAGTTTAGGATTCAACAAAGGAGGACAAAGGGATTAATTAAGAGGTGGAAAATAGAGTATGAGAGTAAGCTTTCAGGGAACAGAAAAACTGGCTGTAAAAGCTTCTATAGATATGTGAAGAGAAAAAGATTGGTGAAGTAAAGCGTAGGTCCCTTGCAGTCAGAATCAGGGGAATTTATAATGGGGAACAAAGAAATGGCAGACCAATTAAATACATACTTTGCTTCTGTCTTCACAAAGGAGGACATAAATCACCTCCCAGAGATGTCGGGGAACATAGGGTCTAATGAAAGGGAGGAACTGAAAAAATCAGTATTTGTAGGGAAATGGTGTTCGGGAAATAATGGGATTGAAGGCCGATAAAGGAAGTGGCCCTAGAAATAGTAGATGCATTGCTGGTCATCTTCCAAAATTTAATAGCCTCTGGAACAGTACCCATGGATTGGAGGGTAGCTAATGTTACCGCACTATTCAAAAAAGGTGGTAGAGAGAAAGCGGGGAATTACAGACCGGTAAGCCTGACATCGGTAGTGGGGAAAATGCTGGAGTCCATTATAAAGGATGTAATAGCAGAGCACTTGGAAAACAGTGACCGGATCGGACAAAGTCAACATGGATTTACAAAAGGTAAATCGTGCTTGACTAATCTACTGGAATTTTTTGAGGATGAAACTGGTAAAATAGATAAGGGAGAACCAGTGGATGTGGTGTATTTGGACTTTCAAATGGCGTTCGATAAGGTCCCGCATAAGAGATTAGCATGTAAAGTTAAGGCACAAGGGATTGGGGGCAAGGTATTGACTTGGATAGAGAACTGGTTGGCAGACAGAAAGAAAAGAGTTGGAATAAACGGGTCTTTTTCCGAGTGGCAGGCAGTGACTAGTGGGGTACCGCAGGGATTGATCCTCGGACCCCAGCTATTCACAATATATATTAATGATCTACATGAGGGAACTAGATGTAATATCTCCAAGTTTGCAGACGACACAAAGCTGGGTGGGCGTGTGTGCTGTGAGGAGGATGCCGAGAAACTCCAGTATGATTTGGACAGGTTGGGTGATTGGGCAGAAGCATGGCAGATGTAATATAACGTGGATAAATGCGAGGTTATCCACTTTGGTGTCAAAAACAGTAAGGCAGATTATTATCTGAATGGCAATAGATTGGGAGAAGGGGAACTGCAACGAGACCTGGGTGTCCATGTGCACCAGTCACTGAAGGTAAGCATGCAGGTGCAGCAGGCGGTTAAGAAGGCTAATGGTATGTTGTCCTTCATAGCGAGAGGGTTCGAGTACAGAAACAAGGGTGTCTTGCTGCAGTTGTACAGGGCCTCGGTGAGACCACATCTTTAGTATTGTGTGCAGTTTTGGTCGCCTTATCTGAGGAAGGATGTTCTTGCCATGGAGGGAGTGCAGCGAAGATACACCAGGCTGATACCTGGGATGGCAGGAATGATGTATGAGGAGAGATTGGGTCGATTGGGCTTATACTCATTGGAGTTTAAAAGAATGAGAGGGGATCTCATTGAAACTTATAAAATTCTAACAGGACTAGACAGGCTAGATGCAGGAAGGATGTTCCCGATGGCCGCGAGTCCAGAACCAGGGGTCACAGTCTAAGGATAAGGGGTAGGCCATTTAGGACCGAGATGAGGAATTTCTTCACCCAGAGAGTGGTGAACCTGTGGAATTCTCTACCACAGAAGGCAGTTGAGGCCAATTCATTAAATATATTCAAGAAGGAGTTAGATATATTTCTTATGGCTAAAGGGATCAAGGGATATGGGGAGAAGGCAGGGACCGGGTACTGAATTTGGATGATCAGCCATGATCTCATTGAATGGTGGAGCAGGCTCGAGGGGCCGAATGGCCTACTCCTGCTCCTATCTTCTATGTTTCTATGAATGGCCTGTTTCTCTGCTGTACATTCTATGAATTTAGTTTTTTTTTAAATAGAAGTAAAAAATCTGGTCTCAGTAAAAGTGATCATGAAGCTGTCAGAGTGTCGTTAAAAGCCTAACTGGTTCGCTAATGCCCTTTAGGGAAGGAAACCTGTCGTCTTTACCTGATCTGGGCCTACATGTGACTCCAGTCCCCACGCCAACATGGTTGGCTCTTAACTGCCCCCCTGAAGTGGCCACTCAGTTGCATCAAGAAGGTGGCCCACCACCACCAGCTTCTAACTAGGGGATGGGCAATAAATGCCAGCCTTGCCAGTGATGCCCACATCCCGAGAATGAACTTGAAAAATAACAGAAGGACTGAGAGGAGTTATTTTCAAAAGAATCAAAAAATCACGAGCAATGATGTAAAGGTGATATGAGGACCTTTGAGCAGCGGACTAGATAAATAATAGTCCTGTCCTGTTAACATCTTCTTTTGCCTTGAATATCTCTTATTGTCTCTTAGGCCTAGAAATTCACTTTGGGCCCGCCAGCTGGCGTGCGCCCAAAAGTTAGCGCTGAACGCGGAGCCAGTTGCGCCCGTCAGATATTCAGTTTTTGCGCCCCAAGTCGGAACCGGGCGCTATTCCAGCGTGTGCCCGCCCCCGCTTGGGGCGCTGAAACTGAATTTCAGCGCTCTAGGCGCCGCTGCGCCACCCGCTGCGGAGCGGCAGGCTGCGGTACTGCAGGCCTCCTCCTTCTCTTAAGGGGGAGGTGCCTGCAACGGGGAGATCGCCGCTGGATAGTGCCGGCAAATGAGCCCGGCACCACGGAGAAGTGCCGGGTTCGCGGAAAGCAGCCGGCAATGCCGCGGGGGGGGGGGGGGTTGGAGGAGGCCGGGGAAGGAGGTGTGGGCAGGCGGCTGCCGAAAAAGCGGCCGGCCGCACCTCCACCTTTAAGCGCCCCACTAAGGCTACAGGACGGCCCCGTTTTCTGATCGCTGTTTGCGGCCGCTGCGGAAGAGGCGGCCGCAACTAAATATGGCGGCCGGGCCGGTAGCGGGGCGGTAGCAGGGCACTGCGCACACCGATGACGTCATCGGTGGCGGCGCAGCGCTACTGGCTAACGCCGCCATTACCGCAGCGCTGAATATCGGCGAAAGCTCAGCAAGTGGCGCAAAAGCCCTCTTTGGGCGAAAACTGGGCGCAAAGCCTACTGAATTTCTAGGCCTTAATCTCTTCCACCTTCCATCCTATCACAGACCTTCCCTTTTGTTCTTTCATCCCCTCCCCCCTTTCCCAACCCCTACCCTTCCATTTCCTGCTTTTTTCCAGTTCTGACGAAAGGTCATCGACCTGAAACGTTAACTCTGTTTCTCTCTTCACAGATGCTGCCCGACCTGCTGAGTTTCTCCATCATTTTCTGTTTTTATTTCAGATTTCCAGCATCTGCAGTATTTTCTTTTTGTATTAGATAAAATAGAACCTTGCAAATATGCGCAAAGTAGGCCAACTGTCAAATCATTTGAGGAACAATATGGGGAGAATTATATGTGATCAAGAAATGGCAAATACATTAAAGGAATCATTTACTTCAAATGGCTCAAAAACGTATAAAGAATGTAGAGGTCAATGTTACAGTAGAGGCTCAAAGCACAACGCAAAAATGTATATAGAACCCTGAACCAGATGGTTACACAACCTAGCGTTTGCAAAAAGAAACAATCAGTTCGGAAATAGAGGAGGCTCTGGTTAATATTGTTAAATATAAGGGGCCTGAGATTCTTGGGGTCGTGCCCCCAGCAGTTAGTCCGGGTTCATGCTCAAGGGTGTCCTGCTATTAAGTGGCATCTTAGTCAACAGAGATGGACTTTTCCGGCCCCGTAGAATCCCACATTCCTATTGGTCAGCTAGCTGGCTGGGTGGACAGTCAGCTGACACACCTGAACCTTCTCCAGAGTGAACAGTCTCGGGCTCTTCCTGGCTCCGTTGCCTTAAGCTTGGTACAGTATTGCTTTGTTTGTCCTATACTGCACTCCCTCTAATGCCTGCGTATCCTCGCTGTAATACGGTGCCCAGAGATGTACTCAGTACTCCAGGTGTGGGGTACCAGTGCCCAGAATTGTAAGTTGGTGGGAGGGCATCATTGTGCATGGCTACAATAAACTCCGAGTCCACCCATCTGTGGGGGGCAGGGTGTGGGGGAAGAGAGGGGGCAAGGTTTGTCCAGGCCTTACCTCCAATCTGGCCAATGGTCTCATTGGCCCCTCTGAGCAAGGATCCCCCCCCCCGCCGTATGCCTGTTGCTTCACATGCCGGGTGAGGAGCAGGAATGTAAGGCTTAGGGAGTCCTTTACCCCTGACTCTGCTCCTTGGCCATCTTTTGCTTTGAGATGTCAGCTGTGGCTCAGTGGGTAGCACACTTTCCTCTGACGTCAGAAGGTTGTGGGTTCATAATCTCACTCCAGGAGATTTGAGCACAAAAATCTAGGCTGACACTCCAGTGCAGTACTGAGGGAGTGCTGCACTGTCGGAGGTGCCGTCTTTTGGATGAGATGTTAAACCGAGGCCCAGTCTGCTCTCTCAGGTGGGTGTAAAAGATCCCATGGCACTATTTCGAAGAAGAGCAGGGAAGTTATCCCTGGTGTCCTGGCCAATAGTTATCTCTCAATTAACATCACTAAAACAGATTATCTGGTCATTATCACATTGCTATTTGTGGGAGCTTGCTGTGCGCAAATTGGCTGCCGCGTTTCCTACATTACAACAGTGACTACACTTCAAAAAGTACTTAATTGGCTGTAAAGGGTTTTGGGACATCCTGTGCTCGTGAAAGGGTCTATGGAAAGGCAAGTCTGTCTTTGTTCTTTCTTGTAGGGGAGGTCTAACAAGGCAAAGAGGAAACCAGGCATCCGCCATTTTCCTGGGGATTCCGCTGGTCATCCCTCTCGAGTGACACTAGAGTTTAGAAGAATGAGAGGGGATCTCATTGAAACGTATTAATATTGGGCCAGAACTTCGGGTCTCCACGGGTGAGTACGCGCTGGGTACTCACGCGTAGGCCCAACGAAAGTGCCGGTTTCGTGCATGCACTGTGCATGCACGGGAAACCGGAACTTCCGTTCCCTTAAAGGAAGGGGTTCACAGGTCGAATGCGTGCGCTGGAGAGGCAGCGCGTACGCCTGGAACCTCCGTTTTTTTTGCAGGTTTCTCCGGGAGGGTAAGTCTCCAGCAGCTACGCTTTTAAAAAGCAGTCGCAAGGCCTGCTTTTAACAAGGTAAGTGGTGAATTAAGTAAAATTAAAACATTTTTTCCACAGGTTTATTATTTTTAAATACTTTAAAGAAAGGTAAGTTTATTTTTAGCCCCATTAGAAACTGTAATAAATTTTTCAAAAATTTAATTTATTGTTTAAAATAGTTATTTTATGTAATTTATAGTTATTTTAAAAATGTGATTTTTAACAAATTTATTTGAAGTTTGGGTTAGGTTTTGGGGCTGAATTGTATTCATAGATTTGACAGGTCTTCCTGTCAAATCTATGAATACAGATTCCCTGCTACCATTGGCTTTCCATGGCTCTCCATGGCTTCGAACTAACTGCGCCCCTGGGATACGCAAGCACTGCGCGCCGGCAGTTGGAGCAGGCCCAGGATCGGAATCCCACGCGGGCCCACAGCTCAACGGCCGGCGGGCTAGGTAAGTGCAGGTCGTAGGCTTGCACCCGCGGGAAGCCTCCGACCCGAATTTCTGGCCCATTAAATTCTGACAGGGCTAGACAGACTGGATGCAGGGAGGATGTTTCCCCTGGCTGGGGGGTCTAGAATGAGGGGTCACAGTCTCAGGATAAGGGATCGACCATTTAGGACTGAGATGAGGAGACATTTCTTCACTCAGAGGGTGGTGAATCTTTGGAATTCAGCCATGATCATATTGAATGGCAGAGCAGGCTCGAAGGGCTGAATGGCCTACTCCTACTCCTATTTTTTTATGTTTCTAAGTAACAGTGAAATTTTCCAAGGAAATTCGTGGGCCAGGTGCTGCAGCTGCGGGTAATTCCTGTAACCACAAATAGAAACGGGGCACAAGGCAAGGAATTAAATATCCATAGTAAGGGAAATGCTTTAAAATATAATGCAGCGTGTGATGACTGGGAGTTCCGTCACAATCCGAATCATATGAAAATTTGCAAATCAATCATCAATATATTTATGAGATGTGACTGCCCATCTTTAAGATTACTTTGCCGTAGTCTTGGTGTTTCTAGGTTGAGGTAGAATCCACATTCCATTGATGCAGCTAGAATATACCACGCCCCTGGACAGCTCAACCACCCAGAAATGCAGTTGCACGAGCTGGCTGTGATATGTTAGAATCATAGGATCTTACAGCACAGAAGCAGGCCATTAGGCCCACCGTATCTTTGAAAGAGCTGTCCAATTATTCCCACGCCCTCCCGCTCTTTCCCCATAGTCCTGCATTTTTGTTTTGGTTTCAAGTATCTCTCCAATTCCCTTTTGGAACTTACTATTGAATCTGCTTCCACCGCCCTTTCAGGCAGCGCATTCCAGATCATCATAACTCACTGCGTAAAAAAATATCTCCTCATCTCCCCGCCCTGATTCTTTTGCTGAATATCTTAAATCTGTGTCCTCTGGTTACTGACCCTCCTGCCAGTGGAAACAGTTTCTCCCTATCTACTCTTATCAAAACCTTTCCTAATATTGAACACCTCTATTGAATGTTAATGGCCCAGAACTTGGCGTCGGGGGCTTGCCGCGCGTGCAAGCCCCCGATGTGCGCTCACCCTGCGCGCCGACATCTGAAACCTGGCCCGCAGTGGATTTCCTGTCAGTGGCCCGGTTCTGATGTCGACGCGCTGTGCTAACCTGACCCAGCGGCGTAGTTAGTGCGATGTGCCGGCTGGGGTCAGGTGAGCACTGTTCAGCCAATCAGGGGAGGGGAAACTTCATTCATAAGTTTGAGAGTAAGAACTGTCAAACTCATGAGAAGTACTGCACCCCAAAACACTACTTAAACTTTAAATAAAATTTAAAAAAACATCCCAATCATTAAAGTAAGTATAAATAAGTTAAAAAAAATAATTTAAACAATAATTTTTTTTTTGAAAAAAATAAATTTTTAATAAAAAGGGTCTAAAACTAAACTTACCTTATTGTAGATTCTTTAAAATAATAAACCTGTGGAAAAAAAATTCTAAATTGCACCAGAACACCACTTACCTGTAAAAATAAATACTTACGTGTGCTTTTTACAAGCGTAAAGACCGGAGGCCTTTAGACATGCGCAAATCCCCCAAAACAGAGGAAATCCAAGACGCACGCGCTGCCCCCTACAGCGCACGCGCTAGCCTCTTCAACTCTTGGGTTAGAGGAGAGGAAATGCCGGTTTTCAGCGCATGCGCTGTGCATGCTGAAAACCGGCATTTCCTCTGGCCAGACGCGTGAGTACCCCTTCCGCACTCACGCGTTTGGGGAGAAATTTCTGCCCCAATATGTTAATACTTTTTAACTGTGAAACTATTGAAGCTGGTCTCACCTGTAGTGCTTCCTGCTAACTAAGGTGTGAGCCTTGGCTCTGTGGGTTTGACTCACACCTGCTGAGTTGTGGGGTCAAGTCCTACTGAGCACCAAAATCTAGGCTGACACTGCCAGTGCAGTGCTGAGGGAGCGCTGTTTTGAATGAAACATTAAACCGAGGCCCCGTCTGCCCTTTCAGGTGGACGTAAAAGATCCCACGGCCACTATTTCGAAGGAGAAGAAGCAGGGAGTTCTCGCTGGTGTCCTGGGGCCAATATTTATCTCTCAACCAACATCACTAAAAACAAAACAGATGATCTGGTCATTATCACATTGCTGTTTGTGGGACCTTGCTGTGTGCAAATTGGCTGCCACATTTCCTACATTGCAAAAAAAACTTCATTGACTGTAAAGCACTTTGGGACAATCTGAGGTCGTGAACGAGGCTGTAGAAATGCAAGTCTTTCTTTCTTCTTTCTAGCCACACAGATGCCAGTCGATTGGATCTAGCAGATTGTTAAAAAAGGAAGACTTGCATTTCTATAGCACCTTTTGCAACCACCGGACATCCCAAAGCACTTTACAGCCAATGAAGTAGAGTCACTGTTGTAATGTGGGAAACGCAGCAGCCAATTTGCACACGGCAAGCTCCCACCATCAGCAATGTGATAATTGTTGTGTATGTACCTTTAAGGGAATAACTGGTCTTAGACTGCAGTACCGGCAGTGACCACCCCTGTAAAAAAGGCCCTAGCAGGCTTCTGTAGTTTCAGTTTCAAGCTGCCTCTTGTTCAGTAAAGTACCTGTTAAACTGTTCTCCCGAAGTCCGTGTATTATTGAGGCGCGGACTTTACAGTGGCGACGAGTAAGTTCGAACTCACCTGCAGTGTGGCATCATCTCACGGGGATCTCGCCTGAAAGGAAGGTCCTGGAAGGTCATAGTCTGAGCAACGGGCATCGACCGAGGGCAACCGTCCAAAGAATCCATCGGTGTTTGGAGAATTGCGGGAGAGACTGTGGTTCCAGCGAATCGTGCTGGTAGCAGGTAGCGCGCTGGCCCTTCCGGACTGCGGCGGGCTCAAGCTCGATCGAGCGGCTCTACAAATCGGGCCGCGCAGCGTCGCCGGGAAAAGAAAACAAGAGAGAGAGGGTGGAGCGCACAGGGCGCGGTCGGTGCTCGAGAACAGGACAGCGGAGAGAAACTAAACGGGGGGGAAGGAAAGCGAGATGCGCCGAAGCTGCGGGTCGCCGCCATTACTCCGTAGAACGCTAGGAGCAGCGTGGCAGTAAGGGGAAGAAGCAAAAGCGCGGGAGGCGCCATTTTATTCCATTGGGGAAGAAGCAAAAGCGCGGGAGGCGCCATTTTAAATCGCCCAAAATGCCGAAAAGTGGCAGTATCACTGCTTTCGACAACGAGGTAGAAGACACGTATGTGGAAAGAATTGAAGTGTACTGCAAGGCAAATGAGGTGGCTGATGGAAAGAGGGCGTCGGTATTATTAAATCTGATGGGTGCGAGTACGTACGGCCTATTGCGGAATTTAATTACCCCAGCTAAACCAATGGAGAAAAGTTTTGAGGAGATTGTTCATATCTTACAGGAACATCTAAGCCCTACACCACTGCTGATAGCAGAAAGATTCAAGTTCCATAAAAGAAACCAGCACAAAGATGAGAGCAATGCTGACTATCTTACGGAACTACGCAAGTTATCGAAGCACTGCCAGTTCGGAGCAGGACTGGCAGACACCTTACGGGATAAGTTTGTCTGTGGGCTCCAGAGTGAAGGAACCCAGAAACAACTACTTTCAAAAAAGGACCTGACGCTAGAACAGGCTTTCAGCGTGGCAGTATCCTACGAAGCAGCAGCACGGGGAGCTGCGGAAATACAACAGAAACCACAAGAATACAGCGCTAACGAAATGGCGTATGGAGCCGAAAAGTGCTATCGCTGGGGCAGAACAACCCATGAGCAGAAGGACTGCTGGTTTAAAGACAAAATATGCAGGTAATGTGGGGAAATGGGACATATAGCAAGAGTCTGCAGGTCGGGAAAGAAGACCAACATGACAAGAACTACTAAGGAACAGTACAGGAAAGTAAAGAAACTGACAGATAGTAGTTCAGAAGATCAGGAGAGTGATAAGGACTCCGGGAGCAGGCGACTAAGTTGTTTAAAGTTACACAACGTAATCGCAAAAGAAGATCACCGAACCATTTGGGTCACCCTCATGATAGCAGGGTCCCCAGTGAAGATGGAATTGGACACAGGATCAGCCCTAACTGTAATGAATCGACGAGACTATGAGCGGCTATTCTCACACATACCCTTAAAGGACACGTCCATTGTATTGAAGACATACATGGGGCAAAAGGTCTACCCCAGAGGAAAAATAAGGGTGCCAGTTGAATATAACAGAAAGGAAACACAGAAACTATACATGTATATACTACGAGATGGAGGACCACCATTATTGGGACGTGAATGGATCCGAAGACTACAATTGGATTGGCATTCCATTCTGGCACTAACTGTGACTGACAAAAAAGCTGATGACGTCGCACCTGGACGTCTGTCACAAATTCTATTTGACGCGGAAGAGGTGTTCCAACAAGGACTTGGGACTCTAAAAGGAGTAAAGTCAACCATAAAGATTGAGGATAACGCAACCCCAAAATTTTTCAAGGCCAGACCGGTGCCATACGCGATACACCCAGCTGTGGAAGCTGAACTGGAGAGTCTGGAGCGTTCGGGGGTGCTGTCTAAGGTGGGCTGGAGCGAGTGGGCCACACCCATCGTTCCTGTAATGAAGAAAGCATTGAGCAGCACGCCTGGGGAGCCAAGGAAGGTTCGCATCTGTGGGGACTTCAAGGTGACTGTGAACCCAGTCCTGCACACAGTACAGTATCCGCTTCCACGGATAGAAGATATTTTCGCCTCACTATCTGGAGGGAAACGTTTTACAAAGATTGACCTGGCTCAAGCGTATCTACAAATGGAGGTGGAAGAAGCATCTAGGAAATACCTCACGATAAACACTCACAAAGGCCTTTACCAGTACAATCGACTGGTATTTGGGGTAGCATCGGCCCCGGCTATGTGGCAGAGGGCAATGGAACAAGTCCTGCAAGGGATCCCGGGGACCCAGTGTTATTTGGACGACATCCTGGTTACAGGTGAAAATGACAATGAACACCTTGCCAACCTGGAACAGGTGCTCACGAGATTGCAGGAATATGGGCTACGAGCCAACCGTCCCAAATGCGAGTTCTTCAGGAGACAAATCTCATATTGTGGCCACATGATTGATGAGGAAGGGTTGCATAAGTCGCCGGACAAGATTGAGGCTGTAGTCAAGGCTCCAGCACCAGAAAATGTGTCGCAACTGAGGTCGTTCCTCGGGTTGGTGAACTATTACCATAAGTTCTTGCCGAATTTATCTACAATTCTGCACCCACTGAACGCCCTCCTTCAAACTGGTGTAACATGGAAATGGAGTGATGAGTGTAAGCGTGCCTTTCAGGAATGTAAATGCCAAATCACTTCAAAAGAAGTATTGGCCCACTACAACCCAACACTACCGATTCGGTTGGCATGTGATGCGTCACCTTACGGCATTGGAGCGGTGCTGTCACACAAATTCCGTGACGGTTCAGAGAGGCCAATAGCCTTTGCATCGTGCTCGCTAACCTCAGCCGAGCGTAACTACGCCCAGATTGACAGGGAGGCCCTCAGCCTGGTGTGGGGGGTGAAGAAGTTCAATCACTATCTGCACAGGCAGAAATTCACCGTACTGACTGATCATCAACCACTGGTCTCAATTTTAACCCAAAGAAGGGCGTTCCGGTGATGACGGCGCAACGGCTGCAAAGATGGTCACTTTTTCTAGGGGCACATCAGTATGACATAGAGTACAAAGGTACGAAACAACATGGAAACGCTGATGGGCTGTCGCGCCTACCGTTGCCTACGGCAGAAGAAGCACCTGCAGTGGACCCGGTGGAGATATTTCATGCGACCATAGTCGAATGTTTGCCTGTTACAAACGCAAGTATTGAGAAGGAAACCCGAAATGACCCGACACTCTCTCGGGCCTATGATTTGACGTTGAAGGGATGGCCAGCATATGGCGACTCACTGTTGCCAGCATTCTCGCCAAGGAGGGAACAGCTGTCAGTGTGTCGGGGAACCTTGATGTGTGGATCCCGATGGGTAATTCCACCCAAGTTGAGAGATAGAGTACTCAATGAGCTTCACGAGGGTCATCTGGGAGGGGTAAAAATGAAGAGCCTAGCCAGGGCGTTTGTTTGGTGGCCGGGAATCGATAAAGAAATCGAGGATATGACCAAGAGATGCATAGGATGCCAGAAGGCCCAAAACGCTCCACCACAGGCCCCGCTACATCCATGGGAGTGGCCCTCATCTCCATGGCAACGGGTACATATTGATTTCGCTGGTCCATTTATGGACTCAATGTTTCTAATCACTGTGGACGCCCATTCGAAATGGCCAAAGGTCATTAAAATGTCCTCCACCACCACGGAGAAAACTATTGCAGTCCTAAGGACCATCTTCGCCAGGAATGGGTTGCCAGAACAGATCTGTTCCGACAATAGCCCACAGTTTGTGTCTGAGGATTTCTGGAGGTTCCTGAAGAATAATGGGGTGAAACATTACACATCTGCTCCATATCATCCAGCCACAAATGGATTGGCTGAGAGGTTTGTTCAGACCTTTAAAAAGGCCATAAAGGCAATGTATAATGACGACATACCACTGCAACACAAGGTGGATAACTTCCTGTTTGCTTACCGGAATGCGACACATGCAGTAACCAACCAAACTCCAGCCGTACTGTTTTTCAACCGGAGACTAAGATGTCGCTTGGATTTGCTCAAACCAAACATAAGACGAGATGTTGAGGATAAGCAGTTCCAGCACATAAATGAGAAGCCAACCAGGAGCTTCAAGATAGGGCAACCAGTCTTGGCCCACGACTACCGAACAGAAAAATGGCAGCCAGTCAGGATATGCACACAGCAGGGACCACTAATGTACACAGTGGACGTTGGAGAGAGCATCGTGAGACACCATGCTGACCAGATTCTAGAGTCACAGGGACAAGCCAAACCTGTACCACAAGCATGTGCACCTGGTAATGAGCCCGAAGTACAGATTGCGTTTACCTCAGAAGCAGGGGTATTGGAAGCTGACGAACCAACCAATGACAATGAGCCAGAATTGACTCCACCGCCAGAACAGGATACTCGAGAAAGGCGCTATCCAGTCCGGATCAGGAAGCCTCCTCAAAGACTGAACTTATAAATGACTATTTCAGTTGATGTATATATTACTGAGAAAATTGTAATTGTAATTAGTTATTATTTAGTTGTTAAATGAATGTTATGTACTGTTTATCTAAAAGGGGAGGAATTGTTGTGTATGTACCTTTAAGGGAATAACTGGTCTTAGACTGCAGTACCGGCAGTGACCACCCCTGTATAAAAGGCCCTAGCAGGCTTCTGTAGTTTCAGTTTCAAGCTGCCTCTTGTTAAGTAAAGTACCTGTTAAACTGTTCTCCCGAAGTCCGTGTATTATTGAGGCGCGGACTTTACAATAATGACCAGATAATCTGTTTTTGTTATGTGGGTTGAGGGATAAGTATTGGCCCAGGACACCAGGGAGAACTCCCCTGCTCTTCTTCGAAATAGTGCCATGGGATGTTCTACATCCACCTGAGAGGACAGACAGGGCCTCGGTTTAAAGTCTCATCCAAAAGATGGTACTTCCGACAGTGCAGCATTCCCTCAGCTCTCCCGTGGAGTGTCAGCCTAGCTTTACGTGCTCAAGTCCCTGGAGTGGGACTTGAACCCACAACCTTCCGACTCAGAGGTGAGGGTGCTACCCACTTTTTTTAAATAAATATACTTTATTGAACATTAAGAACATTTACAACACCTTGATCATTTCATTGTATGATACAAATCAAATCTGCCGCTCTGCACAGCCATTCCGCCACCACATTTTAACATCAAAACCTGAAGTTTAATTTGTCTTCTGTAACATATATTAATCGATTGTACTTTAAAAATTGGTTGTAAAATACTATCCTTAAATTCCTTTCTGAATAAAACATCCACAGAGCCTTATAATGATCTTTTAGCTTATATTTAAAATATTCTTTTAGATTGATTCTCCTCCCCTTAAAAAACAGAGCATTCCTTCTTTGCACAATCACGAATCTAGCCAAACTGAACATTAAATTAATTGCCGCTCCGCTAGACTCGGGCAGACTCTCCTGCAATCCCCATCTCAAACTTGAGTCCCACGGGATTCCCACTCTCGCACTTCGGTCCCCACCCAGCAAAAAAGCTTCACACAACTGTCGAACATAGTACTTAAAGTCATTTAACTGTGGACATAACACCAGTAAATGGGACAGAGTCTCATCCCGTGTCCCACACACTGGGCAAGTTGCCGCCTCCACTCGCCCAATCTTGCACAAGACCGTCATGGTAAAAATCTGGTTATGAGCCAATTTGGAATCCAGTTCTATCCACTCTGGACATTTAAAATTCACCCACACTCCCTTCCAAATCCTGTTGAAGTCCAGCTGTGGGTATATACTCTGCCAAAACTCCTGACCAGCAGGTGTCTTGAATCTCCATTCTCTAAATACCTCATAGAAATCTTGAGTATTACAGATGTCAAATTGGACCAACTCTCCCCCTTTCTCCAGTACAAAGCTTGGAAAAGCGGGACGCATTTTACTTCCTTTGGAGATTTCCGCATTTATTTCTTCCATCCAATCCTGTGGCATTGCCCTCACAATCTTCTCATACATAATTCCTATTGCTTTTTCCTCTACCTCCTGATCCTCCTCCCACACCATGTCCCTCACTATCGCTTCCGGCAACCAACCTGGAATCACCTCGTATAATACATCTTTCACAGATACAATCCCAGCTTTTATAAAAGTTTGATTAAATAAAACCGCTCCTTCGATGTTGACCCACCTGTTCAAAAATAAGGGCTGTTCTAAAAATTCCTCAGCCCCCTTGGGCATAAACTGCACACCTTTTAAAAATTGAGCCCTAGTCTCTACAACCCCCTTATAAAACCTCGGGAGAAGTTTAATCGATTTCAAAAACAAATTATTGTATTCCATATACAATATCCCCTGCCCTCCTATCCCACTTCGTTTTAAAAAATGCGCCAAACAACTCTTCCAAAAACTTGTATTTGACTTCTGAAGAAATCTCTTCACCCATTTGATTCTAAAGGATTTTTTCTCCAAATCAATATCTGGGAAATTGAGTCCTCCCTGATTTCTCTGTCCAATGATGGTATTGTAAGCCACCAAGGCTGGCTTCCCTTCCCATAAAAACCTACACAAGCCTCTCGGATGGACTTTTCCGCCCACTCAGGAATATCCTCCACCGTCAATAGGTGCCATAGCTTAGATAGCAGGAGAGCAGACACCACTGTCGCTCTTCCTTGCACTTTCAACCACCTTCTTTCCCATCTTCCCAAAATCTTTTTAAATTTCATAACCTTCGGTTTCCAATTTAATCGATCCACTTCATCCCTGTCTTTCTTGCACCCCATATGCACCCCCAGAACTTCCAAAACCTCCACCACCTTAAAAGAGACATTCCCCCAACCATTCCCCCCTACCCCTCCCTGCAACCAGGCATTGGGACTTACTATAATTCACTCTGGCTCCTGAAGCTCTACAATATTCCTCCACTACATCCATAGCCTTCCTCACTGACTCCCCATTTCTCAATGTTAAGGTTGCGTCATTTGCATATTGGTGTATCACCGACACCAGCCCAGAACTGGGGACTACAATCCCAACTACACCTTGTTTCTTTTGCATCATGTAACCTAATGGTTCTGCTACCAATGTGTACAACAATGGGGATAGGGGACAACCCTGTCTCACTGATCTCTGTTTCGGAAAATACTTGGATAAAAAACCATTACATTTAACACAGCTAAAAATGTTTGAATAAAAAATCCTTATCCATTGAAGGAAATTTTCCTTGCAAGCAAATGCTTCTAAAACCTTCAATAAAAATTAATGAGAGACCCTATCAAAGGCTTTCTCTTGATCTATCTTTAATGCATAAGCCTCCCTCCCACTCTCTTCCATGAGCTCTATCGCATCTCGGATTGAGACCACAGAGTCTGCGATGTCTCGGCCTATGACTCCATAGGACTGAGAGGGCCAAACTATCTCCGGTAACACTTCCTTCAAACGATTTGCCATAACCCTCACCAAGATCTTATAATCCACATTTAATAATGTGATGGGCCTCCAATTCTTCAGATCCCGTCTATCCCCTTTATTTTTATAAGCTGAGCTTATGATCCCTCTCCTCATAGATGGGGCCAGGCTTCCCTCAATTTTAATTTCCTTAAAAACTTCTAAGAGCAATGTACTTAAAATCTCTCAAAATTCTTTATAAAATTCAGCACTTAGTCCATCGGAACCTGGGCTTTTCCCCCCCTTCATTCCACTTATTGCTACTTTTATTTCCGCTAATCCTACTTCTTTGTCACACGTGCTTCTCTCATCCTCCTTTAAACCCTCTTCAATAAAAGCAGTAACCTTCTCCATCGCCAAATTGGAAATGTCTTCGTTTGTATATAACTCTTGATAAAAGCTGCTAGCCGCCTCTAAAACCTCCCCACTTTCATGAATGATCTTCTCCCCAACCTTCAACTCTTCAATTAATGATATTCTCTGTCGCAGCTTTTCTTGCTCTAGAAAATATCGAGTGCATCTTTCGCCCTCCAATGCATCTCTAGCCTTTGCACAGAGAATGGCCCCCTTGCATTTTTCAGCTTGCAATAATTCCCACTCTTCCTTTAGCACCCGGAACTTAGTCTCCGCTCCCTTATACCCTCCGTCAACTGCTTTACAGACATCCGTAAACCTTTTGTTTATATTCTCTTCTCGACGCTGATTAGCTGCTGCCCTCTTTTTCTCATAACGTACCGAAAAAACTTTTACCTCATATTTGAAATTATTCCACCAAACCCTTCTTTCTTTCAAGAACAAAGGTTCCTTCTGAGCATCCTTTATTATATTTATAATCCCTTCTTCATAAGCAATTTCTTTCTGGTATTGATTGTTTAAAATCCACACCCCTGAACCGATCTTAACTCTGCTGTTCCTAATTCTAAGAACCAAAGCCGAGTGATCACTAAAAAATACTTTTTTATAATAAATCTCCATCACCTCAGAACTTAACCCTTCCCGCATTAACACAAAATCTATTCGGCTCTGTGTTAAAACATCACCCACCCAACCTGATCTGGAGAACTCCCTTTTTATGAGGTTCCGGTCACTCCATAAGTCTCTCAAATTTTACAATCATCCCTCTGGAGTTATCATCCTTAAAGGTCATCTGGGCTGAAATGTCCATCCGAGATAATAATACATTAAAATCCCCCACTATACAAGGATTTTCCACCTCTGCCGCTTCAGTGAATAACCCCCGAAAAAACTCGCGACGCTTGCAATGGTCATTCGGTGCATAGATATTAAAGAGATCGCAATTAAATCCCTCCATTTTTACCCTTAGCCATAAAAATCTCCCCTCAGCATCCTTGTCCATCAAGGCAACGTTCTCTTTTATGGATGGACTCAACAAAACAGCCACCCCTCTACGGTTATTGTTTGCACAACTTGCAAACACCTCTCCTTTCCAAACCTTCTGAACTCTTTCTAGGATATCCTCATCCCAAAAGGTTTCTTGCAGACACAACAAGTCCATGCCTTTAAAACCCTGCAACAACTGCTGCAATTTCTTCTCACCCCTCAGTCCGTTCACATTAATCGAGACCAATGTAATCATGGCTCCAAAGAAAGGAAGTATGCCTGATAATCTCCCCATCATTTAATCTCTGGCCCTTCCCTCCTCACATGCTCCTTCCCAACTTCTCGGGCAGCTGTTGCTTTTTCCTGCAGCCTCCGACTCTTTTTCCCCCTCCTGTTGAAACTTTCCCTGCTGTTTCAGCCTCTTCCTTGCATTAAGTTTGGGCCCAGGAGCTGCCCTTCCTTCCTCCTTCTGCCCCTCACTAACCTTTCCCTTTCCACATGACGCCACCCCACCCTCGACTTCCATGTCTCTGTCCCCTTCTAATTCCTCACACTCAAGCTCTTCTGTAACCCTCTGTGCCTGCTCCCCGTCAGATACATAATCCTGCTCCCCGTCAGATACTTCATCTCCCATAGAGAGTCTTCCTGCTATCGCAGTTTCTCCCACTGTGCCGCTCCCTTCGACCACATCTCCACCTCTGACCCTTGCACCCTGGTCTCTTTCTCCATGGGACAATGGCGCACCTAAATTGTTCCCTTCTGACGTCTCTATCTTACCGATCCCATCCTGCTGCCCCTTTAAGGCTCCTGCCTCTTGCTCCCTCTTCCCGTCCTGCCCCCTCCCGCTCACCAAGATATCCGACTCCCCGCCTCTCCCCGGAGCACCCACATCCACCACACACCCCACTCCCATCTCCTCTCCCCCCGCAGCCACCAGACTCCCCAGGGGGAGCCGAACTGCACTAAGGCTCGAGTCTGCACTCGACCCTCGCTGCCCGCTGCTGTCTTTGTTCCCCTCCACAGCACTTGGCGTGTTTTCCGCCATCTCCATCCCGACCTCCGCTCCGCCATCCTCTGCCTCTTCCTGTACTCCTTTCTCCTTCATTTTACCGGCTGTGTCCTCCGACTACACCGCTCCTCCGGCCATTGCATTCTCATCTCCTTCTCCTTCTCCCATCTCATCACTCATATCGCTCCCTTCTGCCACACACTCACAGCGGGTGGGGCCTTTGTGACACACCCCACAGCTCTCCGCCTTGCATCTCCGAGCGATATGTCCCGACTCACCGCAATTGTAATACAAAACAAATCTGGACAGTTTCTTATGAGATGTGTAGGATTCGCAAAATTGGACTTTGTATTAATAAGGGTCAAATGGCAGAAGAGGCCATGATTTTAAAGACTGTTTTAAAAGAAGCCCAGAAAAAGGGGCATACAAAATGGCCACCATACCATGTGACTGGCTTATTGGGACACTTTAAAATGGTTCCTGCGAATCCTCAGACAGCTTTGTGGATTCAACCCACAGTAAGTTCTGGAAGCCGTTTCTGAGAGAACGAAACCAGACCCATACATATACATATGGATTAGATGCAGATCCAGTCAAGATCGGCCTGGAGACAGAGGCCATCTAAATGTTGACCCAGACAAAAGGGGACAATTTCATATTCATGAGAACAGCACCCAGGACTAGATAACGAGATCAGCAGGACATTAAAAACAATGAAGGTCATTCCAGACCAGAGATGGGCCTTTACCGGCCATCGAAAACATTTTAAAATATAATAACTACCCCGCTGTGCTCCCAGCCCGCCAAAAGTTAAACAAAGACTAACCTGATTTTGGGCGGGAAGTGGAAGCTTCTGGGGGAAAAGTATAACTGGAGGAGTTGGAGTTGCACAGACACACACCGGAGTTGCAGTGGAACAAGAATTGAGCACTCGAGTTACAGTTGGAGACACAGTCACACTCAGGGACACATGACTGAGTGGCAGTAGGTGAAGAGGAGTCACTTCGGGAGAAGATCAGCAAACTCCGCTCCACCATCGGAGGAGGAAGAAGAATTAAGCCAACATCAGGAAGGCCGTTCGAAACTGGCGTCCCGCCCCGGGGAAAAACATCGGGAGATCATCGACCATCCCCGGGCCGTTGCCGGAACAAGAGGCCATCGACCCAACTTGGGAGAAGAAACAAAAAAAATAAAACCCCAAGAGAAGGAACCTTCCAGCCACCCCGGCTTGGGAGAAGAGATAAAAACAAACTGAAGAAATGATGGGGGTCAGCCCAATGCTCCTCTGACCGGGGTCGAGCCAATGATCCCCGACCCCGCCGACATCCAGGCCCGCCGGTGTCCAGCCGCCCCAACCCCCACCTCAGGAGAGAGGTGTGGCGCAGCTCGCAGGGGCTCCACGATCCACGTGGAGACGGAACGCCTGAAAGGATCAAACACAGACTGGTTCAAAAACCTTGCACTTCCTAGTGGGATTGGTGAGCATGTTTCTGGCCCTTCACAATCAGATCTAGATAGGTTTAATAAGGGGGTGGATTTAAGGGTACAATTAACATGAGTTGTTGTCCCTCGATGTTCCGTGTGTTTCCTTATTTCATGATGAGTTTTGTAGAGTATAAGATGCCTGTATTTGCCTTAGTAAGTATTGTGTCGTTATGATTTGTTTGTGTTTTTCCCTCCCATGTACTCTCTTATCTGCTTGCATTTGATTTGATATTTTTCCTTATGCAATAAAATTTCATTTTGTTTCATCAAACTTGGTCTATAAGAGTTTTCTCTACATTGTAGTTCCTGCCCCAAACTCCAGAGTATAGAATCTAAGGGGCGAGTGGGTTGAACCACTCAAGGTTTTACTGTGCAAGAGAGAGAGGCCTCTAGAGAGAGAAACCTCAGAGACATCTCTCAAGGAAAACCCCTTACAGATGGTCATGTCCCAGATAATAGTAGCACACCTTTACTTGGTTATCGTGCAGCACACGAAAGTACTGCACTCCTTCCAGTGTCTCGCACTTCATACTGTACGGCAAAGACCTCACCCCCTCTGGGTACCGCACCTTTACATACCAGGTGATATGCCATCAATGACTCAAAGACAAGGATTCAACTGAAGGCTTTTAATCACTAAGAACATAGCAGCATAGCAGGTCTTCCCACATCGGGCTCGTCTGGTAGTGAATGACTCATACAGCTCCTGAGACCTTTATATGGCAAAAGACAGGGGCGTAGCCAATACACACAATAGGAACAAAAGGGTGTGGTTCACACAATACAAGCAGGTAAAATACAAGCAGGTAAAATACAAGCAGGTAAAACACATGGGTTGATGAAGGCATATTTCATCACACCAGGTTCCGTCTGCTACCCGTGTTCCCGGATAGTACCTCCTCTTTATCTCAGAACAGATTTTAATGTCCCACGACTCCAACTTTTTGCTCAGCACTTCATCCTCAATGTACATTGGCAAGTTCAAAAATGAAACCACCACCTCCTCTGAATAAAGTAGAGTCACCTCCAAGAATTTCTCACCAACTTTCAGACTGAGTAGCAGTTTTTCCACCTCCTCACGGCCACTGACCGTCACCTCAAATCTCACATTCGGCTTTGGTTGGCAGGCAAAGCAGCTTCTCTCACCACAGTCCTCATGAACCGCCTGGATTATATCCCAGGCTCGAATCTTCTTATCTTCACACTGCACCACCACCGTATTTTCTTTACCAAACCTCCTGAGGTCCTGGCCCAAATCTTTGGGCCTTTTTTTTCCCCCTTCCCACCACAGTTTCTTCCCTAATTAAATTCCTCTCGGGAATATTGTCCTCTGAGGGGCCCGGCACTCCGGACCCCTCAGCAGCCATCTGGCTGTTTTTTGTGGGCCAAAAAGGCCCTAAAGCCTGAAAACAACACCCCAAAACCCACCACCAACTTTTTACAAAACTCCCTCCAACACCCAGCTGCAATTAGGCAACCAGTAACACCTGGCTCACTCCTAGCCCCTCCCACCTAGAGAGTGCTGCCCACTGAGCCACAGCTGACACTGACACTGTTACTTTGGTTGGAAATCGAATGACATTCAGTCTGTTGTGAGGGACTGCTGCATTAGTGTATGGAAAGCATTTTTTATATCAGCTGCATCATTCTGATCATCATAGCAAAGGTAAAGGTGGTGGCGGTCTAGAGAAAGGTAGTAATGCATGGAGAAGGCAAAAGTACAAGGAGAAGATAATAAAATGTTGAGAAAGTAACAATACAAGGATAGGGTAATAACACAAAGATAACTTCATAATACATGGAGAAACGACAGCTGAATTCCAGAGGTGAGGTGAGAGTGACTGCCCTTGACATCAAGACAACATTCAACCGAGTGTGGCATCAAGGAGCCCTAGTAAAACTGTAGACAATGAGGATCAAGGAGAAAACTCTCCACTGGCTGGAGTCATACCTGGCACAAAGGAAGGTGGTTGTGGTGGTTGGAGGCCAATCATCTCAGCCCCAGGACATTGCTGCACGAGTTCCTCAGGGCACTGCCCTAGGCCCAACCATCTTCAGCTGATTCATCAATGACCTTCCCTCCAACATAAGGTCAGAAATGGGGATGTTCACTGATGACTGCACAGTGTTCAACTCCATTCAAAATTCTTCAGATAACGAAGCAGTCGGTGCAGCAAAACCTAGACAATATCCAGGCTTGAGCTGATAAGTGGCAGGTAACATTCGCGCCACACAAGTGCCAGGCAATGATCATCTCCAATAAGCGAGAATCTAACCACCGCCCCTTGACATTCAACGGCATTACCATCGCCGAATCTCCCACCATCAACATTCTGGGTGTCGCCAGAAACTCAACTGGACCAGCCAGATCAATCCCATGGCTACAAGAGCAGGCCAGGTGCTGGGTATTCTGCAATGAGTGACTCACCTCGTGACACCCAAAAGCCTCTCCACTACCTAGAAGGTTCAAGTCAGGAGTGTGGTTAAAATACTCTCCACTTGCCTGGATAAGTGCAGCTCCAACAACACTCAAGAAGCTCGACACCCTCCAGGGCAAAACAGACTGCTGATCAGCAGCCCATGCACCACCTTAAACATTCACTCCCTCCACCCACCGGTGCACCGTGGCTGCAGTGTGCACCATCTACAAGATGCACTGCAGCAACTCGCTAAGGCTTCTTCCGAATGCACCTCCCTTCATCATTGCTGGGTGAAAATCCTGGAACTCCCTCCCTAACAGCACTGTGGAACCACCTTCACCACACGGACTGCAGCGTTTCAAGAAGAAGGTCCACCGCCACCTTCTCTAGGGCAGTTTGGAATGGGCAATAAACACCGGCCTTGTCAGCGTATGAATTTAAAAAAAGGTAATAAAATATAGAGAATGTAATATTAAACAGATAAAGTAATAACAGATGGAAAAGATAATATTTAATTGTCAAGGTCATAATATATGGAGAAGGTAATAATACAAAGATATGATAATACACAAAGATAAGGTAACGCTATAAGGAGAGGGTGATAATTTATGGAGAAAGTAATATTAAACGGAAAAAGTAATCGCACATGGAGAAATTATATTAAATGGAGAAAGTGACAATATATGGGGAAAACTCTTTCCATGAAATGATTAGAGTTTTGGCAAGCCTGCATTTTGGATCCTGTAATGCTTCCAAAATAATGTACACTAAAGCATTGTGAGTAATGTTAATATATTTGAAGATTATATCAAGCTATTTGGGCAGCTCACCAGTGCATTAGCGATTGATGATTTGGCTAAGTGATTTGGACAAGTTAATCCCTGACGGAGCTTAATTTGGAAAATTAATTCAAGTTGGCCCAGGCAATGTGCACACGATGCCCATTGGGAAAGGGGGAAGAAGAAAATGACTAAGGCGCACATCAAGGATATCAGAATGTTATTAACAGCCAATGTAACTCTTTATTGTTCAATGGTATATCAACAGAGTTTTATGTCAAGTAACAGGCAGCCAATCTTCAATCCTTACCTAAGGAAGGATATACTTGCCATAGAGGGAGTGCAACGAAGGTTCACCAGACTGGTTCCTGGGATGGGGGGATTGTCCTATGAGGAGAGATTGAGTAGACTAGGCCTATATTCTCTAGAGTTTAGAAGAATGAGAGGTGATCTCATTGAAACATACAAAATTCTTACAGGGCTTGACAGGGTAGATGCAGGGAGGATGTTTCCCCTGGCTGGGGAGTCTAGAACCAGGAGTCACAGTCTCAGAATAAGGGGTCGGCCATTTAGGACTGAGATGAGGAGAAATTTCTTCACTCAGAGGTTGGTGAATCTTTGGAATTCTCTACCCCAGAGGGCGGTGGGGGCTCAGTCGTTGAGTATATTCAAGACAGAGGTCGATAGATTTTTGGATATTAAGGGAATCAAGGGATATGGGGATAGTGCAGGAAAGTGGAGATGAGGTAGAAGATTAGCCATAATCTTATTGAATTGGGACATCTTAACTACGTTAAAGGTGCTATAGAAATGCAAGTTGTTGTTGAAAGTATATCTAGACAAAGGATAGCATGATCATAACAGAAAGCCCTAACGTCGTACACTGGTCGCTGAAATGTATCATTTGATGCCACAGGAGAGTGGACTAGATGAGCACTTGTACTTAATCTAACCAACAAATAGATTTATTTCCATCAGACAGACAAATGAACAGTACAGGTTCACAGTGAGATATGTTTTTCCTACACTCCTCAATGTTTAAATCAAAACAGAGACTTGCTTTCTCTCCCACACTCCCAGTGCCGTACTGAGGGAGTGCCACACTGTCGGAGGTGCCGTCTTTCGGATGAGACGTTAAACGAGGCCCCGTCTGCTCGCTCAGGTGGACGTAAAAGACCCCATGGCGCTAGCTCGAAGAAGAGCAGGGGAGTTATCCCCCAGTGTCCTGGGGCCAATATTTATCCCTCAATCAACATCATTAAAGCAGATTATCTGGACATTTATCACATTGCTGTATGTGGGAGCTTGCTGCGCAAAATTGGTTGCCACGTTTCCTACATTTCTTACATGGACAAAACAGAATATGGTGTTCAGAAGGCATTGGATATGATGTCTATAAGAGACTTGTTATAAAGGCTCATGATATTAAGGGGAATGTAGCTGACAGGAATCTTGCTATTCATGTGGAAATGACTTATGAATTGATACTGGGCGGCCTGCTGGTGGCGCTGTCCAGGGAGAGTATAAATACTCGGGCATGGGCCCAGCTTGCTCAGGACATTCTTTAACAGGAACTAGTGAAGGACACAACTAGATCTCCATGTTGAAAAACAGTTGATTAAAGCCTTGTTTATCGCTTAGATCAAGTGCCTAGTAGTTTTCTTACGTCCGTAGCCACACGAAAAGAGGGATAGCTAAAGGGACAAAAAGCATGGGATGGGGAAATAGTGTACCCCCGGGGATTTGTGTGAGACCTCTTTTGTTTTCCAGTTATATAAAATTATTTGTACATAAACAGAAGGGGAATGATATCAAAAATTGCTAATGATAGCCTGTGTCCAGTGGTGTACCGCAGGGGCCGGTGCTGGGTCCTTTGCTGTTTGTAGTGTACATTAATGATTTAGATATGAATGTAGGAGGTATGATCAGTAAGTTCACAGATGACTCGAAAATTGGTGGAGTGGTAAATAGCGAGGAGGGAAGCCTCAGGCTACAGGACGATATAGGCGGGTTGGTCAAATGGGCAAAACAGTGGCAAATGGAATTTAACCCTGAAAAGTGTGAGGTGATGCATTTTGGGAGGACTAACAAGGCAAGTGAATACACAATGAATGGTAGGACTCTAGGAAGGACAGAGGATCAGAGGGACCTTGGTGTGCATGTACATAGATCCCTGAAGGCAGCAGGACAGGCAGATAAGGTGGTTAAAAAGGCATACGGGATAGTTGCCTTCATTAGCCGTGTAAGGGGTTTCGATCGCCGAGGTCTCTCTCTCTCTTGAGACCTCTCTCTCTTGCACAGTAATTTACCGAGTGGTTCGACCCACTCACCCCTTAGGTTCTATACACTGGACTTTGAGGCAGGAACTACAATGCAGAGAATACTCTGTAGATCAGGTTCAATGAAAACAAAATGAAATTTTATTGCATCAAGGAAAATTTGAATGTAAGCCAAAATAAGGTACATGGGAGGGAAAAACAAATCATAATACAGTGTTAACCAATATATATGCAGGCATATTATACTTTACGAGGTTCACCATGAAATAGGGAAACACACGGAACATCAAGGGACAACAACTCATTGTTAATTATCCCCTAAAATGCCCACCCCCTAAACCTAGCTAGATTAGATTATGAGGGGCCAGAAACATGCTCACCAGTCCCAGTTAGAAACTACAGGGTTTTGAAGTCTGCGTTTTGGTCCTCTCAGGCGTCCTACCTCCACGTGGTCAGCGGAACGCAGCGGGCTGCGACACACTCTTTTCTCCCTCGAGGTAATGGACGTGGACAGGCTGGATGTTAGCAGGCCTGGACATCGGTGTGGGGAGAGACCGTCTGTTTGACCATGTTCATATGGGTTTCTTCTCGGAGGGCCGTCATCTTTTCATCTCGTCAACGGCCCGGGGTTCGTCGATGATCTCCCGATAGCTACCCCGGGTCTGGGCGCTGACTTGATCTTCCCTCTCGAACCACCTTCTTGGACGTCTCCCTGATTGATGTTCCTCAGTGACTCATCTATCAAGTTCTCCAAAAGCTGCCTTCATGATGCTCTCTAAAGGCTACTTTTTTTCAACGCTACCCCAGCTTTCCAGTTATACTTTTCATGGAAGCCCTTATCTCCCACCACATCAAGGTTAGTCTTTGTTTAATTCTTGGCGGGCTTGTAGCACAGCGGGGTATTCATTGTGTTTAAAGTAATTTCGGGATGGCCGGTAACAGCCATCTCTGGTCTGGAATGACCTTATATTGTCTTTAATGTCCTCTTTTGAACTTGAAGCTGTTTCCCTTTGTCTGGGTAAAAATTTAGATGGCCGTTATCTACAGGCCGATCTGATTGGATCTGCATCCAATCCATATGTATGTGGTTCTGTCTGGTTTCGTTTTCTCCGAAACTGCCTTCCAGAACTTACTGTGGGCTGAATCCACAAAAGCTGTCTGTGGACTGCAGGAACCATTTTAAAATGTCCCAAAAGCTGGTCACGGGGTCTGGTGGCCATTTTGTGTGCCCCTTTTTCTGGGCTTCTTTTAAAACAGTCTTTAAAATTAAGGCTTTTTCGGCCAATAGACCCTTATAGGACAATGTTCAATATTGCAAATTCTACAGTCCTCCCTGATGATACTATAACTTGCTTGAAGTATCATAATTCTGGGTGAGCAAAATTTTCTGACTCTCCATAATCAAACCATCCCCTGTATTTACCTATCTATGACCCCACGACACATGCATTTCCCATTTCAGAAAAACCACAGTGTACATTAAGCATCAATAGATGGCAATAAATTGGATTTAAAATCTGACACACACACTTCCAGGCATGGAGGGGGGCCTAATACCACTACACCACCTGGTTCATACACATTATCTTTTATTAAAAACAACACACATAATAAACTTCAATAAAAATAATCAAGAAAGAAAATACACACAAAATCACACATGAATACTATCAAAAATAGAGGAGGGAGGGAAACTTTAACTCTATACATAGCAGCAAAAATTTAAATGGGTGTCTCCTCGTCTACCCGCACATAATGCTCCCTCCATTCTCCTCTGTTCTCATACTTCTGGAAACGTTTGTCCCTCTTACAATGTACAAAATCACAATAAAAATCTGACATACTACGAGGATGTGGGAGGCTATCCTAATCCATGAAGGGACTTTTATATTAGTGAACAGGTCCCACCACTGTGGGGTCACTATCTCTAATATGTCTGCCCCTATTTCTAATGTCTTCTGCTCCAGCGTGTAAAAATGTTTCTGTGAAACGGCAACGGCTTTTAGTATCTTGGTGAGGTGTTCAGGGAGAGGGGGAATGATGTAGCCAAAATGTGCAACGAATCTTTGCAGATCGGTGACATTTTCTTTGACAGTGAGGTGAACAGTGGAAGGTTCAGGAATAGGGACAATTCACTCTTGGGCCACTTGAACTTCTGCCTTGGGTTTGAAGCAGAAACTGCTGTCACTGACCGGACACCAGCCGTGCTGTCCATGTTGGTAGTGGGGCACTGCAGTGGTGACACAGTATGTCCCACCTCTATATATGCCACCTGCGGGGGCACATAGCTTTGTGCCATTGCCTCCATGGTGCAATTTATAGGCTTCGCGCCAGCAGTTCTGAACCCGCACTGTGGTTTTGAATAGGCATTCAAGTGCTGGGGACACAGGATGATGTGTGCTCCCCGGTTCCGGCACCCCGAGAGGTCGGTACCCATCATTGCATGCTCCCATCGAATGACGTAAGGTGGGACCGCTGTGTAGCAAATGTGTGCACCCCCTTGAATGACTCCAATGTTCTCCACCCTGTATACCGGGGCGGGTTTAGCTGTCTTTCCCATAACCGGCATTCTTACCACTATACCCATAATGGTGTGATTAGACCGCCCACAGTCCACTGGGACTGGGTAGGCCTCTGAAGCTAGTCTGAGCTGGCACGGACTTAATACGTTCTCAAAAGGGTGGAGGGCTGCGAGGTGCTTATTGCTGATCCAGGAGGGGACCAAACCTTGTTTTAAATCCTCCAGATTACTGCAGCCCTCGCCCAGTAACCACGCCCCCTACAGCACGCATGCCTCGTTCTGCGCAGCCTGATCTGACGCATTCCGATCCTCTCTGATGAGAGCATTTACCGTTTTAGCGTGTTTCTCCAGCTCAGCTATGATTTCTTTTAAGTGTAGTGTCATGGCCTGGTCCTCATGTAACTCAGAACCCACTACCTTATTCTCGTCCGTCAGTATCTTTCTTAACTGCGCTTTTAAACCATTGATCTGGGTCTGCAGCTCCGCGTCATCCAGAGTGTTGATGACAGAAGTCCCTGTGTTAAAGGCGGTAAAAATATAATTGACTGTACCCCTTCTTTGTCTCCCTACCCTGTCCAAGACCTCATGTGGTGTGGTGTACAATCCGGCTCTGTCAACATTAGCAAAGTCGAACTCATAAAATTGTCTGAACATAGTTGTTAACAGGACTTGGTACAATTGCTCCGTTTCCTTGGGGCACCACTCTGGCAATCGCACCTCGGTGAGGTTTAAAATCACCGAGGCTACCGCGTAGTGCACCCCTTGGTGCAGCACCTGACCTGTGGGTACCAATACCAGTCTGTTCCCGGGTCCCTTGGTAGTGGCGGGGCATCCTTCCTTGCAGGCTTTGGCTACCGGAATCGTGGGCAGGGGCTTGCGGGGGCGGGTGATGAGCTCAGTGGCATTCACCGGGATCGGAGAGTATGGGACTCCGCATGCCCGCGTGCTGATGTCCCACCTCATCCCTTTCCCAGCATCCTGCCACTGTCTCTGGAAAAAGATGGAGACGCCTGCGGGGCAGACGCGTTCTGAACCCCACATGCAGATGTAACTCCCCTCATCTGGTTCCCACCATTTGTCCCAACAGACACTCAATCCCCCATGAGTCCCCGCAATAGTCCGATGGGTATTGTTACCCAGTTGCTCCCACTCGACCATGGAGTTTTTCATGGTCTTACTCAGCTTCCGGAGCCACCACCATCTGTCCAAAGGAACATGTCCGTTGCAGACTAAACAAATCTTCCTCCCGACAGTTACGCTGACTCTGGGCGCGATGATCCTCACCCTGGGACACATTAGAGAAGTCTCTCCGTATGCAAACCCGGACTGGCTGGAGTATTCCGTAGAGTTCGACCCCAGCCATCCTGGCCACCTCCATTCGTGGAAGTAGGTGGCTGTTTCCTCAATGTCCTGTCAGTCGCGATGGGGGCTGTGTCCCCGGAGCATCCATACACGATGGAGCCCTTGGTGTAGCCCCGATAGGCCAAGCTACACCCGATCACCGCGAACATGATGAGAATCCTCCCCATGGTACCTTCGGTTCCTGCAACAGATTAAACGATACAGCCAGGCTCCCGAGAGATTCTGGCCTAGGTGAAGGCATGATCGGGTCTTTCAACCTCGATCCAAAACAAACAGACATGCTGGGCAGATTCCAAAACTACGTCTTATTACACCCATCACCTTAAAAATTTACACACCTTATACTAAACTAACTTAAACTTAACTAAACTTATGTACAGTGCCGCCCGTCCCTGGGCGGCCTGCCTAATCCCTGTTCGGGTTGCAGCTCACCGCTCCCTGTGGCGGGGCCGCACTGACCTGTAGCTTGAGTCCCCCGCAGCCTTTTGCTGTCAATTGGGGACTGCGTCTCTTTAGGGATTTCCCAAGTCGGTGTCTGCTGAAGTCGAGGGAATTGGGCCAGAGTTTTATCGGCTGAGGCGTCCGAGATGACCTGCGAGGGGGTACCTTGGGCGAGGCTCCCTTTGCGAGTGGACCTTTGGGTGGGACTTTAGCCCTCACAGCCCATGGCTTCTCCACGACTGCCAGCTTCGGCTCCCTTCCCTCAGACTCCGCCCCTTTGGGATTTGGGTCTGTGGCAGACGACTCCTCCCTACCTGTCCCTACAGGTGAAGAATCTCTGCCCCCAAGTTCTACCTCCCCTACGCTTGAGTCGAGGGCGGGATCTTCGTCCTCCGACTCCACCTCCTCCAGAATCGTGTCATGGGCGGGGCCTAGCTGTTCGGGCTCCCCCCTAACTGTGCTTGGGTCAGGAGGGGGTACTTTGGGCGAGGCTCCCTTTGCGAGTGGATCTTTGGTTGGGACTTTAGCCCTCACAGCCCGTGGCTTCTCCACGACTGTCGGCTTCAGCTCCCTTCCCTCAAACTCCGCCCCTTTGGGATTTGGGTCTGTGGCAGACGACTCCTCCCTACCTGTCCCTACAGGTGGAGAATCTCCACCCCCAAGTTCTACCTCCCCTAAGCTTGAGCCGAGGGCGGGACCTCCATCCTCCGACTCCACCTCCTCCAGCTCCAGTAATTGGGGTGAAGCGGTCGGGGCTGCGGGAACGACAGGACCAGTGGTGACTGCTATCTTCCCTTGCGAGATCATAAGAGACCGCATTGTCTCTAAGCTTGATTCTATCGCAGCGGGATCCATAGCTGCACCGGTTCCTCTTTCTGGGACAGGACCTGGACTCTTGCTGGGGCAGCGGTTTGGGCTTGGGCTTGGGCTGTGGGAGATTTTCCCTTATTATCCTTCCACGGATTTTTACAGTCCCTGCGCCAATGTCCATCCTTCCCACACCCATAGCAATTGAGCTTGGCTTGGGGAGGGCAATTCCCCTCCTGACGCCACTCCTTCTTACTTGGGGCTGCGGGTTTTGCCTCATGCACTTTTCCCTCAGAGGGAGGTGCCTCCTGACTCCTGCAATTCTTATATGCAATGGTGAGCTGTCGGAGCACTGTCTCCTCCGTGATACCGGGACCTTGGGGGTCAAACCAAGATTTGGCTTGGGCCTGTATCTGCGGTAAGCTGTTGGCAACCAGGCAGCGGAGCCAATGAACCTGCTGGACATCGTTCATTGCGGCCCGTTCAGGCATGCCCGGACAGCTGCGCCGATACACTGGCCACAGCCTTTCTGCGAAAACCCGTGGGAGTTCTCCAGTTAGCTGCACAGTCCCTTTCACACGGAGGAACGGGTTGCCGTCGTCCACTCCCATAACCTCCAGCACCTCGTCCCGGAGTTCCACATACCTTTTCTGTCCCCTCTTACTCCTGTCTGAGAGGCACTGAAGGATTGTGCTATCCAGGGAGAATAGCAACATCTTAGCCTGTTCTGGATCATCGCAATCATTGACGGCGGCTGTCTGCTCTATCTCCCTGAAATGGACTGAGGGATCTCCCTTCTCGGAGAGTTTTGGGAGGTGGCTCACCATCGCTCTGAGTTGTTGGGCACCGTGGGGCAGCACGATCTGGTTCAGGAGGGGTCCGTCCTCGCCATTTGCGTTGATGGGACCATACCTCTGGTGCCGAGTAGGACACATTGGTGCCAGCTCCGACTTTACTACCGGGGGTTGTTCCTCCTCCTGTTCTACCTCGGCTTCCTCCCCTTCTACCACCCCCACTTCGGGCCAAACCTCATTATAGCTCGGCGGTGCTGAGGGTTCAGTGGCTGGTGCCACAACTACTTCATGTGGAATCGGTTTTTTGGATTCCTTCAGGAAGTCTATGTGACTTGCCTTTGGGCTTACGAGGCATACCATGCCTTTTGCCTTAGCCAGGGCTGTTCTTAGGTCTCCTATCGCCTTTTGGCAGGGGCCATGGTCTGCGCTCTCAAACCCGTGCTCGATGGCCAGCTTGTAAGCTGCCTTAACCTTCACTACTCTCTCCTCCTGCGCTCTTAGCTGTTGTGCGAGGCGGGCGCTTTTCTCCCGTACTCTCGCTTCATGAATCTTTGCCTCAGTAACCTGGCATTCCAGGTACTCTACTTTAGCCTGATGTTGGCTGGCTACAGTTTGGCGTTCCTGATTCAGCATGAGAAGCGCTGCGATCAGCCTTTCCCCCCCATGGCCTTTTCCTCTATTTCTGATGCCTGGGTTTTGATCTTGGCTGCCTGCGCTGCAACGACTGTGTCCAAAATCTGGACTTGTCTTTTGTAGCACATCAGCCACACTGCCTTCTCTACTGACTTTTATGTTCTTTACTCTCTGTCCACCTGACGGCTGCGTCTACCGGACGCCCATCCAGTAAGAGATTGGAAATCCACTGCTTAGTGAGATTTACCTTACCAAAAAGATAATCCGCTATCCTCTCATCCATAACATTTCATCCATTTAAACCTGGGTCTAATACATTGCAATCCTGCTGCCAATGTCCTGCCGCGGTCGCCATTTTCTGTAAGGGGTTTCGATCGCCGAGGTGTTTCTCTCTCTTGAGACCTCTCTCTCTTGCACAGTAATTTACCGAGTGGTTCAACCCACTCACCCCTTAGGTTCTATACACTGGACTTTGAGGCAGGAACTACAATGCAGAGAATACTCTGTAGATCAGGTTTAATGAAAACAAAATGAAATTTTATTGCATCAAGGAAAAATTGAATGTAAGCCAAAATAAGGTACATGGGAGGGAAAAACAAATCATAATACAGTGTTAACCAATATATATGCAGGCATATTATACTTTACGAGGTTCACCATGAAATAGGGAAACACACAGAACATCAAGGGACAACAACTCATTGTTAATTATTCCCTAAAATGCCCACCCCCTAAACCTAGCTAGATTAGATTATGAGGGGCCAGAAACATGCTCACCAATCCAGTTAGAAAGTACAGGGTTTTGAAGTCTGCGTTTCGGTCCTCTCAGGTGTCCTGCCTCCACGTGGTCAGCGGAACGCAGTGGGCTGCGACACACTCTTTTCTCCCTCGAGGTAATGGATGCGGACAGGCTGGATGTTAGCAGGCCTGGACATCGGTGTGGGGAGAGACCGTCTGTTTGACCATTCTCATATGGGTTTCTTCTCGGAGGGTCGTCGTCTTCTCGCCTCGTCAATGGCCCGGGGTTCGTCGATGATCTGCCGATAGCTACCCCGGGTCTGGGCGCTGACTTGATCTTCCCTCTCGAACCACCTTCTTGGACGTCTCCCTAATTGATGTTCCTCAGTGACTCATCTATCAAGTTCTCCAAAAGCTGCCTTCATGATGCTCTCTAAAAGCTACTGTTTTTCAACGCTACCCCAGCTCTCCAGTTATACTTGTCATGGAGGCCCTTATCTCCCGCCACATCAAGGTAGTCTTTGTTTAATTCTTGGTGGGCTTGTAGCACAGCGGGGTATTCATTGTGTTTAAAGTAATTTTGGGATGGCCGGTAACAGCCATCTCTGGTCTGGAATGACCTGGTATTGTCTTTAATGTCCTCTTTTGAACTTGAAGCTGTTTCCCTTTGTCTGGGTAAACATTTAGATGGCCTTTATCTACAGGCCGATCTGATTGGATCTGCATCCAATCCATATGTATGTGGTTCTGTCTGGTTTCGTTTTCTCCGAAACTGCCTTCCAGAACTTACTGTGGGCTGAATCCACAAAAGCTGTCTGTGGACTGCAGGAACCATTTTAAAATGTCCCAAAAGCTGGTCATGGGGTCTGGTGGCCATTTTGTGTGCCCCTTTTTCTGGGCTTCTTTTAAAACAGTCTTTAAAATTAAGGCCTTTTCTGCCAATAAACCCTTATAGGACAATGTTCAATTTTGCGAATCTTACAGCCGAGGCATAAAATATAAGAGCAGGGAGGTTATGATGGAGCTGTACAAAACGCTAGTTAGGCCACAGCTGGAATACTGTATGCAGTTCTGGTCGCCACACTATAGGAAGGATGTGATTGCATTGGAGAGGGTGCAGAGGAGATTCACCAGGATGTTACCTGGGCTGGAGCGCTTCAGCTATGAAGAGAGACTGGACAGGCTGGGGTTGTTTTCCTTAGAGCAGAGAAGGCTGAGGGGGGACCTGATTGAGGTGTACAAAATTATGAGAGGCATAGATAGGGTAGATAGAAATGAACTTTTCCCCTTAGTAGAGGGGTCAATAACCAGGGGGCATAGTTTCAAGGTAAGGGGCAGGAGGTTTAGAGGGGATTTGAGGAAAAACTTTTTCACCCAGAGGGTGGTTGGAATCTGGAACTCACTGCCTGAAAGGGTGGCAGAGGCAGGAACCCTCACAACATTCAAGAAGCATTTAGATGTGCACTTGAAAAACCATAGCATACAAGGCTACGGACCAAGTGCTGGAAAATGGGATTAGAATAGACAGGGCTTGATGGCCGGTGCAGACACGATGGGCCGAAGGGCCTCTCTCTGTGCTGTATGACACTATAACAATTTGAGAGGGCATGAAAAACTATGAGGAAGATTGCAGGAAGACATTGGCTGGGCAGATAGGTGGCAGGAGCAGTTAAATGCAGAGAAATGTTAAATAGTACATTTTGGAAAAATGGACAGTGAAAGGAAGTACATTGTAAATGATTCTTAAAATTCTATTTTCTTGATATATATTAATGACTTGGGCGTGGGTGTACAGGGCACATTTTCAAAATTTGCAGATGACACAAAACTTGGAAGTATAGTGATCAGTGAGGAGGATAGTGATAGACTTCAAGAAGATATAGACAGGATGGTGGAATGGGCGGACACGGGGCAGATGAAATTTAATGCAGAAAAGTGTGAAGTGATACATTTTGGTAGAAAGAATGAGGAGAGGCAATATAAACTAAAGGGTACAATCCTAAAGGGGATGCAGGAACAGAGAGAACACAAATCATTGAAGGTGGCAGGTCAGGTTGAGAAAGCGGTGAAAAAACCATATGGGATCCCGGGCTTCATAAATAGAGGCATAGAGTACAAAAGCACGGAAGTTATGATGAAACTTTACAAAACTTCTTCTTAGGCAGTCCCTTGGGACCGAGGATGACTTGCTTCCGCATTAAAAATGAGTTCGCAGGTGACTGATGAGTCCAATGCGGGACCAACAGTCTCTGTCACAGGTGGGGGCAGACGGCGGTTGAAGGGGCGGGTGGGTGGGGTGCTTGGGTTGATGTGTGCTCCTTGCACTGCCTGCACTTGGCTTCTGCTTGCTCCTGGCGAAGAGACTCGAGGTGTTCTGCGCCTTCTCGGACGCTTCTCCTCCACTTTGTGTGGTCTTGGGCCAGGGATTCTCAGGTATCAATGGGGATGTTGCACTTTTTCAAGGAGGCTTTGAGGGTGCCCTTGAAGCGTTTCCTCTGCCCACCTGGGGCTCTCTTGCCTTGCCGGAGCTCCGAGTAGAGCGCTTGTTTTGGGAGTCTCGTATCGGGCATGCGGACGATGTGACCCATCCATCGGAGCTGATCAAGCGTGGTCAAAGCTTCGATGCTGGGGATGTTGGCCTGAACAAGAACACTGACGTCGGTGCGCCTATCCTGCCAATGGATTTGCAGGATCTTGTGGAGGCAGCGTTGGTGGTACCTCTCCAGTGCCTTGAGGTGCCTGCTGTACATGGTCCATGTCTCTGAGGCATACAGCAGGGCGGGTATCACTGCTGCTCTGTAGACCATGAGCTTAGTGCTGGGTTTGAGGTCCTGGTCTTCAAACACTCTCTTCCTCAAGTGACCGAAGGCTGCACTGGCACACTGAAGGCGGTGTTGGACTTCGTCATCAACGTCTGCCCTTGTTGACAGTAGGCTCCCGAGGTATGGAAAGTGATCCATGTTGTCCAAGGCCTTGTCATGGATTTTGATAATCGGGGGCCAGTACTGTGTGGCGAGGGCAGGTTTGTCTTACGGATGTTTCGTGTAAGGCCCATGCTCTCGTACGCTTCGGTGAAGGTTTTGATGATGGTTTGGAGTTCAAGCTCCGAGTGAGCGCAGACACAAGCGCTTTCTGCATACTGTAATTTGACGACAGAGGATGGGACGACCTTGGATCTGGGCTGGAGGTAGCGGAGGTTGAACAGTTTCCCGTTTGTTCTGTAAATTAGCTCCACTCCAGCGGGGAGCTTACTAAGGGTGAGATGGAGCATTGCAGCCAGGAAGATCAAGAAGAGCGTTGGTGCGATGACACAGCCTTGCTTGACCCTGGTCCGTACGTGAATTGGGTCTGTGTTGGATTCGTTGGTCAGGATCATGGCTTGCATGTTGTCGTGAAGCAGACGGGAGGATGGTGACAAACTTTTGAGGGCAGCCAAATTTGAGGAGGACACTCCATAATCCCTCACGGTTGACAGTGTTGAAGGCCTTTGTGAGGTCAAAGAAGGCCATGTACAGCGGTTGGTGCTGTTTCCTGCATTTCTCTTGTAGTTGAAGTGCAGTGAAGATCATGTCCATTGTACCCCTTAGTGGGTGGAATCCGCATTGCGACTCTGGGAGGAGCTCTTCGGCCACTGGGAGAAGGCAAAGGAAGGAGGCATTCCTTTACATAACACTGGTTTGGCCTCAACTGGAGTATTGTGTCAAATTCTGGGACTTTAGGAAGGATGTGAAAGCCATATAGAGTGTGCAGAAAAGCTTTACAAGAATGGTTCCAGGGATGAGGGACTTCAGTTACGTGGATAGACTGGAGAAGCTGGAGTTGTTCTCCTTAGAGCAGAGAAGGTTGAGAGGAGATTTGATAGAGGTGTTCAAAATCATGAGGGGTCTAGACAGAGTAGATAGAGAGAAACTGTTCCCATTGGTGGAAGGGTCGAGAACCAGAGGACACAGATTTAAGGTGATTGGCAGAAGAACCAAAGGCGACGTGAGGAAAAACTTTTTTACGCAGCGAGTGGTTAGGACCTGGAATGCACTGCCTGAGAGGGCGGTGGAGGCAGACTCAATCGTGGCTTTCAAAAGGGAGTTGGATAGGTACCTGAAGGAAAAACATTTGCAGGGCTACGGGGAAAGGGCGGGGGAATGGGACTAGCTGAAGTGTTCTTGCAGAGAGCCGGCACGGGCTCGACGGACCGAATGGCCTCCTTCTGTGCTGTAACCATTCTATGATTCTATGATTCTATGAGCGGAGGAACAGAGAGATGAACGTGTGTGGATACATTAATCTTTAAAGCTGGCTGTGCGGTTAGAAAAGACTATACAAAACAAGATTTAGGCTTTATAAATAGGAGCACTGAATATAAAAGCAAGGACGTAATATTGAGTTTGAACAAGACATTCGTTAGGCCACAGTTGGTGTTTTGTGTGTAACTTTACGAGTCTCACTATAGAAGATTAATAGAGCTGTAGAAAGGGCAGGGTGAGGATTCATCGAAATGATACTCAAGAATGAGAGGTTACAATTATGAAGCACAGCTCGATAAACTGGAGCTATTTTTCACTGGAACACAGCAGATTAAGGGGGTGCAACGAAGGTTTTAAAAATAATGGACTACTTTGAGAAGATTAATAGTGAAATATTGGGAGTAATTTTAACCCAACACATCTGTCACAAAACTGACAGGATCGGGTGCAACGCCAGATTTACACCCCAGCCGATTTTACCCTTCATTGACATCAAATTCTAGGCTGACACTCCCAGCGCAGTACTCGGGGAGTGCTGCACTGTCGGAGGTGCTGTCTTTCAGATGAGACGTTAAACCGAGGCCCCGTCTGGCCTCTTGGGTGGACATAAGAGATCCCACGGCACTATTTCGAAGAAGAGCAGCGGGAGTTCTCCCCGGGGTCCTGGCCAATCTTTATTCCTCAATCAACATCACTAAAAACAGATTATCTGGTCATTATCGCATTGCTGTTTGTGGGAGCTTGCTGTGCACAAATTGGCTGCCGCGTTTCCTACATTACAACAATGACCACACTTCAAAAAGTATATCACTGGCTGTAAAGCGGTTGTGACGGCCTGAGGTGGTGAAAGGCGCTGTATAAATACAAGTCTTTCTATCTTTCTGAAGGCCCAAAGGAAAGGGAACCAACGCCTAGTTGATAAAGGAAAGCTCCAGGAAAGAAACAAAACCGACGGCCCATTAGGCCATGGGCTATTACACGGTTACGTTTCAAGATTTTGCTGCAAATGATGTTGTGCTTGGTACAATATAAATGTTATTTTCTAAACATTTGTTAAACAACATGGCTGTTCAAAGAAAAAACTGCAATTTGATTGGTTGTTTCTGTAATAGAGTCGCAGGGCTCGATTTTAATTCCCGAGGCGGGTTGGAGTCGGGTTGCGTGGTGGGCGGGTTCGGTAGCCGCTTCTGGCGGCAACAGCTGCAGAGTTGTGATTTTTATTCAAGTACTCTGTTCATTTCATGGAGGCGCGCTGGCCGGTCCAATGAGTGGGATCGGGTCGGCTGGCCGTCTCTGATGACGTCACAATAGCAGCTGCTATTAAAGCTGCCTTCCAGCCTGAGCCTCTCCATTGTGGTTTCCTGCACTTCTTTTCAAAGCTATGACTTCTTCCAGAGGCGAGGCAGCTCCTCGGTTTAATGATGAGCCCCTCCAAGTTCTTGTGGATTCTGTCAGAGGGCGCAGGGAGATTCTCTTCCCTCCTGATGGCCGGAGGGAGCCTCCTCAGCAGACCAAGGCAGCCTGGCCGCGCATTGCTCAGGAGGTGAGCGGAAGGTGCATTTATGCTCATGGATCCAGGGCAGGAAATGGTTTAATGATCTTGTGAGAACATCAAAAATGAGTATCCCATCTCACTTGCCTTCACTCTGCTTCGCTTCTCTTCTCATCACCAGCACACTGCGTTGGAAGTCTCCTCCTTCACATCCCTCCTTCACATCCCACATCCTTTCCTATCCATCTCCGTCTCTGCACTGAATCACTTCAGCATCCTGCCTATGCACCCCTTAGACTTGCTGTCACGGTCATGCAGTGACAACAACTAACAACGCACAGGGAGCTACCTTCCTCTTGGCACCTTACCCCATCTTCGTCTCACTCAAAGCTTCTATGGTAGGGATTAATCACACTCACTCCATCACTGTGGCTGAAACATCGCTTGTGTCCCTCCTTGCAGGAAAAGATAGCCCACAATAAGAGGGAGAGAGCATTGACTGGAGGAGGAACACCTACCCTTGCAACATTAACCAGTGCTGAGGAGGCTGCAAACAAGATTGTTGGAGGTGGCGAGGACCTGGAAGTGGGCAATGGAGAGACAGGCACACTAGAGGAAGCTGGTGACATAACAGGTTTTCATCTCTCTCAGAGAGCAATGCAATATGATGTTCATAGAGAATCACTTTGTATCATCTGCTCAAAAGGATGTGTCTGCTACATGAATATCAGATGTCTAATTCAAGCCTTTACTCTCCCACAGGACCATCGAGTGCCCCCCTTCCCACAATCCAGGACCAAGACCCAGACATCTCCTTAGAGGAACCTGAAGCCTCTGAGGGACGAACATCACCAGGACTCAGCGCACCCAGCACCAGCGCAGCAATGCACACCTCGGTGGAGCCAACGCGAGTTAGAGTAGTGTTGCCATCTGGTCTATCACAGCGCACAAGTGAGCATCAGCAGATGGTGGAGACAGCGACAGCAGTGGAGTGTCCTCCTCGGAGGGCGCAGGACTCTCCTAGCTCTGCTGAGCTGCATGCAGACGCTGTGCCTCTGGGGCCATCCAGAAAAAGAACGGTTCATGAAATACAGGAACAAGTGCAGGAGTCTCTGGAAGGGTTTGCCTCCAGGGTTAGTGCGAGTGTGGAGAGAATGGAGGAGTAATCTCTAACATCAGCACTGCCATGGTGGAGGCAATGGCACATGAACGCACCACCATGGATAGAATGGCAACCTCCATGGAAAGGATGGCTACCTCAGTGGAAAGGATGGCTACCTCAGTGGAAAGGATGGCTACCTGAGTGGAAAGGATGGCTACCTCAGTGGAAAGGATGGCTACCGGAGTGGAAAGGATGGCTACCTCAGTGGAAAGGATGGCTACCGGAGTGGAAAGGATGGCTACCTCAGTGGAAAGGATGGCTACCTCTATGGAAAGAATGGCTACGGCCATGGAGGAAATAAGTCGCCAGAGTCAGGAAAACATGGTGACTGTTCAGAATAGATTGACATCTCTGGAGGAGCGATGGACAACTATTGAGCAGAGAGACCAGAGCTTCATGGACATCCTTTTTAGGAGGACTGCCAGTGCAGACACTCTGGAGATAAGAGAACGCACAGCGCTGACACTGGAGTCCAGAGAATGCACAGCGCTGACACTGGAGATCAGAGAACACACAGCACTAACACTCTGGAGTTCAGAGAACGCACAGTGCTCATACTGGAGTTTAGAGAACGCACAGCGCTAACACTCTGGAGTTAAGAGAACGCACAGCACTAACACTCTGGAGTTCAGAGAATGCACAGCGCTGACACTGGAGTTCAGAGAATGCACAGCGCTAACACTGGAGTTCAGAGAACACAGCGCTAACACTGGAGTTCAGAGAATGCACAGCGCTAACACTGGAGTTCAGAGAACGCACAGCGCTAACACTGGAGTTCAGAGAACGCACAGCGCTGACACTGGAGTAGAGAACACACAGCGCTAACACTGGAGTTCAGAGAATGCACAGTGCTAACACTCGAGTTCAGAAAATGCACAGCGCTAACACACGGGAGTTCAGAGAACGCAAAGCGCTAACACTCTGGAGTTCAGAGAACGCACAGCGCTCATACTGGAGTTTAGAGAACGCACAGTGCTCACACTGGAGTTCAGAGAATGCACAGCGCTAACACTGGAGTTCAGAGAATGCACAGCGCTAACACGGGAGTTCAGAGAACACACAGCGCTAACACTGGAGTTCAGAGAATGCACAGCGCTAACACGGGAGTTCAGAGAATGCACAGCGCTCACACTGGAATTCAGAGAATGCACAGCGCTGACACTGGAATTCAGAGAATGCACAGCGCTAACACGGGAGTTCAGAGAACAAACAGCACTCACACTAGAGTTCAGAGAATGCACAGCGCTCACACTGGAGTTCAGAGAATGCACAGTGCTAACACTCTGGAGTTCAGAGAATGCACAGTGCTAACACTGGGTTTCAGAGAATGCACAGCGCTAACACTCTGGAGTTCAGAGAATGCACAGCGCTCACACTGGAGTTCAGAGAATGCACAGTGCTAACACTGGAGTTCAGAGAATGCACAGTGCTAACACTCTGGAGTTCAGAGAATGCACAGTGCTAACACTGGGTTTCAGAGAATGCACAGCGCTAACACTCTGGAGTTCAGAGAATGCACAGCGCTCACACTGGAGTTCAGAGAATGCACAGTGCTAACACTGGAGTTCAGAGAACGCACAGCGCTAACATTCTGGAGTTCGGAGAATGCACAGCGCTAACACTGGAGTTCAGAGAAAGCAGAGCGCTAACACTGGAGTTCAGAGAATGCACAGCGCTAACACTTTGTAGTTCAGAGAACGCACAGCGCTAACACTCTGGAGTTCAGAGAACACACAGCGCTAACACTGCAGTTCAGAGAACGCACAGCGCTCACACTGGAGTTCAGAGAACGCACAGTGCTAACACTCTGGAGTTCAGAGAATGCACAGCGCTAACACTGGAGTTCAGAGAATGCACAGTGCTGACATTGGAGTTCAGAGAACGCACAGCGCTCACACTGGAATTCAGAGAATGCACAGCACTCACACTGGAGTTCAGAGAACACACAGTGCTCACACTGGAGTTCAGAGAACGCACAGTGCTCACACTGGAGTTCAGAGAACACACAGCGCTCACACTGGAGTTCAGAGAACACACAGCGCTCACACTGGAGTTCAGAGAACACACAGCGCTAACACGGGAGTTCAGAGAACGCACAGCGCTAACACTCTGGAGTTCAGAGAACGCACAGCGCTCAAAGAAATGGCAGACCAATTAAATACATATTTTGGTTCTCTCTTCACAAAGGAGGACACAAATAACCTCCCAGAGATGTCGGGGAACATAGGGTCTAATGAGAGGGAGGAACTGAATGAAATCAATATTTGTAGGGAAATGGTGTTAGGGAAATTGATGGGATTGAAGGCCGATAAATCCCCAGGGTCTGATAATCTACATCCTAGGTGTTATGTTCATTAATAACTAGTCGTTTTTATTAAGAAGAGCTAGCTTTTGCTAGACACTTTATTGAGCACATGTGGACTAGGTACAGTATCTGTAGAGGCCTCCATCTTGACTGCTGCCTTGTGGGTAGCCTAGTGCATCCTGGGTAGCCCACTCTTATATACATACAGCACCACCTGGTGTACCATTCCAGAATGACAGGTTACTGATCATTACATCCCCCTTTCTTTGAGGTTAAACAAAATCAGTATCAATCAATATCAATCAATAACAACATAAACATCTTCAACAGTCAATACATTTTCAATGTAGTTTTCTTTGTACTCAAAGATTAAGTCTATCAGGCTTTTTTACTTCACGTGTGGATCTTCTCAGCACAGGTAAGTTTGATGTGTTTTCATGAGAGCCTGTATGTGTGTTTGTGTTAGATTGTTCTGGTGGTGAGTGACAAGATTCAGTTGCGGCATTGTCATCGATTTGCTCTTCGTTAGTCTCTTGTGTTTTTAGGAGGGAACGGCGGTTCCTCCTGAGAATCTGTCCTTCCTCAGTTCTAACAGTGTATGACCTTGGTCCTACTTCCTCGAGAACTGTAGCTTTCCTGTTCCATGCATCTGGATCCTCAATCCTGACAACATCATCCCTTGTCAATGGTTTCAGAGTTTTGGATGACTTTTGAGCAGGACCTCAAGGGTTGTAATCTCTGGATTACTCCCGGTGCCACGTGCTAGTGAGTATAGGAATAGGAAGATAGAACAGATGAATGCGTGGCTAAAGGGATGGTGCAGGAGGGAGGGCTTTAGTTTCCTGGATCACTGGGTCTGCTTCTGGAAAAGGTGGGACTTGTACAAGTCGGAGGGTTTACACCTGAACCAGAGGGGAACCAATATCCTTGCGGGGAGGTTTGCTAGCACTGCTGGGGGGGGTTTAAACTAACTTGGCAGGGGGATGGGGTAAAGAGTGGAGCTATAGTAGGGGGTGATTTACAGCCAAATACAGAGGGAAAAACAAGTCAGCTGGGAAGGCAGAGCAAATATGTGAAGGCAAAAGAGAATATGGCAGGGCTGGAAGGCATTTATTTTAATGCAAGGAGTCTTGCAAATAAGGTGGATGAACTGAAGTTGTTGTTGAACACATGGGAGTACGATATTGTTGCTATCACGGAGACATGGTTGAGGGAGGGTCAGGACTGGCAGCTCAATATTCCGGGGTATAGAATCTTCAGGCGAGACAGAGGGGGGTGTAAAAGGGGAGGGGGTGTTGCAATATTAATTAAGGAGTCAATTACTGCTGTAAGGAGGGATGATATGTTAGCGGGTTCCTCTAATGAGGCCATATGGGTAGAACTTAAAAACAAAAAGGTGGCAAGCACTTTGCTGGGAGTGTACTATAGGCCCCCAAATAGTCAGGGGGAGATAGAGGAACAGATATGTAGGCAAATCTCAGAAAAGTGCGAAAATAATAGGGTAATTATTATTATTATCCAGAGAGCTTGGACCTGTGGGAGAGCAGCAGCGCGACCGGCGGCACTTAAAACCGGCGGGTTCAGCAGAGGCGAGGTCAGAGAGCTTGGACCTGTGGGAGAGCAGCAGCGCGACCGGCGGCACTTAAAACCGGCGGGTTCAGCAGAGGCGAGGTCAGAGAGCTTGGACCTGTGGGAGAGCAGCAGCGCGACCGGCGGCACTTAAAACCGGCGGGTTCAGCAGAGGCGAGGTCAGAGAGCTTGGACCTGTGGGAGAGCAGCAGCGCGACCGGCGGCACTTAAAACCGGCGGGTTCAGCAGAGGCGAGGTCAGAGAGCTTGGACCTGTGGGAGAGCAGCAGCGCGACCGGCGGCACTTAAAACCGGCGGGTTCAGCAGAGGCGAGGTCAGAGAGCTTGGACCTGTGGGAGAGCAGCAGCGCGACCGGCGGCACTTAAAACCGGCGGGTTCAGCAGAGGCGAGGTCAGAGAGCTTGGACCTGTGGGAGAGCAGCAGCGTGACCGGCGGCACTTAAAACCGGCGGGTTCAGCAGAGGCGAGGTCAGAGAGCTTGGACCTGTGGGAGAGCAGCAGCGCGACCGGCGGCACTTAAAACCGGCGGGTTCAGCAGAGGCGAGGTCAGAGAGCTTGGACCTGTGGGAGAGCAGCAGCACGACCGGCGGCACTTAAAACCGGCGGGTTCAGCAGAGGCGAGGTCAGAGAGCTTGGACCTGTGGGAGAGCACCAGCGCAACCGGCGGCACTTAAAACCGGCGGGTTCAGCAGAGGCGAGGTCAGAGAGCTTGGACCTGTGGGAGAGCAGCAGCGCGACCGGCGGCACTTAAAACTGGCGGGTTCAGCAGAGGCGGGACCAAATCAACAGCAGAGCAGAGAGGCCCACAGCCCCGAGACCGGAGAAGCAGCGGACCTGCGCGGGAGCAGCCCGAGGCGGGAGAGCTTAAAGGCTTGAGAGGGAGCAGTCAGAGGCACCGACCAATCCAGGTTCCAGGAGAGAGCTGGGGCAGTCAGGAGAGCAGGAGGCCAGTAACTGGTGAGTTTAAAAGCTCACCTTTCGCGGGCTTTTTCTTTCACAGCTGGTGCAGACAGGAGAGCAGGAGGCCAGTAACTCTTATATAAGTGGAGCTGTTGCTAAACCCGAAACACTACAGTGTAGTGTCTCCCACCCTTCCACCTCCTCTAACCTTTTAGGGGTTAGGGGAAGTTGAAAAGGTAGGTTCAATTTATTTTATTTCAGGAGCCTAACCTAGGTGGAAAAGGTTCCAGGACAGGAGGCGGCAGTGAAAATACAACACCAGAAAACAGGTAGGTGACTGGTTGGTGAGTACTTTCACAAACTTATTCTAAGTAGAATTCAATAATTAAGCTAAATCGTAGTAAATAAAAGGGTCTTGTAAGGGTTAAGTCATGGAAGGGCAGCTCAGACCCGTGTCATGCTCCTCCTGTGCCATGTGGGAAATCAGGGACACTGTCCCTGACAACTATGTGTGCAGGAAGTGTGTCCAGCTGCAGCTCCTAGCGGACCGCATGGCGGCGCTGGAGCTGCGAATGGACTCACTCTGGAGCATACGCGATGCTGAGGATCTTGTGGATAGCACATTCAGTGAGTTGGTCACACCGCAGGTAAAGGCTAGCTCAGACAGTAAATGGGTGACCAAAAGGCAGGGTAAAGGCAGGAAGGTAGTGCAGGAGTCACCTGCGGTCATCTCCCTCCAAAACAGGTTTACCGTTTTGGGTACTGTTGGGGGAGATGACTTATCAGGGGAAGGCACCAGCAGCCAGGTTCAGGGCACCATGACTGGCTCTGCTGCACAGAAGGGCGGGAAAAAGAGGGATAGGGCTATAGTGATAGGGGATTCAATTGTAAGGGGGATAGACAGGAGTTTCTGTGGCCGAGACCGAGACTCCAAGATGGTATGTTGCCTCCCTGGTGCAAGGGTCAAGGATGTCTCGGAGCGGGTGCAGAGCATTCTGAAGGGGGAGGGGGATCAGCCAGTTGTCGTGGTACATGTAGGTACCAACGATGTAGGTAAAAAGAGGGAGGAGGTCCTACAAGCTGAATTTAGGGAGTTAGGAGCTAAATTGAAAAGTAGGACCTCAAAGGTAGTAATCTCTGGATTGCTACCAGTGCCACGAGCTAATAAGTTTAGAGAGAGTAAGATAGATAAGCTAAATACGTGGCTTGAGCAGTGGTGCAAGGGAGAGGGATTTAAATTCTTGAGGCATTGGAACCAGTTCTTGGGGAGGAGTGACCTGTACCAAGGGGACGGTCTACACCTGAACTGTGAGGGAGCCGATGTCCTCGGGGTAATATTTTCTAGGGCGGTTCGGGAGGATTTAAACTAATTTGGCAGGGGGATGGGAACCTAGGTAGTGGAAAAGAGGGAAGTCATATGAAGTCAGAAATAGATGGTAGAAAGGTGAGAAGCAATAAGCAAAGGAGAGAAACACAAAGGGCCAAACTAATTCATAATGAGAGTGTGAAAAAAGCAAGCCTGAAGGCTTTGTATCTTAATGCTAGAAGCATTAGGAACAAGGTGGATGAATTAGTTGTGGAAATAGAGGTAAACAAGTATGATTTGATTGGGATTACAGAAACGTGGCTGCAGGGTGGGCAAGGCTGGGAACTTAACATCCAGGGATATACAATATTTAGGAAGGATCGGCAAAAAGGTAGGGGAGGTGGGGTAGCATTGCTGGTAAAGGAGGGGATTAATGCAATGGAAAGGAAGGATATTAACTCGGATGAAACGGAATCTGTATGGGTAGAAATGAGAAATAGCAAGGGGAGGAAAACGTTAGTGGGTGTGATATATAGGCCTCCAAATAGTAATATGGAGGTGAGGGAAGGCATAAAAAGGGAAATTAGAGAAGCGTGCGATAAGAGCACAGCTGTCATCATGGGTGACTTTAATTTACATATTGATTGGACTACCCAAACTAGTAAAAATTCTGAGGAGGAGGAATTCCTGGAATGTTTTCGGGACGGTTATCTGGACCAATATGTCGAGGAGCCGACTCGAGATCAGGCCATTTTAGACTGGGTATTGTGCAATGAGAAGGGACTTATCAGCAATCTTCTTGTACGAGGCCCCTTGGGTCAGAGCGATCATAATATGATTGAGCTCTCAGTCAAGATGGAGAGTGAGGAAATTGAATCAGAGACTAAGGTCCAGAACTTAAATAAAGGGAATTACGAGGGTATGAGACGGGAATTGGGTAAGATTGATTGGGTGGTGTTTCTGGGGGGATTGACAGTGGATAGACAATGGCAAGCATTCAAAGATAGAATGGAAGAATTCCAGAACATGTTTATACCGGTTTGGCACAAAAATAAACCTAAAAAGGTGACTCAACCGTGGATAACGAGGGAAATTAGGGACAGCATAAAATCAAAAAAAAGGGCATATCAACTGGCAAAAAAAAGCACCAGACCGGAAGATTGGGGGCAGTACAAGATACAGCAAAAGAGGACAAAGGGATTAATCAGGAAGGGGAAAATAGAATACGAAAGTAAACTTGCAGCAAACATAAAGACAGACTGCAAAAGCTTTTATCGGTATATCAGGAGGAAAAGACTGGTAAAATCCCAAGTCGGTCCCTTGCAGTCCGATTCGGGAGAATATATAATGGAGAATAAGGAAATGGCAGACCAATTAAACTCATACTTTGGTTCTGTATTCACAAAGGAGGACACAAATAACCTCCCAGGAATATCGGCAAACATAGGGACTAATGAGAGGGAGGAGCTGACAGAAATTAGTATCTCTAGGGATATGGTGCTGGGTAAGTTGAGGGGACTGAAGGCCGACAAATCCCCGGGGCCTGATAAACTACATCCTAGGGTACTTAAGGAGGTGGCCCTGGAGATAGCAGATGCTCTAAGGATCATCTTCCGGAACTCCATTGACTCGGGAACAGTACCCGTGGATTGGAGGGTAGCTAATGTTACCCCAATATTTAAAAAGGGGGGTAGAGAGAAAGCAGGGAATTATAGACCAGTAAGCCTTACATCGGTTGTGGGCAGAATGCTAGAGTCCATTATTAAGGATAAAATAGCGGAGCACTTGACAAATGGGGAAAGGATCGGACAGAGTCAACATGGATTTACAAAGGGTAAATCGTGTTTGACTAATCTGCTGGAATTTTTTGAGGAAGTAACTGGTAAAATAGATGGGGGAGAGCCAGTGGATGTGGTGTACCTTGACTTCCAGAAAGCCTTCGATAAGGTTCCACACAAAAGATTATCATGCAAAATTAAGGCTCATGGGATTGGGGGCAAAGTATTAACGTGGATAGAGAACTGGCTGGTGGATAGAAAACAGAGAGTTGGAATAAACGGCTCGTTTTCGGAGTGGCAGGCAGTGACCAGCGGGGTGCCGCAAGGATCTGTCCTGGGACCCCAGCTGTTCACAATATATATAAATGATCTGGATCAGGGAATTGGATGCAATATTTCCAAATTCGCTGACGACACTAAACTAGGAGGAGGGGTGGGCTCTGATGAGGATGTCAGGAGGCTACAGTGCGATTTGGACAGGTTGGGGGAATGGGCGGATACGTGGCAGATGCACTATAATGTGGATAAATGCGAGGTTATCCACTTTGGGGGTAAAAACAGGAGGGTAGATTATTATCTAAACGGCAATAGATTGGGAGATGGGGAAGTGCAGAGGGACCTGGGTGTTCTTGTGCACCAGTCACTGAAGGAGAGCATGCAGGTGCAACAGGCGATTAAGAAGGCAAATGGTATGTTGGCCTTCATATCAAGGGGGTTCGAGTATAGGAATAGGGATACCTTACTACAGCTGTACAAAGTGCTGGTGAGACCGCATCTGGAGTATTGTGTACAGTTTTGGTCGCCCCATCTGCGGAAGGATGTTCTTGCCATGGAAAGAGTGCAACGGCGATTCACCAGGCTGATACCTGGAATGGCGGGAATGACCTACGAAGAGAGATTAAATAGTTTGGGCTTGTACTCACTGGAGTTTAGAAGATTGAGGGGGGATCTCATCGAAACATATAAAATTATGACAGGCCTAGACAGGCTGAATTCAGAGAGAATGTTTCCAATGGCCGGGGAGCACAGAACCAGGGGCCACAGTCTAAAAATAGCGGGCAAATCATTTAAAACAGAGATGAGGAAGAATTTCTTCACTCAAAGAGTGGTGAGCCTGTGGAATTCCCTGCCACAGAGGGCTGCGAAGGCTAATTCAATAAATATTTTCAAGAGAGAATTGGATATATTTCTGAAGGCTAAGGGGATTAAGGGTTACGGAGAAAAGGCGGGGACGGGGTACTGAACTGGTAAGATCAGCTATGATCTCAGACGAAGATCAGCCATGATCTCATTGAATGGCGGAGCAGGCTCGAAGGGCCGAATGGCCTACTCCTGTTCCTATCTCTATGTTTCTATGTTTCTATGTAATAATAGTGGGGGATTTCAACTTCCCCAATATAAATTGGGATAGTCAGAGTGTGAAAGGCTTCGAGGGTGCAGAATTCTTAAAGTGCATCCAGGAGAGCTTTTTGAGCCAACATGTAGAAAGTCCTACAAGAGAGGGGGCGGTACTGGACCTAATTCTAGGGAATGCAAGTGGTGGAAGTGTCAGTAGGAGAGCATTTTGGCGACAGTGACCATAATTCGGTGAGATTTAGGGTGGTCATGGAAAAGGACAAAGACGGCCCGGAAATAAGGGTTCTAAATTGGGGGAAGGCCGATTTTAATATGATAAGGCAGGATCTGGCCAAAGTGGACTGGGAGCAGCTACTTATAGGAAAATCCACATCAAAACAGTGGGAGACTTTCAGAAGGGAAATAGAGAGAGTACAACGCCAACATGTTCCTGTAAAGGTCAAGGGTGGGACCAACAAGCAAAGGGAACCTTGGATGACAAGGGATATACAAAAATGCATTAGGAATAAAAGGGGGGCTTTTGGCAGTTACAAAAGACTAAAGACGGAAGAAGCCCTAGAGGAGTATAAAAAGTGCAGGGGCGTACTTAAAAAAGAAATTAGGAGGGCGAGGAGGGGCCATGAAATAACACTGGCGAGCAAAATAAAGGAAAATCCTAAGATGTTTTATAAGTATATTAAGGGCAAGAGGATAACCAGGGAAAGGGTAGGGCCCATTAGGGACCAAAGTGGCAATCTGTGTGTAGAGCCAGATGAGGTAGGCGGGGTTTTAAATGAATTTTTTGCATCTGTGTTCACTATGGAGAAAGACGATGCAGACATAGAAATTGGGCAAGGGGACTGTGACATACTTGAACATATTAGCATCGAGAGGGAGGAGGTGCTAGCGGTTTTAGCAGGCCAAAAAGTGAATAAATCCCCAGGCCCGGATGAGATGTATCCCAGGCTGCTGTGGGAGGCAAAGGAGGAGATTGCAGGGGCTCTGACACAAATTTTCAGAACCTCTCTGGCCACAGGGGATGTACCAGAGGACTGGAGAACAGCTAACATAGTACCATTATTCAAGAAGGGTAGCAGGGATAAACCAGGGAATTACAGGCCAGTGAGCCTAACATCTGTGGTAGGGAAATTATTGGAAAAAATTCTGAGGGACAAAATTAGTCTCCACTTGGAGAGGCAAGGATTAATCGGGGATAGTCAGCATGGCTTTGTCAAGGGTAAATCATGTCTGACAAATCTGATTGAATTTTTCGAGGGGGTGACTAGGGGGGTGGATGAGGGAAATGCTGTGGATGTGGTTTACATGGACTTCAGTAAAGCTTTTGACAAAGTCCCGCATAGGAGACTGGTCAAGAAGGTAAGAGCCCATGGGATCCAGGGTGCCTTGGCGCGTTGGATCCTAAACTGGCTGAGTGGCAGGAGGCAGAGGGTGATGGTCGAAGGTTGCTTTTGTGACTGGAAGCCTGTGTCCAGTGGGGTACCTCAGGGATCGGTGCTGGGTCCCTTGTTGTTTGTGATCTACATAAATGATTTGGATGAGAATGTAAAAGGTATGATCAGTAAGTTCGCAGATGACACGAAAATTGGTGGGGTGGTAAATTGCGAGGAGGAAAGCCTCAGGCTACAGGACGATATAAACGGGTTGGTCAGATGGGCGGAAAAGTGGCAAATGGAATTTAACCCTGAAAAGTGCGAGGTGATGCATTTTGGATGGACAAATAAGGCAAGGGAATACACAATGAGTGGTAGGACCCTAGGAAGAACAGAGGGTCAGAGGGACCTTGGTGTACATGTACATAGATCCCTGAAGGCAGCGGAACAGGTAGATAAGGTGGTTAAAAAGGCATATGGGATACTTGCCTTCATTAGCCGAGGCATAGAATATAAGAGCAGGGAGGTTATGATGGAGCTGTACAAAACGCTGGTGAGGCCACAGCTGGAGTACTGTGTGCAGTTCTGGTCGCCTCACTATAGGAAGGATGTGATTGCTTTGGAGAGGGTGCAGAGAAGATTCACCAGGATGTTACCTGGGATGGAGCGCCTCAGCTATGAAGAGAGGCTGGACAGGCTGGGGTTGTTTTCCTTGGAGCAAAGAAGGCTGAGGGGGGACCTGATTGAGGTGTACAAAATGATGAGGGGCATAGATAGGGTAGATAAAGAGGAACTTTTCCCCTTAGTAGGGGGGTCAATAACAAGGGGGCATAGATTCAGGGTAAGGGGCAGGAGATTTAGAGGGGATTTGAGGAGGAACTTCTTCACCCAGAGGGTGGTTGGAATGTGGAACTCAATGCCTGAAAGGGTGGTAGAGGCAGGAACCCTCACAACATTCAAGAAGCATTTGGATGAGCACTTGAAATGCCATTGCATACAAGGCTATGGACCAAATGCTGGAAAATGGGATTAGGCTGGACAGGGATGGATGGGCAGCGCAGACACGATGGGCCGAAGGGCCTCTTTCTGTGCTGTAAAACTCTATGACTCTATGACTCGATGACTTGTCATAGTATGATTTCTGTTTCAGCTTCAACAGTTGAAGTCTCTGTCTCAGTTCCTTACTCTGCTTTTCTTTTGCACAGCAGGGTAGCATGGTACGCAACTTGCGACCCATTAGTAGTTCAGCAGGTGAAGAACCAGAGTCTAAAGGTGAGGCTCGGTAGCTCAGCAGGGCGAGATAAGGATCAGACTTGCTTTCTGTCGCTTTCTTCAGTAGCTGCTTGAGAACTTGAACAGCTTTCTCTGCCTTACCATTCGACTGAGCATACAAAGGACTGGATGTGATGTGTTGAAAGTCATAATGTGCTGCAAACTGTTGCCACTCCTTACAGTTGAAGCACGGATCATTGTCGCTAATGGCAATCCTGGGAATTCCATGTCTGGCGAAGATGGATTTCACATGCATTATGACACTGCTTGCGGTGGTGCTTGAGAGCAGCGCCATCTCAGGATAGTTAGAATAGTAGTCAGTCACTATTAGATAGTCTTTACCATTTAAATGAAAAAGGTCCATACCAACCTTTTGCCATGGTGCTGTTGGTATGTCAGCTACTATCATTGGTTCCTTTGCTTGTTTGTTTTGGTGTTTCTGACATGTCTCACATTTGCCTATCATGTTCTCAATGTCCTTATTTATGCCAGGCCAATAAACAGTGTCTCTTGCTCTCCTTTTGCATTTTTCAATTCTGAGGTGTCCCTCATGAATCCTTTTGAGCATGTCTTGACGTAGAGCCTGTGGAATGACTATTCTATTCTGTTTTAGTAATAGTCCACTTGCGACACTCAATTCTGACTGTACTGGCCGCGCTAGACGTGCTCCTATCTAGTTATCCAGCAAGTTAAACACTTACTCAAAATAATTCTTTGTGAAGCCGTTTGCTGTTTGAAGCCTTTACTTGAACGATTTTGTGAAACTGTAAACAAAGATAAAGTATGTTTTGTACATAAACTGAGTGCTATACATTTGATATTACATAAGATATAACATATTTACAACAGTAGAATAGATTAATTGTATAACTAACTAACATTTGGACTAACTTCTATAACTATCAAATATTAACCTTTTATAAACATAGTGTTATCAAAATACTACTCTGACAACGTTGCTATTATGCTAAGAAACAAAGATACTCACAGATATTGCGCTTGGCCTAACATATGAAATCAGATTACATTGGATTGTGAAACCCTTATGGAATCCTCCATTACTGCCAGGTTCTTCCTGGAATTCTACTTCCTGTGTTACACAGGAAGAAAGGTACGAAGGTCAAATGACCTCACAGGAAGAAAGGAACAAAGGTCAAATGACCTCACACAGGAAGAAAGGAACAAAGGTCAAATGACATCACACAGGAAGAAAGGAACAAAGGTCAAATGACCTCTGCTTCATACAAACACACTGCTAACACAATAACTACCACCAGAGGGTGCTATCTGCACACATAAAATAGTCCATCGGTCCAGAACACTGACCTTATGTGAAAATATTTTGGACAGGAACCTTTTGGCCAACCATGATGAATGTTCTCTATTACTGTTTGTAATTCTGTATCTTTTACTGTTTCTTCTGCTATTTGCTTTGATTTTGTGTCTGACACGGGCAGCGCAGCAGTGACCATACTCACATGAACACCCACGTCTTCTTCAGTAGAGCTCACATGACTCATTGTGGGTGCTCGGGATAGTGCATCTGCTAACACTATGTATTTGCCTGGTGTGCAGATCAGTTCAAAGTCATATCTTTGCAGCTTCATCATGAGTCGTTGAATCCTTGGAGACATCTCATTCAGGTTCTTTTTTATGATGGCAACCAGTGGGCTGTGGTCTGTCTCAACTGTGAAGGTGGGAAGTCCATATATGTAGCCATGAAACTTTTCTAGTCCAACTACCAAGCCTAGACATTCCTTTTCAATCTGGGCGTATCGACACTCAGTATCAGTCATAGACCTGGCGGCATAGGCAACAGGCGTCCAATCTTCACCCTTTGCTTGTAGCAAGACCGCACCTAGGCCATCTTTTGATGCATCCGTTGACACTTTGATTCTTTTTGTTGGTTCAAAGAAGGTGAGTACAGGTGTGGTTGTCAGCACTGTTTTGAGGTTTATCCACTCTTGTTCATGTCTTTCTGTCCATGCGAACTCAATTGTTATACGTAGCAGGTCTCGCAGACAGGTTGTCTTGGCTGACAAGTTAGGAATGAACTTTACAATGAAGTTTATCATCCCCATGATGCGTAGCACTCCATTTTTGTCAGTGGGTCAGGGCATTTTGAGTATGGCGTTTACTTTTTCCATATCTGGCTCTATTCCTTTACCAGATAGATTATCTCCTAGGAAAGTGACTTCCTGGACGCCAAACTGACACTTGGCTTTGTTGAGCTTCAGTCCATTCCGGCGTATGCTCTGTAGCACTTTAGTCAGTCTCTCATTGTGTTCTTTCAGTGTGGAGCCCCAGATGATGATGTCATCAACATAGACCTGAACTCCTTCCAGACCTTCAATTATGTGTTCCATCGCTCTATGAAAGATTTCAGATGCAGATATTATCCTGAAAGGCATTCTGAGGAAACAATACCTGCCAAATGGTGTGTTGAAGGTACAGTATTTGGTGCTCTCTTCATCCAGTTTTAGTTGCCAAAATCCTTGTGAGGCATTGAGCTTTGTAAAGTATCTGGCACCTGACATTTCACTGGTGATTTCTTCTCGCTTGGGAATCTGGTAGTGTTCACGTTTTATGTTTGCATTTAAGTCCTTTGGATCCATGCATATTCTTAGATCATTGTTCTTTTTCTTTACTCATACCATGGAGTTAACCCAGTCTGTTGGCTCTTCGACTTTCCTGATGACTCCTAGTGCGGTCATTCTGTCCAGTTCATTCTTGAGCCGGTCGCGCAGGGGTGCTGGAACTCTTCGTGGAGCATGTACCACTGGCTGAGCATCCTCCTTTAGCTGGATCTTGTAAGTGAATGGTAGAACTCCAAATCCTTTGAACACATCCTGGAAATTATTCACTACAGAATCCACCGAGTCATCTGGTCTGCTTATGGCACAGTTTATATGGTAGACTCTCTTGACCAGTTCTAAGTCCTCACAAGCTTTGTCACCCAGTAGTGAATCAAGTCCTTCAGCCACAACAGAAAGCATGAGATGATGCACTTTGTCTTTGACTGTCACTTTAAGTCTGCATACACCTAAGCTATCTATTTTGTGTCCATTATAGTCCTTCAGTAGTACTGACTTTTTCTGTATTTTGGGCTTTTCTTTCATATTGTTAATGTCACTCATACTGATTAAGTTTGCTTTTGCCTCAGTGTCTAGTTTCAATGTAACTAATGCTCCATTTACCTGCAGTGGGATCATCCATTTGTCCTTTTTTACTGCATTAACTTTATGTTCAGCATTGTTAATTCCTGAGGGCTGCACATTTTCTGTATCCTTTTTGATATTGTCACATGACACCATTCCTACAAAACATGTCTCACTTAAATCAGTGTCCTCAATTACATTAACTCGTTGCCCTTTATTAGTTTTTACTTTTGAAAAGTATTGTTTGGCAAAGTGATTCTTTCCATGACATTTTCTGCACATTTTTCCAAATGCTGGACATTGTTTTAACTGGTGTTTGTAACCACAGTGTTTACAATTAAAAATTCCTTCCTCCGATTGCTTTTCACTTCTGTTCTGCCCATGTTTCTTCCCCTTGTAGGACACAGCATCGACAGCAACACTTACTGCAATCGCATCATCATTGATTTCACTGAAAGTCTTGGAATGCTTTTGAGCTAGCTCGCTAGCTTGGCATATTTTCACAGCAATTTCCAATGTTAGTTCGCTTTCTTTCAACAGAAGTTCCCGAACTTTTTTATCATGAATACCAAACACAATCTGGTCACGAATCATGGATGCTTTCAGCTCAGAGAAATTACATGTCTGTGCTTTCAGTTTCAGATCAGTCAAAAAGCTATCAAATGTCACATTTTGCTGCTGTGTCCGAGAACAGAAGATGTACCTCTCATAGGTTTCATTCTTTTTGGGAGAACAATGTGTATCAAACTTCTTTAGCACATGGTCTAATTTTTCTCTGTTCTCCTCTGGATTAAATACAAATGTATTAAATACCTCTGTCACCTGTGGGCCTGCAACCGTGAGCAGCAACGCTATTTTCCTTGCGTCTGGCTTCGTACCGTACCCGATGGCAGCAATGTAGAGTTCGAATTGTTGTTTAAAAGTCTGCCAATTATAGTCGACATTTCCTGTGAGTTTCAAACGCTCTGGTGGCTTCAAATTCTCCATGTCGCGTTGCACAATATTCAGCAGATCTTACCAATCCTGGTAGCATGTTACGTTAATTAATAACTAGTCGTTTTTATTAAGAACAGCTAGCTTTTGCTAGACACTTTATTGAGCACATGTGGACTAGGTACAGTATCTGTAGAGGCCTCCATCTTGACTGCTGCCTTGTGGGTAGCCTAGTGCATCCTGGGTAGCCCACTCTTATATACATACAGCACCACCTGGTGTACATTCCAGAATGACAGGTTACTGATCATTACACTAGGGTACTTAAGGAAGTGGCCCTAGAAATAGTAGATGCATTGCTGGTCATCTTCCAAAATTCTATATACTCTGGAACAGTTCCCATGGATTGGAGGGCAGCTAATGTAACCCCACTATTCAAAAAAGGTGGTAGAGGGAAAATGGGGAATTATAGACCGGTAAGCCTGATATTGGTAGTGGGGAAAATGCTAGAGTCCATTATAAAAGATGTAATAGCAGAGCACTTGGAAAACAGTGACAGGATCGGACAAAGTCAACATGAATTTACAAAAGGTAAATCATGCTTGACTAATCCACTGGAATTTTTTGAGGATGTGACTGGTAGAATAGATAAGGGAGAACCAGTGGATGTGGTGTATTTGGACTTTCAGAAGGCTTTCGATAAGATCCTGCATAAGAGATTAGCGTGCAAAGTTAAAACACATGGGATTGGGGGTAAGGTACTGACTTGGATAGAGAACTGGTTGGCAGACAGGAAGCAAAGGGTTGGAATAAACGGGTCTTTTTCCGAGTGGCAGGCAGTGACTAGTGAGGTACCGCAGAGATCGGTGCTAGGACCCCAGTTATTCACAATATATATTAATGATCTAGACGGGGGAACTAGATGTAATATCTCCAAGTTTGCAGACGACACAAAGCTGGGTGGGCGTGTGTGCTGTGAGGAGGATGCAGAGAAACTCCAGTATGATTTGGACAGGTTGGGTGATTGGGCAGATGCATGGGATTAATGCGAGGTTATCCACTTTGGTGGCAAAAACAGGAAGGCAGATTATTAGCTGAACAGCAATAGATTGGGAAAAGGGGAAGTGCAACGAGACCTGGGTGTCCTTGTGCACCAATCGCTGAAGGTAAGCATGTAGGTGCAGCAGGCGGTTAAGAAAGCAAATGGTATGTTGGCCTTCATAGCAAGAGGATTCGAGTACAGGAGCAAGGATGTCTTGCTGCAGTTGTACAGGGCCTTGGTGAGACCACACCTTGAGTATTGTGTGCAGTTTTGGTCGCCTTATCTGAGGAAGGATGTTCTTGCCATGGAGCCAGTGCAGCGAAGATTCACCAGACTGATACCTGGGATGGCAGGTATGATGTAAGAAGAGAGATTGGGTCAATTGGGCTTGTATTCGCTAGAGTTTAGAAGAATGAGAGGGGATCTCATTGAAACTTATAAAATTCTAACAGGACTAGGCAGACTAGATGCAGGAAGGATGTTCCCGATGGCGGGAGGGAGGGAGTTCCAGGATTTTGACTCAATGATGATGAAGGATCGGCGATATACTTCCAAGTCCAGAACCAGGGATCTCAGTCTAAGGATAAGGGGTAAGCCATTTAAGACAGAGATGTGGAGGAATTTCTTCACCCAGAGAGTGGTGAACCTCTACCACAGAAGGCAATTGAGGCCAATTCATTAAATATATTCAAGAAGGTGTTAGATATATTTCTTAAGGCTAAAGGGATCAAGGGATATGGGAAGAAAGCAGGGACAGGATAGTGAATTTGGATGATCAGCCATGATCTCATTAAATGGCGGAACAGGCTCGAGGGGCCGAATGGCCTACTCCTGCTCCTACCTTCTATGTTTCTATGTAACACACTGGAGTTCAGAGAATGCACAGCGCTAACACTCTGGAGTTCAGAGAATGCACAGCGCTAACACTGGAGTTCAGAGAACGCACAGTGCTGACACTCTGGGGTTCAGAGAACGCACAGCGCTAATACTGGAGTTCAGAGAACGCACAGCACTAACACTGGAGTTTAGAGGACGCACAGCACTAACACTGGAGTTCAGAGACCGCACAGCGCTCACACTGGAGTTCAGAGAATGCACAGCGCTCACACTGGAGCTCAGAGAATGCACAGCGCTCACACTGGAGTTCAGAGAACGCACAGCGCTAATGTATCCTCACAGTTTCATCTCTCTGCTCCTCCACTCATAGAATCATAGAATCATAGAATGGTTACAGCACAAAAGGAGGCCATTCAGCCCGTCGAGCCCATGCCGGCTCTCTGCAAGAGCACTTCAGTTAGTTCCTGTTTATGTGCTGTAGATTCGATGTTATGCCCCCCTTCTTCTGGACTCTCCCACCAGAGGAAATAGTTTCTCTCTCTCTATCCTATCAAATCCTTTAATCATCTTAAACACCTCGATTAGGACATCTCATCCCTGAATCTTCTAAATTCAAGGGGGGCAATTTTCTGATGTCAGAGGAGGCAGTTTTGGAGGTGGGAAAGGCGGGAAAATCAGAATCGAAGAGGTCGGTTTCGGAACCTGCCTCCGCGGGATTTTGCCGGTGCTGGTTTTGGAGGTCGGGAAACGCTCCCGCCTCCAGCTGGCTATTGCGCTATTAAAGACCCTTAAATGCTCGTTAAGGACCTCTATAAGCCTATTTTGAGAGGCCCTCATGATTTTTCTCCAGCTTTTCGGTGTGATCCACGCACCTCCTAAACCATGGCAGATAAACCTGGCAGGTTGACTCGTGGGTGGCCTCCTCACTGCTGTAGGTCTAACAAGACTTCGTTTATTGCTGCAAGGATTAATTACAGGTGCCAGACCTTGGCTTTAAAAGATCTCTGAGCACTTTGAGAAGGCCTTCCGAAGTCGGAGGTGCTGCAGCTTGACTCCATCAACTGTGGGACCTCCTTGGAAGACCCTCTCCCCGCTTACAATGAGCGCTTCCCCAAAGGAGGCATCTACAAGCAGCTTGGGAAGCATTTGTTTTCTTTCTGCATGGACCTCAGATGAGGATGAGGAGGAGGAGGAGGAGGATCTGGAGGAGGAGGAGGTCAGAGCGCCGGTGTATCGACCAGCGGCAGTGGCAGCGGCAGCACGTGAACACATGGCTGCCTGGGAAGCAAGGGATGGACTTATCATGGCCAGATATGCATCAGTTGCCCAAGTTGGCACATGGCCTTTGCTCCATCCTAGGACATCATTGACAATGGATTCTCTGGTCTCCTTTCACTCAGGCCACCAACCTGACAATGCAAGTGTGGCGGAGCCCGCAATGTGGAACTGCCTAAGGCGAAAGAACAGATGGCATAATGCCAACATTTTGGCTTCAAATCATTTTAATGCTTTCCAACAGGGATGGCATTTCATCAATACACAGAAACAGTCTCCCAATCTGCATACAGATCTGGAGGTTATATCCCTTGCCAGCTGTACCCACACAGCCTTGGCTTCTTTGGGAGGCCTCTTCCTCCGAGATGAGTGGACGAGCACCTCCATGTTTGCTGCCACCCCCTCTAACAACATTTGCAGCGCCTCACCCGAGAGCCTCGGGTAGGCCCTTGCCTTGGAATTGGACATAGTGGTTTCTCTGAAGATGTTGGAGGTGGTGCAGGAGACGCAGAAATGCGATAGAATGAGTCAAGGGAGCAAGAAGCCATAAAATCAGACTGGAAAAGTGCTGTCAACAGAGGCGACTTTCAGTCCCAAAACACTAATTGACCAAGGGCATCCCACACCTCTGAAATCAAGTGGCCAATCAGGGGAAAATCGCAAATTTTTGAAATGTATCAGTGGAGGCGGGTTTCAAACCCACCCAAACTGAAACCCGCCTCCATCTCGCCTCCAGTGGGAAAATTTCCCCCAAAGGGAATACAAGCCTAGTCTATGCAACCTGTCCTTGTAAGTTAACCCTTTTAGCCCTGATAGCATTCCAGTGAATCGCGCTGCACCCCCTCCAAGGCCAGTATATCCTTGAACGCAGCACCCCAGATGTGGTTTAACTGGAGCTTTGTACAGCTGTAGCATAACTTCCAACCCTTTGTATTCCAGCCCCCTTGGGATGAAGGCCAACATTCCATTAGCCTTTTAAATTCGTTTTTATACCTGTCCGCTAGCTTTTAGTGATTTCTGCACACGGACCCCTAAATCTCTCTGCTCCTCCACAGTGCCGAGCTTCCATCCATTTCGAAAATACTCTGAACTAGCTTTCAGATCCAAACTGAGAAGGCAATAATGAGGGAGTTGGAGGTGATGAGATAAACTCGCTGGTAATATTCACAAAAGTGGCTTTGATTCTCAGCCAGATGAAACAGGAAAGTAAATTACCCTCAGGCCATTCTGGCATCACAGCACTGTGTGCGTGAGTGTGTGTGTGCGCATGTGTGTGCGTGTATGTGCATGTGTGTGCGCGTTTGTGTGCACGTGTTTGTGTGTGTTTGTGTGCATGTGTTTGTGTGTGTGTATGTGCATGTGCATGTGTCCATGTGTGGCACGTTGGCGCGTGTTGGTGCGCGTTGGTCCGTGTTGGTGCGTGTTGGTGCATGTTGGTGCGTGTGCATGTCTGTGTGCGTGTGTGGGTGAGCCGGCGTGATGAGGCAACTTGGGCACACAAACTGAGTGGGTCAACCATTGAGAATGAGTAACTTAAACTGACCTCCCCACCTATACGTTATGGTTATCAGCAGACAGGTACCATTTCCAACCAACAGACGGCCGACAGTAAGCACATTTGATTAAATACTTGGCTATCCAATGGAAGCACCTTCTTGTGGCTGCTGTTTATCTGCTCCATCTTCTTCTTCTTAGGCAGTCCCTCGGAACCGAGGATGACTTGCTCCCACATTAAAAATGAGTTCTCAGGTGACTGATGAGCCCAATGCGGGACCTACAGTCTCTGTCACAGGTGGGGCAGACGGTGGTTGAAGGGGCGGGTGGGTGGGGTGCTTGGGTTGACGTGCACTCCTTGCGCTGCTTGCGCTTGGCTTCCGCTTGCTCCTGGCAAAGAGACTCTAGTTGTTTGGCGCCTTCCCGGATACTTCTCCTCCACTTTGTGCGGTCTTGGGCCAGGGATTCCCAGGTGTCGGTGGGGATGTTGCACTTTTTCAAGGAGGCTTTGAGGGTGTCCTTGAAGCGTTTCCTCTGCCTACCTGGGGCTCTCTTGCCATGTCGGAGCTCCGAGTAGAGCGCTTGTTTTGGGAGTCTCGTATCGGGCATGCGGAGGATGTGACCCGTCCATCAGAGCTGATCGAGCGTGGTCAAAGCTTCGATGCTGGGGATGTTGGCCTGAGCGAGAACACTGACGTTGGTGCGCTTATCCTGCCAATGGATTTGCAGGATCTTGTGGAGGCAGCATTGGTGGTACCTCTCCAGTGCTTTGAGGTGCCTGCTGTACATGGTCCCTGCCTCTGAGGCATACGGGAGGGCGGGTATCACGGCTGCTCTGTAGACCATGAGCTTGGTGCTGGGTTTGAGGGCCTGGTCTTCAAGCACTCTCTTCCTCAGGTGACTGAAGGCTGCACTGCACAATGGGTTAATCTCTGCCAGAGGGTTCAATGGGTTGGAACTAAAGACTTCATGATAAGTGTAGTGTATGTACTTTGAAGAAGGAACTATATTCTGCAGCCCCTGTATACTGCAGTACCAGTAGTGACCACCCCGGTATATAAGCCTGTGCAGTAACTTTGTATAGTAGTTCCAGTTTTGTCTCCATTCAGTAAACACCTGTTATAACCAACTCCTGCAGTCCGTGTCTCAATTACACACGGACGTTACAATAAGCATTTAATGATGAGGTTGTGCTTTTACTAATTAATAAGTTGTTGCTATGCAACTGTGGTGGGGGTGGGAACAGGTGCCCGAGGAAAGGAATTAAAACACCAGGAACACCCGGTCTTAAATCGCAATCCTACATCTGAACAGGTTGTGGTTTCCTGTTGGGCTCCAAATTTTAGGACGTCTGTTCAGGGAAACCGTCAACCGCTGAAAAGGTAAGCTGCCACCCATGGCGAAGTATCTAAACTGGAACAGAATGAATTTAGACATTTATTAATCTTATTATTGAGAAAGCTAGGTGAAGAGCCTAGGCCGACTGTTTAGGTTAGAGACAGAACGTGGAGCTACAGTTTGAGACACGAGTCAGGGGTTAGTTACAGGAGTCAGAGCTTAGGGTTAGTGACAGGAAAGAAAGAAAGGCTTGCATTTCTATAGCGCCTTTCATAACCACCAGATGTCCCCAGGCGCTTTACAGCCAATGAAGTACTTCTTGAAATGTAGTCATTGTTGTAATGTAGGAAACGCAGCAGCCAATCTGCGCACAGCAAGCTCCCACAAACAGCAATGTGATAGCGACCAAATAATCTGTTTTAGTGATGTTGGTTGAAAGATAAATATCGACTAGGGCACCAGGGAGATCTCCCCTGCTCTTCTTTGAAATAATGGCCATTGGACCTTTTATGCCCACCTGAGAGAGCAGACAGGGCCTCGGTTTAATGTCTCATCTTACAGTGCAGCACTCCCTCAGTACTGGCACTGGGAATGTCACCATCTACCGAATCACAGCCGAGGGTGCTACCCACTGAGCCACGGCTGACACAGGAGTCAGCGGCGAGGGCTAGTGACTTGAGCCAGGGGTCGTGGTTATCAGCAGGCCAGTGGTGGTTGGGTAGAATTCGCTACATTTCAGTACAGGTGAGATCATCATTTGCGCTCACGAAACATGAGTGGCAAATTAAAAAATCAAAACTAAAGGAGAAGGCAGTGTGCAGAGGGGAACCTTGATTGCTCTTGTAAAGGGAAGCAGTTGTGGGCACCGAGTGGAGGTATTGAGCCAACAGCAATGTTCCCGCTAAGATGTGGGCAGGCAAGGCCATGTAGTAATCTGCAAGGTCCTGCGCAGGCCGCTCACAGGCTTTTCCACCGGAAATTGACATAAGGCCGCGACTGCTGCCAACGGACTGGAAGGAGTTGCGCCTGCGCAGTTCCAGCGGGTTTTTTTTGTGTTTGTTGTCGCTGGATTTCCCAAAATGATGAATACAGAAGCGGATTTAAAAAAAATCTTGTTTGGTTGTGAGTGTGGTCTGAGACCGGCCGGCATGGCTATTGTTAGACGCGTTTGCGCTTGGGTTGATTTTTTAAAAAGAATGAAATGGAAACTGGCTCCCGTCGTGTGTAAGTGGTAAGATATAAATAAACCGAAGGAAAGTTCCACTGACCCCGCTTCAGTAGTAGACTCTGAAGTGTCAGCTGTGGCTCAGTGGGCAGCACTCTCTAGGTGTGAGGGGCTAGGACTGAGCAGGTGTTACTGGTTGCCTGATTGCTGCAGGTAGTTGGAGTGAGTTTGTACAAAGTTGGTGGTGGTTTTTTTTTTCAAGTATAGGGCCTTTTTGGCTCATAATCAACAACCAGATGGCTGCTGAGGGGTCCGGAGTGCACGGGGGTGGTTCAGTGCAAGGATAAGGAGATACGAGCTTGGGATATTATCCAAGCGGTGTTATGTTCATTAATAATTAGACATTCTTATTATGAACAGCTAGCTTCTAGCTAGTCATTTATTCAGTACACGTTCTCTAGGTACAGCATCTGTAGAGATTCAGCATGTGTACTTCTGTGTGCAGGCAGCCATCTTGACTACTGCCTTGTGGGTAGCCTAGTGCGTCGTGGGTAGTGTAGTCTTAAACACATACAACTAAATATACAGCTCTATACAGCTCTACGGCTCCATCTAGTGTACCACTCTAGAATGACATGTTATTGATCATTACATCCCCCTTTCTTTGAGGTTAAACAAAATCAACATCAATCAATATCAATCAACTTTCAAGAAAAACGATAAAGATGATATCAGTAACACTTTTGCTAGTGCTCTATAAACATAAACATTTTCACAACAGTCAACACATTTTCAAAGCTTTACTTTATACTCAAAGATTAAGTCTATCAGTCTTTTTTACTTCACGTGTGGATCTTCTCAGCATGGGTAAGTCTGATGTGTTTGCATGAGATTGTTCTGGTGGTGATTGACAAGATTCAGTTGCGGCATTGTCATCAATATAGACCCGGACTCCTTCCAGACCTTCAATTATGTGTTCCATTGCTCTATGAAAGATTTCAGATGCAGATATTATCCCGAAAGGTATTCTGAGGAAACAATACCTGCCAAATGGTGTGTTGAAGGTACAGTATTTGGTGCTCTCTTCATCCAGTTTTAATTGCCAAAATCCTTGTGAGGCATCGAGCTTTGTAAAGTATCTGGCACCTGACATTTCACTGGTGATTTCTTCTCGATTTCTTCTCAGCACGGTGGCATAGTGGTTAGCACTGTTGCCTCACAGCGCCAGGGACCCGGGTTCAAATCCGGCCTCGGGCGACTGTCTGTGTGGAGTTTGCACATTCTCCCCGTGTTTGCGTGGGTTTCCTCCGGGTGCTCCGGTTTCCTCCCACAGTCCAAAGATGTGCGAGTTAGGTTGATTGGCTATGATAAATTGACCCTTAGTGTTAGGGGGATTAAATACGTGGGGTTACGGGGATAGAGTGGGATATGTGTTGGTGTAGGGGTTACGGGGTTCGGGTGGGATATGTGTCGGTGCAGGCTCGATGGGCCAAAATGGCCTCTATCTGCACTGTGGGGTTTCTGTGATGTTTGCATTTAAGTCCTTTGGATCCATGCATATTCACAGAATCACAGAAACCCCACAGTGCAGATAGAGGCCATTTCATCCCATCGAGCCTGCACCGACACATATCCCACCCAATCCCCGTAACCCCGACACCAACACATATCTCCCCGTAACCCCACATATTTAATCCCCCTAACACTAAGGGTCAATTTATCATAGTCAATCAACCTAACTCGCATATCTTTGGACTGTGGGAGGAAACCGGAGCACCCGGAGGAAACCCACGCAAACACGGGGAGAATGTGCAAACTCCACACAGACAGTCGCCCGAGGCCGGATTCGAACCTGGGTCCCTGGCGCTGTGAGGCAACAGTGCTAACCACTATGCCACCCGATCCCCGTAACCCCTACACCAACACATATCCCACCCTATCCCCGTAACCCCACGTATTTAATCCCCCTAACACTAAGGGTCAATTTATTCTTAGATCATTGTTCTTTTTCTTTACACATACCATGGAGTTAACCCAGTCTGTTGGCTCTTCGACTTTCCTGATGACTCTTAATGTGGTCATTCTGTCCAGTTCTTTCTTGAGCCGGTCACGCAGGGGTGCTGGAACTCTTTGTGGAGCGTGTACCACTGGCTGAGCATCCTCCTTTAGCTGGATCTTGTAAGTGAATGGTAGAACTCCAAATCCTTTGAACACATCCTGGAAATTACTCACTACAGAATCCACCGAGTCATCTGGTCTGCTGATGGCACAGTTTATACGGTAGACTCTCTTGACCAGTTCTAAGTCTTCACAAGCTTTGTCACCTAGTAGTGAATCAAGTCCTTCAGCCACAACAGAAAACATGAGATGATGCACTTTGTCTTTGACTGTCACTTTAAGTCTGTATACACCTAAGCTATCTATTTTCTGACCATTATAGTTCTTCAGTAGTACCGACTTTTTCTGTATTTTGGGCTTTTCTTTCACGTTTTTAATGTCACTCATACTGATTAAGTTTGCTTTTGCCCCAGTGTCCAGTTTCAATGTAACTAATGCTCCATTTATCTGCAGTGGGATCATCCATTTGTCCTCTTTTACTGCATTAACTTTATGCTCAGCATTGTTTATTCCTGAGGGCTGCACATTTTCTGTATCCTTTTCTATATTGTCACATGACACCATTCCTACAAAAAATGTCTCACTCAAATCAGTGTCCTCAATCACATTGACTTGGACTTGTTGCCCTTTCTTTGTTTTTACTTTTGAAAAGCATTGTTTGGCAAAGTGATTCTTTCCATGATATTTTGTGCACATTTTTCCAAACGCTGGGCATTGTCTTAACTGGTGTTTGTAACCACAGCATTTACAATTAAAAATTCCTTCCTCCGATTGCTTTTCATTTCTGTTCTGCCCATGTTTCTTCCCTTTGTAGGACACAGCACCGACAGCAGCACTTACTACAATCGCATCATTATTGATTTCACTGAAAGTCTTCGCGTGCTGTCGAGCTAGCTCACTGGCTTAGAATATTTTCACAGCATTTTCCAATGTCAGTTCCGTTTCTCTCAACAGACGTTCCCTGACCTTTTTATCCTGAATACCAAACGCAATCTGGTCACGAATCATGGATGCTTTCAGTTCAGAGAAATTACATGTCTGTGCTTTCAGTTTCAGATCAGTCACAAAGCTATCAAAAGTCTCATTTTGCCGCTGTGTCCTTGAATGGAACACGTATCTTTCATAGGTCTCATTCTTCTTGGGAGAACAATGTGTATCAAATTTCTTTAGCACATCATCTAAATTTTCTCTGTTCTCCTCTGGATTAAATACAAATGTATTAAATACCTCTATCGCCTGTGGGCCTGCAACCATAAGCAGCAATGCTACTTTCCTTGTGTCTGGCTTTGTACCAAACCCGATGGCAGCACTATAGAGTTCAAATTGTTGTTTGAAAGCCCACCAATTGTAGTCGACATTTCCTGTGAGATTCAAACCTCCTGGTGGCTTCAAAGGCTCCATGTCGCGTTTCACAATGTTTAGCAGATTTTCACAACTCCTGGTACCATGTAATGTTCATTTATAACTAGACATTCTTATTATGAACAGTTAGCTTCTAGCTAGTCATTTATTCAGTACACGTTCTCTAGGTACAGCATCTGTAGAGATTCAGCATGTGTATGTCTGTGTGCAGGCAGCCATCTTGACTACTGCCTTGTGGGTAGTCTAGTGCATTGTGGGTAGTGTAGTCTTAAACACATACAACTAAATATACAGCTCTATACAGTTCTACGGCTCCATCTAGTGTACCACTCTAGAATGACATGTTATTGATCATTACAAGCGGTACATGAGAACTGTGATGAGGGAAGCTGCTTTGCCAGCTGACCAAAGCCGAATGTTGGGTTCGAGGTGATGGTCAGTGGCCGAGAGGAGGTGGAAAGACTTTTACTCAGTTTGAAAGTTGGCGATAAGTTCTTGGAAGTATTTCTGCTATATTCGGAAGAGGTGGCGGTCTCATTCTTAAACTTGCCAGTTTCTATTGAGGACGATGTGCTATTCAAAACTTTGGAGTCGTGGGACATTAAAATTTGCTCAGCAATAAAGCAGAGATACTATCCAGGAACATGTGTAGCAGATGGAACCCGTTATGTAAAGGTGCAGTTCCCAGAGGGGCTGAAGTCATTACCGTACAGCATGAAATGCCAGACAATGGAAGGAGTGCAGTACTTCCGAGTACTGCATGATAACCAAGTGAAGGTTTGTTATTATTGTCTTGGACATGACCATCTTGTAAGAAACTGTCCAGACTTGTACTGTTATAATTGCGGTGAGTCTGGACACATCACTCAGAGCTGCAAGGCGGAGAGCTGCGGGATATGTCACAAAGGCCCCACCCACTGTGAGTGTGAGGCAGAAGGAAGCTCTATGAGTGACGAGGAGATGGGACAAGGAGCAGGAGGTGTGAGTGGAATGGCCAGATGAGCGGAGCAGTCAGAGGACACAGCTGGTAAATTGAAGGAGAAAAGAGCCCAGGAAGAAGCAGAAAATTGCGGAGCAGAGAACAGGATGGAGATGGTGGAAAACACACCAAGTACAGTGGAAAAGAACAAAGACAGCAGAGGGCAGCAAGGGTCGAGTGCAGAATCGAGACTTAATACGGTTCAGCTCTCCCTAAAGAATCTGGTGTCTGCGGGAGGAGAGGAGGCAGGAGCGGGGTGCGTGAGAAATGTAAGTACTCCAAAGAAAGACGGGGAGTGGACATCTCAGTGAGCCGGAGGGGGCAAGACAAGAGAGGGTGCAAGAGGCAGGAGCCTTAAAGGGGCAGCAGGACGGGAGCGGCGAGACAAAGACTGGAAAGTGTGAGGTTATGCACTTTGGCAGGAAAAATCGTAGAGCAAGTTATTTTCTTAATGGCAAGAAACTGGAAAGTAATGAAGTACAAAGGGATCTGGGGGTCCTGGTGCACGAAACTCAAAAGGTTAGTATGCAGGTGCAGCAAGTGATTAAGAAGGCCAATGGAATGTTGGCTTTCATTGCTAGGGGGATAGAATATAAAAATAGGGAGGTATTGCTTCAGTTGTACAAGGTATTGGTGAGACCGCACCTGGAATACTGCATTCAGTTTTGGTGTCCATACTTAAGAAAAGACATACTTGCTCTCGAGTCAGTACAAAGAAGGTTCACTCGGTTAATCCCGGGGATGAGGGGATGAACATATGAGGAGAGGTTGAGTAGATTGGGACTCTACTCATTGGAGTTCAGAGGAATGAGAGGCGATCTTATTGAAACATATAAGATTGTGAAGGGGTTGGATCGGGTGGATGCGGGGAGAATGTTCCCGATGATGGGTGAAACTAGAACTAGGGGGCATAGTCTTAGAATAAGGGGCTGCTCTTTCAAAACTGAGAGGAGGAGGAACTACTTCACTCAGAGGGTGGTAGGTCCATGGAATATGCTGCCCCAAAAAGCTGTAGAAGCTACATCATTACATAAATTTAAAACAGAAATAGACAGTTTCCTAGAAGTAAAGGGAATTAAGGGTTACGGGGAGTGGGCAGGAATTTGGACATGAGTCTAGGTTCGGATCGGTCATGGCCCTGTGGGTAGCGGAGCGGGCCCAGGGGCCGTGTAGCCTGATCCTGCTCCTATTTCGTGTGTCTAATTCTGTTAGATTCAGGAGATGGTTCTGTGATAGTAGATTGGCGGTTAGGATCAGATCAGCCATGATCTTATTGAATGGCGGAGCAGGCTCGAGGGGCCGATTGGCCTACTCCTGCTCCTATTCCTTATGTTCTTATGTTCTTAAGTTGCCAGAAGGGAGCACTGTAGGTGTGCCATTGTCCCAGAGAGAGAAGGATCAGGGAACAAGGGTCAGAGGTGGAGAGGAGGTCGAAGGGAGCGGCACTGTTGGAGAAACCGCGATAGCAGGAAGACTCTCTATAGGAGATGATGTATCTGATGGGGAGCAGGCACAGAGGGTTACAGAAGAGCTTGAGTGTGAGGAAATAGAGGGGGACAGAGACATGGAAGTGGGGGGTGGGCTGGCGTCATGTGGAAAGGGAAAGGTTAGTGAAGGACAGAAGGAGGGAGAAAGGGCAACTCCTTGGCCCAAACTTAATGCAAGGAAGAGGCTGAAACAGCAGGGAAGGTTCAAACAGGGGGTGAAAAAGATTCGGAGGCTGCAGGAAAAAGCAACAGCTGGCCGAAAAGTTGGGAAGGAACATGAGAGGAGGGAAGGGCCAGAGATTAAATGATGGGGAGATTATCGGGCAAACTTCCCTTCTTCGGAGCCATGATAACATTGGTCTCGATTAATGTGAATCGACTGAGAGGTGAGAAGAAATTGCAGCAGTTGTTGCAGGGTTTTAAAGGCACGGACTTGTTGTGTCTGCAAGAAACCTTTTGGGATGAGGATATCCTAGAAAGAGTTCAGAAGGTTTGGAAGGGAGAGGTGTTTGCAAGTTGTGCAAACAATAACCGTAGAGGGGTGGCTGTTTTGGTGAGTCCGTCCATAAAAGAGAATGTTGCCTTGGTGGACAAGGACACTGAGGGGAGATTTTTACGGCTAAGGGTAAAAATGGAGGAATTTAATTGCAATCTTTAATATCTATGCACCGAACGACCATTGCAAGTGTCGTGAGATTTTTCGGGGGTTATTCACTAAAGTGGTAGAGGTGGAAAATCCTTGTATAGTGGGGGATTTTAATGTATTTTTATCTCGGATGGACATTTCAGCCCAGATGACCTTTAAAGGTGATGGCCTAGAAATTGGGTTTTGGCTTAGCCAGGGCTTTAGCGCCGGAAGTTAGTGCCGGCGCTAAGTCCCACTGCGCGCGCCAAAAATTCAGTAGCGCCGCGCCCAAATGGCTGCCGGCGCTACTGAAGGGTCTTAGCGCCTGGAAAAGGGCGCTAACTGCCGTTTAGCGCCGCAATTCCGGCGCTGCGGCACCCGATGCGGTGCGGCAGGCTGGGGAAGTGCAGGCCTCCTCCTTCCGTTAAGGAGGAGCTGCCTGCACCCGGCCGCGGCCGGCGCAAATCTGTTTAAAAATGAGCCCGGCACCTCGGACAAGTGCCGGGCTTGCATCTGTTCCGGGGGGGGGGGGGGAGAAGTCCGGGGAGGGAGCTGCGGGCAGGCGGCCGGCGGGAAAGTGGCCGGCCGCCGCGGGGCCTTTAATGCGCCGGCGCAAACACATGTTGGACTCTGTTGCCAGAGTCTTAGTTGCGGCTGCCACGGGCGAGGCGGCCGCAACTGAATGTCGGCGCTGGGGCCCGTCGGCATGGCAACCGGGACGCTGCGCACACCGATGACGTCATCAGTGCCGGCGCAGCGCTACCGGTGCAACGCCGCTTTAGGGCCCCAGGGAATTTTTCAACTGGCCATAACTCTGGCGCAAGTCCCTCTAGCGCCTCAAAAGCGGCGCTAAGGCTAGTGAATTTCCAGGCCGATAACTCCAGAGGGATGATTGTAAAAATGATGGCAAATTTAAATTTGAGTGACTTATGGAGGGACCGGAACCCCATAAAAAGGGAGTTCTCCAGAACAGGTTGGGTGGGTGATGTTTTAAAACAGAGCTGAATAGATTTTGTGTTAATGCAGAAGGGTTCAGTTCTGAGGTGATGGAGATTTATTATAAAAAAGTATTTTTAGTGACCACTCGGCTTTGGTTTTTAGAATTAGGAACAGCAGAGTTAAGATCGGTTCAGGGCTGTGGATTTTAAACAATCAATACCTGAAAGAAATTGCTTATAAAGAAGGGATTTTAAATATAATAAAGAATGCTCGGAAGGAACCTTTGTTCTTGAAAGAAAGAAGAGTTTGGTGGGACAGTTTCAAATATGAGGTCAAAGGTTTTTCGGTACGTTATGGGAAAAAGAGATCGGCAGCTAACTGGCGTCGAGAAGAGAATATAAACAAAAGGTTTACGGATGTCTGTAAAGCAGTTGACAGAGGGGATAAGGGAGCTGAGACTAAGTTCCAGGTGCTAAAGGAAGAGTGGGAATTATTGCAAGCTGAAAAATGCAAGGGGGCCATTCTCTGTGTAAAGGCTAGAGATGCATTGGAGGGCGAAAGATGCATTAGATATTTTCAAGAGCAAGAGAAGCTGCGACAGAGATTATCATTAATTGGAGAGTTGAAGGTTGGGGAGAAGATCATTCATGAAAGTGGCGAGATTTTAGAGGCGACTAGCGGCTTTTATCAAGAAATATATACAAAAGAAGACATTTCCAATTTGGCGATGGAGAAGGTTACTGCTTTTATTGAAGAGGGTTTAAAGGAGGATGAAAGAAGCATGTGTGACAAAGAAGTAGGACTAGCAGAAATAAAAGTAGCAATAAGTGGAATGAAGGGGGGGAAAAGCTCAGGGTCCGATGGACTAAGTGCAGAATTTTATAAAGAATTTTTCAAGATTTTAAGTCCATTGCTCTTAGAAGTTTTTAAGGAAATTAAAATTGAGGGAAGCCTGGCCCCATCTATGAGGAGAGGTGTCATAAGCTTAGCTTATAAAAATAAAGGGGATAGAAGGGATCTGAAGAATTGGAGGCCCATCACATTATTAAATGTGGATTATAAGATCTTGGCGAGGGTTATGGCAAATCGTATGAAGGGGGTGTTGCCGCAGATAGTTTTGCCCTCTCAGTCCTATGGAGTCATAGGCCGGGACATCGCAGATTCTGTGGTCTCAGTCCGAGGTGTGATAGAGCTCATGGAAGAGAGTGGGAGGGGGGTTTATGTATTAAAGATAGATCAAGAGAAAGCCTTTGATAGGGTCTCTCATGAATTTTTATTGAAGGTTTTGGACGCATTTGGTTTCGGGGGGAATTTCATTGAGTGGATAAGGATTTTTTATTCAAACATATTTAGCTGTGTTAAATGTAATGGTTTTTTATCCAAGTATTTTCCGATACAGAGATTAGTGAGACAGGGTTGTGCCCTGTCCCCATTGTTGTACGCATTGGTAGCAGACCATTAGGTTACATGATGCGAAAGAAACAAGGTGTAGTTGGGATTGTGGTTCCCAGTTCAGGGCTGGTGTCGGTGATACACCAATATGCAGATGGCACAACCTTAACATTGAGAAATGGGGAGTCAGTGAGGAAAGCTATGGAAGTCATGGAGGAATATTGTGGAGCTTCAGGAGCCAGAGTGAATTATATTAAGTCCCAATGCCAGGTTGCAGGAAGGGTTAGGGGGGAATGGTTGAGGGAAAGTCCCTTTAAGGTGGTGGAGGTTTTGGAAGTTCTGGTGGTGCATATGGGGTGCAAGAAAGACAGGGATGAAGTGGATCGATTAAATTGGGAACCGAAGGTTATGAAAATTAAAATGATTTTGGGAAGATGGGAAAGAAGGTGGTTGAAAGTGCAAGGAAGAGTGACAGTGGTGTCTGCTCTCCTGCTATCTAAGCTAAGGTACTTATTGACGGTGGAGGATATTCCTGAGTGAGCGGAAAAGTCCATCCGAGAGGCTTGTGTGAGGTTTTTATGGGAAGGGAAACCAGCCTTGGTGGCTTACAATACCATCATTGGATGGAGAAATCAGGGAGGACTCAATTTCCCAGATATTGATTTGAAGAAAAAATCCTTTAGAATCAAATGGGTGAAGAGATTTCTTCAGAAGTCAAATACAAGTTTTTGGAAGAGTTGTTTTGAGCATTTTTTAAAATGAAGTGGGATAGGAGGGCAGGTGATATTGTATATGGAATACAATAATATGTTTTTGAAATTGATTAAACTTCTCCCTAGGTTTTATAAGGGGGTTGTAGAGACTTGGGCCTAATTTTTAAAAGTGTGCAGTTTATGCCCAAGGGGTCTGAGGAATTTTTAGAACAGCCCTTATTTTTGAACAGGTGGGTCAACATCGAAGGAGAGATTTTATTTAATCAAGCTTTTATAATAGCTGGTACTATATGTGTTAAATTATACGAGGTAATTCCAGGTTGGTTGCCGGAAGCGATAGTGAGGGACATGGTGTGGGAGGAGGATCAGGAGGTAGAGGAAAAAGCAATAGGGATCATGTATGAGAAGATTGTGAGGGCAATGACACAGGATTGGATGGAAGAAATAAATGCGGAAATCTCCAAAGGAAGTAAAATGCGTCCCGCTTTTCCAAGCTTTGTACTGGAGAAAGGGGGAGAGTTGGTCCAATTTGAAAACTGTAATACTCGAGATTTCTATGAGGTATTTAGAGAATGGAAATTCAAGACCCCTGCTGGCCAGGAGTTTTGGCAGAGTATATGCCCACAGTTGGACTTCAACAGGATTTGGAAGGGAGTGTGGGCGAATTTTAATTGTCCAGAGTGGATTGAACTGGATTTCAAATTGGCTCATAACCAGATTTTTACCATGACAGTCTTGTGCAAGATTGGACGAGTGGAGGGGGCAAATTGCCCAGTGTGTGGGACACGGGACGAGACTCTGTCCCATTTACTGGTGTTATGTCCGCAGTTAAATGATTTTAAGTACTATGTTCAACATTTGTGTGAAGTTTTTTTGCTGGGTGGGGATCGAAGAGCGAGAATGAGAATCCCGTGGGACTCAATTTTGAGATGGGAATTGCAGGATAGTCTGCCCGAGTCTAGCGGAGCGGCGATTCATTTAATGTTCAGTTTGGCTAGATTCGTGATTGTGCAAAGAAGGAATGCTCTGTCTTTTAAGGGGAGGAGAATAAATCTAAAAGAATATTTTAAATATATGCTAAAAGATCCTTATAAGGCTCTGTGGATATTTTATTCAGAAAGGAATTTAAAGATAGTATTTTACGATCAATTTTTAAAGTACAATCTATTAATATATGTTACAGGAGACAAATTAATCTTCAGGTTTTGATGTTAAAATGTGGTGGCGGAATGGCTGTGCAGAGCAGCGGAATTGATTTGTATGATACAATGAAATGCTCACGATGTTGTAAATATTCTTAATGTTCAATAAATTATATTAAAATGAAGCGTGTCGCACTCTGTCCTCTGAGTCAGAAGGCTGTGGGTTCAAATCCCACTCCAGATACTTGAGCATATAAACTCTAGGCTGACACTCCAGTGCAGTGCTGAGGGAGTGCTGCACTGTTGGAGGTACCGTCTTTCAGATGAGATGTTAAACCAAGGCCCCGTCTGCTCTCTCAGGGGGATGTGAAAGATCCCATGGCACTATTTCAAAGAAGAGCAGGGGAGTTCTCGCCGGTGTCCTGGGCCAATATTAATCCCTCAATCAACATCACAAAAACAGATTATCTGATCATTTATCACAGTGCTGTTTGTGGGAGAATGCTGTGCGCAAATTGGCTGCTGCGTTTCCTACATTCCAACAGTGACTACATTCCAAAAAGTACTTCAGTGACTGTAAAGCGCTTTGAGCTGTCCGGTGGTCGTGAAAGGCGCTGTATAAATGTAAGTCTTTCTTTCTAGACTGGATCCCTCGGCCTCGCTTTGGCGCCGCTGGGTTGTGCATGAAGTCTAAAATAAACTCAGAGCTGTGAATGTCGGAAAAATATTGGGAGTGGCATTAGTAAGAGTCAGATGAAACTCCCATTTAAATATACAGAGCTTTATTATGTCTAAGAATAATGTGCATTGTCACATTAATGAAACTTTATTAGTGATAGGAGTCACTCCGTTTTAAAAAAGAATTATTTTTCATTGATCAGTAATGGAGCGATCTCAAAATAAGCGTTGCCAACTTTGATTGGACATATTCCTGGAGGTATCATCACACCCGCCCCCAAACGGGACTGTGATTCTGTTACAAAAATATTTCACTTTGGGGAGATTTACTGAGCCTTTCAAGCACAGTCAGTCAAGGGTTTGATTGATAAAACAACACAGCAAGGTGAACTTGCCTTTCTCCAGCGCCTTTTACCACCTCCAGATGTGCCAAAGTGCTTCACAGCCAATTCAATACTTTCAGTGTATATACCCAGTTGTAACGCAGGGAAAGGTGGTAGTTTTCTGTAGTTAATACGTTGCTAACAAAAACAGGCATTCTCCCGCTTTTACAGGTGCTATAGGAACATGGGAACAGGAGCAGGCCATTTAGCCCCTCGAGCCTGTTCTGCCATTCCATGAGTTCACGGTTGGTCTGCGACCTGACTCCATATCCCTGAATATATTTGGCTATCAAAAAGTGGAGCTTTCAGGCGTCAGCCGTGACTCAGCTGGTAACCCTCTTGTCTCCGAGTCAGGAGTCTTCACTCCAGAGAATCTGGGCCGGCACTCCAGTGCAGCACCGCGGGAGGAGTGCTGCACTGTTGGAGGTGCCAGCCTTTAGGTGAGATGTTAAGCTGAGGTCCTGCCTGACCTTTCAGGTGAATGTAAAAGATCCGATGGCAATATTTCAGGAAAGAACAGGGGATTCTCCCCAGTGTCCTGGCCAATATTTATACATCAACCAACATCAGTAAAATAGATTATCTGTTCATTGCTGTTTGTGGGAGCTTGCTGTGCACAACCTAGCTGCCGCGTTTCCTACTTTACAACAGTGACCACACTTCAAAAGTAATTAATTGGCTGTAAAGCGCTTTGAGATGTCGTGAGGTCGTGAAAGGCGCTATATAAATGTAAGTCTTTCTTTCTTTCGTTGAAAGAGTACTTTCACCCCTGCATCTTCCAACTCATTCACATTTTTCACACCCGTGTTTAGATCCAGGATACAGCCTGCCACCCGTGTGAGTGACAGATGATGATAAAGCTGCCTGAATGCGGCTGTTTGGGAAGGTGATTGCCACCTATTAATTGTGGGTGAATTGGAGAGCTTCCACCACCATCTGCTGCATTTCATAGAGTCATAATGGCACAGAAGGAGGCCATTCGGCCCATCGAAGTCCCTCTCCTTCTATTCACACAGAGACTAAAAAATTCTAGGACACAGAAGGTGCAGAGGAGATTTACTAGAAAGGTACCGGAGGCGAGGAACTTCAGTTGTGTGGAGAGTCTAGAGTTGCTCGGGTTGTTCTCCTTGGAGCAGAAAAGGCTAAGGGGAAATTTACTAGAGCTGTTCAAAATTATGAAGGGGTTTCGATCGAGTCTATGGGGAGGAACTGTTTCCACTGGTGGGAGGGTTGGCAACCAGAGGGCACAGATTGAAGGTAATTGGTTAAAATGAGAACGATTTTTACGCAGCGAGTTGTTGCGATCTGGAACGCGCTGCCTGAAAGGGTGCTGGAAGTAAATTCAACAGTAACTTTCATAAAGGAAATTAGATAAATACTTGAAAAGGAGAAATGTGCAGGGCTATGGGAAAAGAGCGGGGGAGTGGGACTAATTGGAGAGCTCGACCACAGGCACAATGGACCAAATGGCCTCTTTCTGTGCTTTAAGATTCTATGATTCTATGACAGTTTATTGACGTCATCAGCTTGTTAGGCATTCTGGGAATTTAAAAAAATTATAATGAGAATTTATGTTTCAATACTTGAAGGGCAGAAGCACTTTTTATGGGCTGTGTTATATTGATGAGAGAGTGGCAGTCTATCAGATAAGACATTTTTATAATTATCGTGCAGTTTCACTTTAAATGAGGTGATTCACGCACGAGCTCTTGGCTAATAGTCTTCTTGAACTCTTCCCCTTGTGAAGAGCAGTTTAGCAGAATGTGGCAGAAAAGCCCCATTTCTCTTTGATCGCATTCCAAGCTATTTTCCTGTAAGGCTCGCCAAATTCTACAGACTCCCCCAAACCAAGAAAAGAAGAGATATTGGACTGTTTGAAAGAATATTGGGCCAAAACGGACTTAAAATCAAAACCCCAGGATTTTTGTCTATTTTAAAAGGTATGTTCAAGCCTGTGCAAAAGCTGCAACAAAGGGACTGGGTTGGGCCACTGTGGGACAGACAGCTTGAGTATTGGAAAAGAACAGATTGTCTGAGGCTGTTCTGGGCCATCCCAGCCATTCTACATAAAGACAATAAGCTATTTTCCCCAGCTTCAAAGTGACCATAAGTACGTTTAATTGAAGGTGACGGAACGTTTGGAAATGGATGAACGGTATCACGGCTAAAGTGTGTAATCTACACTCTGAGGGTTGTGAATCTTTGGAATTCTCTACCCCAGAGGGCTGTGGATGCTCAGGCGCTGAGTATATTCAAGGTGGAGATCGATAGATTTTTGGATATTAAGAGAATCAAGGGATGTGGAGATCGGGCGGGAAAGTGGAGTTGAGGTCGAAGATCAGCCATGATCTTATCGAATGGCGGAGCAGGCTTGAGGAGGCGTATGGCTCACTCCTAATCCTATTTTTTATGTTCTTATGTTCTTATTAATATTGTATTTAGTATAACATGAGTGGACTGTGAGTAGCAACAGCGGTGAGAATGTGGAACTCGCTACCTCATGGAGTAGTTGAGGCGATTCGCATAGATGCATTTAAGGGGAAGCTAGATGAGTGCATGAGGGAGAAAGGAATAGAAGGATATGTTGATGGGGTGAGATGAAGTAGGGTGGGAGGAGGCTCGTGTGGAGCAGAAACACCGGCACGGACCAGTTGGGCCAAATGGCCTGTTCATGTGCTGTAGATTCGATGATATGCCCCCCTTCTTCTGGACTCTCACACCAGGGGAAATAGTTTCTCTCTCTCTATCCTATCAAATCCTTTAATCATCTTAAACACCTCGATCAGATCACCCCTGAATCTTCTAAATTCAAGGGGGGACGATTTTCTGATGTCGGAGGAGGCGGGTTTGGAGGTGGGAAAGGCGGGAAAATCAGAATCGAAGAGTCGGGTTCGGTACCCACCTCCGCGGGATTTTGCCGGTGCCGGTTTTGGAGGTCAGGAAACAATCCTGCCTCCAGCTGGCAATTGCACTATTAAAGATCCTTAAACGCCCATTAAGGGCCTCTATAAGCCTATTTTGAGAGGCCCTCGTGAGTTTTCTCCAGTTTTTCGGCGTGATTGACACACCTCCTAAACCACGCCAGATAAACCTGGCTGGTTGACACGTGGGTGGCCTCCTCGCTGCTGCAGGTCTAACAAGACATTGTTGCAGCAAGGATTACTTACAGGTGCCAGACCTTGGCTTTAAAAGGTCTCTGAGCACTTTGAGGAGGCCTTCCGAAGTCGGAGGTATGCAGCTTGACTCCATCAACAGTGGGACCTCCTTGGAAGATCCTCTCCCCGCTTGCAATGAGCGCTTCCCCAAAGGAGGCATCTACAAGCAGCTTGGGAACCATTTGTTTTCTTTCTGCATGGATCTCAGATGAGGATGAGGAGGAGGATCTGGAGGAGGAGGTCAGAGTGCCAGTGTATCGACCAGTAGCAGCGGCAGCACACGAATACATGGCTGCCTGGGATGCAAGGGATGAAATTATCATGGCCAGATTTGCAGAGGTTGCCCAAGTTGGCACATGTCCTTGGCTCCATCCATTGACAATGGACATGACTCTCTGGCCTTCTTTCAATGAGGCCACCAACCTGACAACGGAAGTGTGGCGGAGCCCGCAATGTGGAGCTGCCGAAGGCAAAAGAACAGATTGCATAACGCCAACATTTTGGCTTCAAATCATTTTAATGCTTTCCAACAGGGATGGCATTTCATCAATACACAGAAACAAGTCTCCCAATCTGCACACAGATCTGGAGGTTATATCCCTTGCCAGCTGTACCCACACAGCCTTGGCTTTTTTGGGAGGCCTCTTCCTCCGAGATGAGTGGACGAGCACCTCCATGTTTGCTGCCACCCCCTCCAACAACATTTGCAGCGCCTCATCCGAGAGCCTCGGGTAGGCCCTTGCCTTGGAATTGGACATAGTGGTTTCTCTGAAGATGTTGGAGGAGGTGCAGGAGACGCAGAAATGCTGTGGAATGAGTCAAGGGAGCAAGAAGCCATAAAATCAGACTGGAAAAGTGCTGTCAACAAAGGCGACTTTCAGTCCCAAAACACTAATCAACCAAGTGCATCCCACACCTCTGAAATCAAGTGGGCAATCAGGGGGAAATCGCAAATTTTTGAAACCTATCAGTGGAGGTGGGTTTCAAACCCACCCAAACTGAAACCCGCCTCCACCTCGCCTCCAGTGGGAAAATCACCCCCAAAGGGAATACAAGCCTAGTCTATACAACCTGTCCTCGTAAGTTAACCCTTTTAGCCCCGATAGCATTCCAGTGAATCTCGCTGCACCCCCTCCAATGCCAGTATATCCTTTGAACGCAGCACTCCAGATGTGGTTTAACTGGAGCTTTGTACAGCTGTAGCATAACTTCCAACCCTTTGTATTCCAGCCCCCTTGGGATGAAGGCCAACATTCCATTAGCCTTTTAAATTCGTTTTTATACCTGTCCGCTAGCTTTTAGTGATTTCTGCACACGGACCCCTAAATCTCTCTGCTCCTCCACAGTGCCGAGCTTCCATCCATTTAGAAAATACTCTGAACTAGCTTTCAGATCCAAACGGAGAAGGCAATAATGAGGGAGTTGGAGATGATGAGATAAACTCGCTGGTAATATTCACAAAAGTGGCTTTGATTCTCATCCAGATGAAACAGGAAAGTAAATTACCCTCAGGCCATTCTGGCATCACAGCACTGTGTGTGTGGGTGTGTGTGTGCGCATGTGTGTGCGTGTATGTGCACGTGTGTGCGCGTTTGTGCGCGTGTTTGTGTGTGTTTGTGTCCATGTGTTTGTGTCCATGTGTGGCACGTTGGTGCGTGCTGGTGCGTGTTGGTGCGTGTCGGTGCGTGTTGGTGCGTATTGGTGCGTGTTGGTGCGTGTTGTTGTGTGTTGGTGCGTGTTGGTGCGTATTGGTGCGTGTTGGTGCGTGTTGGTGCGTGTGCATGTCTGTGTGCGTGTGTGGGTGAGCCGGCGTGATGAGGCAACTTGGGCACACAAACTGAGTGGGTCAACCATTGAGAATGAGTAACTTAAACTGACCTCCCCGCCTATACGTTATGGTTATAAGCAGACAGGTATCTTTCCAACCAACAGATGGCCCACAGTAAGCACGTTTGATTAAATACTTGGCTATCCAATGGAAGCACCTTCTTGTGGCTGCTGTTTATCTTCTCCACCTTCTTCTTCTTAGGCAGTCCCTCGGAACCGAGGATGACTTGCTTCCACACTAAAAATGAGCTCTCAGGTGACTGATGAGTCCAATGCGGGACCTACAGTCTCTGTCACAGGTGGGGCAGACGGTGGTTGAACGGGCGGGTGGGTGGGGTGCTTGGGTTGACGTGCGTTCCTTGCATTGCTTGCGCTTGGCTTCCGCTTACTCCAGGTGAAGAGGCTCGAGGTGTTCGGCGCCTTCCCGGATGCTTCTCCTCCACTTTGTGCGCTTTTGAGCCAGGGATTCCCAGGTGTCGGTGGGGATGTTGCACTTTTTCAAGGAGGCTTTGAGGGTGTCCTTGAAGCATTTCCTCTGCCCACCTGGGGCTCTCTTGCCGTGTCGGAGCCCCGAGTAGAGCGCTTGTTTTGGGAGTCTCGTATCGGGCATGCAGATGATGTGACCCATCCATCGGAGCTGATCGAACGTGGTCAAAGCTTCGATGCTGGGGCTGTTGGCCTGAGCGAGAACACTGATGTTAGGGCGCCTATCCTGCCAATGGATTTGCAGGATCTTGCGGAGGCAGCATTGGTGGTACCTCTCCAGTGCTTTGAGGTGGCTGCTGTACATGGTCCACGTCTCTGAGGATAAGGAGATACGAGCTTGGGATATTATCCAAGCGGTGTTATGTTCATTAATAACTAGACATTCTCATTATGAACAGCTAGCTTCTAGCTAGTCATTTATTCAGTACACGTTCTCTAGGTACAGCATTTGTAGAGATTCAGCATGTGTACTTCTGTGTGCAGGCAGCCATCTTGACTACTGCCTTGTGGGTAGTGCATCGTGGGTAGTGTAGTCTTAAACACATACAACGAAATATACAGCTCTATACAGCTCTACGGCTCCATCTAGTGTACCACTCTAGAATGACATGTTATTGATCATTACATCCCCCTTTTGTTGAGGTTAAACAAAATCAACATCAATCAACATCAATCAACTTTCAAGAAAAACGATAAAGATGATATCAGTAACACTTTTGCTAGTGCTCTATAAACATAAACATTTTCACAACAGTCAACACATTTTCAAAGCTTTACTTTATACTCAAAGATTAAGTCTATCAGTCTTTTTTACTTCACGTGTGGATCTTCTCAGCACAGGTAAGTCTGATGTGTTTGCATGAGATTGTTCTGGTGGTGATTGACAAGATTCAGTTGCGGCATTGTCATCAATATAGACCCGGACTCCTTCCAGACCTTCAATTATGTGTTCCATCGCTCTATGAAAGATTTCAGATGCAGATATTATCCCGAAAGGCATTCTGAGGAAACAGTACCTGCCAAATGGTGTGTTGAAGGTACAGTATTTGGTGCTCTCTTCATCCAGTTTTAGTTGCCAAAATCCTTGTGAGGCATCGAGCTTTGTAAAGTATCTGGCACCTGACATTTCACTGGTGATTTTTTCTCACTTGGGAATCTGGTGGTGTTCACATTTTATGTTTGCATTTAAGTCCTTTGGATCCATGCATATTCTTAGATCATTGTTCTTTTTCTTTACACATACCATGGAGTTAACCCAGTCTGTTGGCTCTTCGACTTTCCTGATGACTCTTAGTGTGGTCATTCTGTCCAGTTCTTTCTTGAGCTGGTCACGCAGGGGTGCTGGAACTCTTTGTGGAGCATGTACCACTGGCTGAGCATTCTCCTTTAGCTGGATCTTGTAAGTGAATGGTAGAACTCCAAGTCCTTTGAACACATCCTGGAAATTACTCACTACAGAACCCACCGAGTCATCTGGTCTGCTTATGGCACAGTTTATACGGTAGACTCTCTTGACCAGTTCTAAGTCCTCACAAGCTTTGTCACCCAGTAGTGAATCAAGTCCTTCAGCCACAACAGAAAACATGAGATGATGCACATTGTCTTTGACTGTCACTTTAAGTCTGCATACACCTAAGCTATCTATTTTTCAGTTTCAGATCGGTCACAAAGCTATCAGAAGTCTGATTTTGCCGCGGTGTCCTTGAATGGAACACGTATCTTTCATAGGTCTCATTCTTTTTGGGAGAACAATGTGTATCAAATTTCTTTAGCACATCGTCTAAATTTTCTCTATTCTCCTCTGGATTAAATACAAATGTATTAAATACCTCTATTGCCTGTGGGCCTGCAACCATAAGCAACAATGCTACTTTCCTTGCGTCTGGCTTCATACCAAACCCGATGGCAGCAATGTAGAGTTCAAATTGTTCTTTGAAAGCCCGCCAATTGTAGTCGACATTTCCCATGAGATTCAAACCTCCTGGTGGCTTCAAAGGCTCCATGTCACATTTCACAATGTTCAGCAGATTTTCACAACTCCTGGTACCATGTAATGTTCATTAATAACTAGACATTCTTATTATGAACAGCTAGCTTCCAGCTAGTCATTTATTCAGTACACGTTCTCTAGGTACAGCATCTGTAGAGATTCAGCATGTGTACTTCTGTGTGCAGGCAGCCATCTTGACTACTGCCTTGTGGGTAGTCTAGTGCATTGTGGGTAGTGTAGTCTTAAACACATACAACTAAATATACAGCTCTATACAGTTCTACGGCTCCATCTAGTGCACCACTCTAGAATGACATGTTATTGATCATTACAAGTGGTACATGAGGACTGTGGCGAGGGAAGCTGCTTTGCCAGCCGACCAAAGCCAAATGTTGGGTTCAAGGTGACAGTCAGTGGCCGAGAGAAGGTGAAAAGACTTTTACTCAGTTTGAAAGTTGGTGATAAGTTCTTAGAAGTATTTCTGCTATATTCGGAAGAGGTGGCGGTCTCATTCTTAAACTTGCCAGTTTCTATTGAGGACGATGTGCTATTCAAAACTTTGGAGTCATGGGACATTAAAATTAGCTCAGCAATAAAGCAGAGATACTATCCAGGAACATGGGTAGCAGATGGAACATAGATACATAGATACATAGAAGATAGGAGCAGGAGTAGGCCATTCGGCCCTTCGTGCCTGCTCCGCCATTTAATGAGATCATGGCTGATCCTTTAATTCAGTATCCCGTCCCCGCCTTCTCTCCGTAACCCTTAACCCCTTTTGCCCGTAGAAATATATCTAATTCCCTCTTAAATATATTTAATGAGCTGGCGTACACTGCCCTCTGTGGCAATGAGTTCCACAGGTTCACCACTCTCTGAGTGAAGAAATTCCCCCTCATCTCTGTCCTAAATGGTTTAGCCCTTATCCTTAAATTATGTCCTCTAGTTCTGTTCTCACCCGCCAAGGGAAACATTCCTTCTGCATCCAGTCTATCTAGACCTGTCAGAATTTTATACACTTCTATGAGGTCCCCTCTCAATCTTCTAAACTCCAGTGTGTACATCCCTAAACTACATAGTCTCTCCTCATAGGTCATTCCCGCCATTCCTGGTATCAGCCTGGTGAATCGCCGCTGCACCCCCTCCATGGCAAGAACATCCTTCCTCAGATGAGGCGACCAAAACTGTACACAGTACTCGAGGTGTGGTCTCACCAGTGCCCTGTACAGCTGCAGCAAGGTATCCCTGTTCCTGTATTCTAACCCTTTTGCTATGAAGGCCAGCATACCGTTTGCCTTCTTGACCGCCTGTTGCACCTGCATGCTCGCCTTCAGTGACTGGTGTACAAGAACACCCAGGTCTCTCTGTACTTCCCCCTCTCCCAATCTATTGCCATTTAAATAATAATTTGCCCTCCCGTTCCTGCACCCAAGGTGGATAACTTCGCACTTGTCCACATTATAGTGCATCTGCCATTTATCCGCCCAATCGCCCAGTCTGTCCAAATCGCTCTGGAGCTTCCTGGTCTCTTCCTCTGAGCCCACCCCACCTCCTAGGTAAAGGTGCAGTTCCCAGAGGGGGTGAAGTTATTACCGTACAGCATGAAATTCCAGACAATGGAAGGAGTGCAGTACTTCTGAGTACTGCATGATACCCAAGTGAAGGTTTGTTATTATTGTCTTGGACATGACCATCTTGTAAGAAACTGTCCAGACTTGTACTGTTATAATTGCGGTGACTCTGGACACATTGCTTTGAGCTGCAAGGCGGAGTGCTGAGGGGTATGTCACAAAGGCCCCACCCACTGTGAGTGTGAGGCAGAAGGAAGCTCTATGAGTGACGAGGAGATGGGACAAGGAGCAGGAGGTGTGACTGGAACGGCCGGAGGAGCGGAGCAGTCGGAGGACACAGCTGGTAAATTGAAGGAGAAAAGAGCCCAGGAAGAAGCAGAAAATTGTGGAGCAGAGAACAGGATAGAGGTGGTGGAAAACACACCAAGTACAGTGGAAAAGAACAAAGACAGCAGAGGGCAGCAAGGGTCGAGTGCAGAATCGAGACTTAATACGGTTCAGCTCTCCCTAAAGAATCTGGTGTCTGCGGGAGGAGAGGAGGCAGGAGCGGGGTGCGTGAGAAATGTAAGTACTCCAAAGAAAGACGGGGAGTGGACATCTCAGTGAGCCGGAGGGGGCAAGACAAGAGAGGGTGCAAGAGGCAGGAGCCTTAAAGGGGCAGCAGGACGGGAGCGGTGAGACAAAGACGCCAGAAGGGAGCACTATAGGTGTGCCATTGTCCCAGAGAGAGAAGGATCAGGGAACAAGGGTCAGAGGTGGAGAGGAGGTCGAAGGGAGTGGCATTGTTGGAGAAACCGCGATAGCAGGAAGACTCTCTATAGGAGATGATGTATCTGACGGGGAGCAGGATTGTGTATCTGATGGGGAGCAGGCACAGAGGGTTACAGAAGAGCTTGAGTGTGAGGAATTAGAGGGGGACAGAGACATGGAAGTGGGGGGTGGGCTGGCGTCATGTGGAAAGGGAAAGGTTAGTGAAGGGCAGAAGGAGGGAGAAAGGGCAGCTCCTTGGCCCAAACTTAATGCAAGGAAGAGGCTGAAACAGCAGGGAAGGTTCAAACAGGAGGTGAAAAACAGTCGGAGGCTGCAGGAAAAAGCAACAGCTGGCCGAAAAGTTGGGAAGGAACATGAGAGGAGGGAAGGGCCAGAGATTAAATGAGGGGGAGATTATCGGGCAAACTTCCCTTCTTCGGAGCCATGATTACATTGGTCTCGATTAATGTGAACGGACTGAGGGGTGAGAAGAAATTGCAGCAGTTGTTGCAGGGTTTTAAAGGTTCGGACTTGTTGTGTCTGCAAGAAACCTTTTGGGATGAAGATATCCTAGAAAGAGTTCAGAAGGCTTGGAAGGGAGAGGTGTTTGCAAGTTGTGCAAACAATAACCGTAGAGGGGTGGCTGTTTTGGTGAGTCCGGCCATAAAAGAGAACATTGCCTTGGTGGACAAGGACACTGAGGGGAGATTTTTACGGCTAAGGGTAAAAATGGAGTAATTTAATTGCGATCTTTAATATCTATGCACCGAACGTCCATTGCAAGTGTCGTGAGTTTTTTCGGGGGTTATTCACTGAAGTGGTAGAGGTGGAAAATCCTTGTATAGTGGGGGATTTTAATGTATTTTTATCTCGGATGGACATTTCAGCCCAGATGACCTTTAAGGATGATAACTCCAGAGGGATGATTGTAAAAATGATGGCAAATTTAAATTTGAGTGACTTATGGAGGGACCGGAACCCCATAAAAAGGGAATTCTCCAGAACAGGTTGGGTGGGTGATGTTTTAAAACAGAGCCGAATAGATTTTGTGTTAATGCAGAAGGGTTAAGTTCTGAGGTGCTGGAGATTTATTATAAAAAAGTATTTTTTAGTGATCACTTGGCTTTGGTTTTTAGAATTAGGAACAGCAGAGTTAAGATCGGTTCAGGGCTGTGGATTTTAAACAATCAATACCTGAAAGAAATTGCTTATAAAGAAGGGATTTTAAATATAATAAAGAATGCTCGGAAGGAACCTTTGTTCTTGAAAAAAAGAAGAGTTTGGTGGGACAATTTCAAATATGAGGTAAATGTTTTTTCGGTACGTTATGGGAAAAAGAGAGCGGCAGCTAACCAGCGTCGAGAAGAGAATATAAACAAAAGGTTTACGGATGTCTGTAAAGCAGTTGACGGAGGGGATAAGGGAGCTGAGACTAAGTTCCGGGTGCTAAAGGAAGAGTGGGAATTATTGCAAGCTGAAAAATGCAAGGGGGCCATTCTCTGTGTAAAGGCTAGAGATGCATTGGAGGGCGAAAGATGCATTAGATATTTTCTAGAGCAAGAGAAGCTGCGACAGAGATTATCGTTAATTGAACAGTTGAAGGTTGGGGAGAAGATCATTCATGAAAGTGGCGAGATTTTAGAGGCGACTAGCGGCTTTTATGAAGAATTATATACAAAAGAAGACATTTCCAATTTGGCGATGGAGAACGTTAGTGCTTTTATTGAAGAGGGTTTAAAGGAGGATGAGAGAAGCATGTGTGACAAAGAAGTAGGGTTAGCGGAAATAAAAGTAGCAATAAGTGGAATGGAGGGGGGGTAAAGACCAGGGTCCGATGGACTAAGTGCAGAATTTTATAAAGAATTTTTCAAGATTTTAAGTCCATTGCTCTTAGAATTTTTTAAGGAAATTAAAATTGAGGGAAGCCTGGCCCCTTCTATGAGGAGAGGTGTCATAAGCTTAGCTTATCAAAATAAAGGGGATAGAAGGGATCTGAAGAATTGGAGGCCCATCACATTATTAAATGTGGATTATAAGATCTTGGCGAGGTTTATGGCAAATCGTTTGAAGGAGGTGTTGCCGCAAATAGTTTTGCCCTCTCATTCCTATGGAGTCATAGGCCGGGACATCGCAGATTCTGTGGTCTCAATCCGAGGTGTGATAGAGCTCATGGAAGAGAGTGGGAGAGAGGCTTATGTATTAAAGATAGATCAAGAGAAAGCCTTTGATAGGGTCTCTCATGAGTTTTTATTGAAGGTTTCAGACGCATTTGGTTTCGGGGGGAATTTCATTGAGTGGCTAAGGATTTTTTATTCAAACATATTTAGCTGTGTTAAATGTAATGGTTTTTTATCCAAGTATTTTCCGATACAGAGATTAGTGAGACAGGGTTGTGCCCTGTCCCCTTTGTTGTACACATTGGGAGCAGAACCATTAGGTTACATGATGCGAAAGAAACAAGGTGTAGTTGGGATTGTGGTCCCCAGTTTTGGGCTGGTGTCAGTGATACACCAATATGCAGATGGCACAACCTTAACATTGAGAAATGGGGAGTCAGTGAGGAAAACTATGGATGTAGTGGAGGAATATTGTAGAGCTTCAGGAGCCAAAGTGAATTATATTGGCCCTGAAATTAGGATCGGGAGCTTGCCGCGCGTGCAAGCCCCGATCTGCACTCACCCTGCGCACTGACATCTGAAGCCCGGGCCTGCTTGCATTTCCTGTCACTGGCCCGGTCCAGATGTCGGCGCGCTGTGCTTACCTGATCCAGCGCCGTAGTTAGTGCGATGTGCCGGCTGGGATCAGGTGAGCACTCTGCAGCCAATCAGGGGAGGGGAAACTCGTTCATGAGTTTGATAGTAAAGACTGTCAAACTCATGAAAAGTACGGGCGCCCAAAAGACTAGTTTAACTTTAATTAAAATTTTAAAAAACATCCCAATAATTAAATAAACTATAAATAACCTTTAAAAACTATTTAAAACAATTAATAAAATTTTTGAAAATTTTTTTTTTACGAATTCGGGTCTAAAAATAAACTTACCTTACTGTACAGTCCCTAAAACAATGAAGCTGTGGAAAAAATGTAATAATTTTAAATAATACACCACTTACCTGCAAGAATCCACTACTTACGCCTCCTTTTTTCATTTCCAATAAGTCCAGGCCCTTGCACACGCGCAAACCTGTTTAAACGAAGGAAGTTCAACGCGTGCGCGCAGAGTCCTGCGCGCACGCGTTGGACCTCTTAACCCCTTAGTTCGATGGAGAGGAAATGCCAGTTTCCCGCGCATGCGCTGTGCATGCTGGAATCCGGCAATTCCTCCGGCCACACGCGTGAGTACACCGTCCGTACTCACACGTTGGGAACGGAATTACTGGCCCATTAAGTCCCAATGCCTGGTTGCAGGAAGGGGTAGGGGGGAATGGTTGAGGGAAAGTCCCTTTAAGGTGGTGGAGGTTTTGGAATTCTGGGGGTGCATATGGGGTGCAAGAAAGACAGGGATGAAGTGGATTGATTAAATTGGGAACCGAAGGTTATGAAAATTAAAAAAGATTTTGGGAAGATGGGAAAGTAGGTGGTTGAAAGTGCAAGGAAGAGTGACAGTGGTGTCTGCTCTCCTGCTATCTAAGCTAAGGTACTTATTGACGGTGGAGGATATTCCTGAGTGGGCAGAAAAGTCCATCCGAGAGGCTTGTGTGAGGTTTTTATGGGAAGGGAAACCTGCCTTGGTGGCTTACAATACCATCATTGGATGGAGAAATCAGGGAGGACTCAATTTCCCAGATATTGATTTGAAGAAAAAATCCTTTAGAATCAAATGGGTGAAGAGATTTCTTCAGAAGTCAAATACAAGTTTTTGGAAGAGTTGTTTTGAGCATTTTTTTAAATGAAGTGGGATAGGAGGGCAGGGGATATTGTATATGGAATACAATAATATGTTTTTTAAATCGATTAAACGTCTCCCTAGATTTTATAAGGGGGTTGTAGAGACTTGGGCCTAATTTTTAAAAAGTGTGCAGTTTATGCCCAAGGGGGCTGAGGAATTTTTAGAACAGCCCTTATTTTTGAACAGGTGGGTCAACATCGAAGGAGGGATTTTATTTAATCAAGCTTTTATAATAGCTGGTATTATATGTGTGAAAGATGTATTATACGAGGTAATTCCAGGTTGGTTGCCAGAAGCGATAGTGAGGGACATGGTGTGGGAGGAGGATCAGGAGGTAGAGGAAAAAGCAATAGGGATCATGTATGAGAAGATTGTGAGGGCAATGCCACAGGATTGGATGGAAGAAATAAATGCGGAAATCTCCAAAGGAAGTAAAATGCGTCCCGCTTTTCCAAGCTTTCTGCTGGAGAAAGGGGGAGAGTTGGTCCAATTTGACAACTGTAATACTCGAGATTTCTATGAGGTATTTAGAGAATGGAAATTCAAGACACCTGCTGGCCAGGAGTTTTGGCAGAGTATATACCCACAGCTGGACTTCAACAGGATTTGGAAGGGAGTGTGGGCGAATTTTAATTGTCCAGAGTGGATTGAACTGGATTTCAAATTGGCTCATAACTGGATTTTTACCATGATGGTCTTGTGCAAGATTGGACAAGTGGAGGGGGCAAATTGCCCAGTGTGTGGGACACGGGATGAGACTCTGTCCCATTTACTGGTGTTATGTCCGCAGTTAAATGACTTTAAGTACTATGTTCAACAGTTGTGTGAAGTTTTTTTGCTGGGTGGGGACCGAAGAGCGAGAATGAGAATCCCGTGGGACTCAATTTTGAGATAGGGATTGCAGGATAGTCTGCCCGAGTCTAGCGGAGCGGCGATTAATTTAATGTTCAGTTTGGCTAGATTCGTGATTGTGCAAAGAAGGAATGCTCTGTTTTTAAAGGGGAGGAGAATAAATCTAAAAGAATATTTTAAATATATGCTAAAAGATCCTTATAAGGCTCTGTGGATATTTTATTCAGAAAGGAATTTAAAGATAGTATTTTACAATCAATTTTTAAAGTACAATCGATTAATATATGTTACAGGAGACAAATTAAACTTTAGGTTTTGATGTTAAAATGTGGTGGCGGAATGGCTGTGCAGAGCGGCGGAATTGATTTGTATGATACAATGAAATGCTCACGATGTTGTAAATGTTCTTAATGTTCAATAAAGTATATTAAAAAGTGTGTAGCACTATCTCTGAGTCAGAAGGCTGTGGGTTCAAATCCCACTCCAGAAACTTGAGCATATAAACTCTAGGCTGACACTCCCAGTGCAGTGCTGAGGGAGGGCTGCACTATTGGAGGTGCTGTCTTTCAAATGAGATGTTAAACCAAGGCCCCGTCTGCTCTCTCAGGGGGATGTAAAAGATCCCATGGCACTATTTCAAAGAAGAGCAGGGGAGTTCTCTCCGGTGTCCTGGGCCAATATTAATCCCTCAATCAACATCACAAAAACAGATTATCTGATCATTTATCACAGTGCTGTTTGTGGAAGCTTGCTGTGTGCAAATTGGCCGCTGCATTTCCTACATTCCAACAGTGACTACATTCCAAAAAGTACTTCAGTGACTGTAAAGCGCTTTGAGATGTCCGGTGGTCGTGAAAGGCGCTGTATAAATGTAAGTCTTTCTTTCTAGACTGGATCCCTCAGCCTCGTTTTGGCGCCGCTGGGTTGTGCATGAAGTCTAAAATAAACTCAGAGCTGTGAACGTCGGAAAAATATTCGGAGTGGCATTAGTAAGAGTCAGATGAATCTCCCATTTAAATATACAAAGCTTTATTATGTCTAAGGATAATGTGCATTGTCACATTAATGAAACTTTATTAGTGATAGGAGTCACTCCGTTTTAAAAAAGAATTATTTTTCATTGATCAGTAATGGAGCGATCTCAAAATAAGCGTTGCCAACTTTGATTGGACATATTCCTGGAGGTATCATCACACCCGCCCCCAAACGGGACTGTGATTCTGTTACAAAAATATTTCACTTTGGGGAGATTTACTGAGCCTTTCAAGCACAGTCAGTCAAGGGTTTGATTGATAAAACAACACAGCAAGGTGAACTTGCCTTTCTCCAGCGCCTTTTACCACCTCCAGATGTGCCAAAGTGCTTCACAGCCAATTCAATACTTTCAGTGTATATACCCAGTTGTAACGCAGGCAAAGGTGGTAGTTTTCTGTAGTTAATGCGTTGCTAACAAAAACAGGCATTCTCCCGCTTTTACAGGTGCTGTAGGAACATGGGAACAGGAGCAGGCCATTTAGCTCCTCGAGCCTGTTCTGCCATTCAATGAGTTCACGGTTGGTCTGCGACCTGACTCCATATCCCTGAATATATTTGGTTATCAAAAAGTGGAGCTTTCAGGCGTCAGCTGTGACTCAGTTGTTACCACTCTTGTCTCCGAGTCAGGAGTCCACAATCCAGAGAATCTGGGCCGACACTCCAGTGCAGCACCGCGGGAGGAGTGCTGCACTGTTGGAGGTGCCAGCCTTTAGGTGAGATGTTAAGCTGAGGTCCTGCCTGACCTTTCAGGTGAATGTAAAAGATCCGATGGCAATATTTCAGGAAAGAACAGGGGATTCTCCCCAGTGTCCTGGCCAATATTTATACATCAACCAACATCAGTAAAATAGATTATCTGTTCATTGCTGTTTGTGGGAGCTTGCTGTGCACAACCTAGCTGCCGCGTTTCCTACTTTACAACAGTGACTACACTTCAAAAGTAATTAATTGGCTGTAAAGCGCTTTGAGATGTCCTGAGTGTTCTGTTCATTAATAAATAGTCGTTTTTATTAAGAAGAGCTAGCTTTTGCTAGACACTTTATTGAGCACATGTGGACTAGGTACAGTATCTGTAGAGGCCTCCATCTTGACTGCTGCCTTGTGGGTAGCCTAGTGCATCCTGGGTAGCCCGCTCTTATATACATACAGCACCACCTAGTGTACCATTCCAGAATGACATGTTACTGATCATTACATCCCCCTTTCTTTGAGGTTAAACAAAATCAGTATCAATCAATATCAATCAATAAAAACATAAACATCTTCAACAGTCAATACATTTTCAATGTTGTTTTCTTTGTACTCAAAGATTAAGTCTATCAGGCTTTTTTACTTCACGTGTGGATCTTCTCAGCACAGGTAAGTCTGATGTGTTTTCATGAGAGCCTGTATGTGTATTTGTGTTAGATTTTTCTGGTGGTGAGTGACAAGATTCAGTTGCGGCATTGTCATCGATTTGCTCTTCGATACTCTCTTGTGTTTTTAGGAGGGAATGGTGGTTCCTCCTGAGAATCTGTCCTTCCTCAGTTCTAACAGTGTATGACCTTGGCCCTACTTCCTCAAGAACTGTAGCTTTCCTGTTCCATGCATCTGGATCCTCAATCCTGACAACATCATCCCTTGTCAATGGTTTCAGAGTTTTGGATGACTTGTCATAGTATGATTTCTGTTTCAGCTTTAACAGTTGAAGTCTCTGTCTCAGTTCCTTACTCTGCTTTTCTTTTGCACAGCAGGGTAGCGTGATACGCAACTTGCGACCCATTAGGAGTTCAGCAGGTGAAGAACCAGAGTCTAAAGGTGAGGCTCGGTAGCTTAGCAGGGCGAGATAAGGATCAGACTTGCTTTCTGTCGCTTTCTTCAGTAGCTGCTTGAGAACTTGAACACCTTTCTCTGCCTTACCATTTGACTGAGCATACAAAGGACTGGATGTGATGTGTTGAAAGTCATAATGTGCTGCAAACTGTTGCCACTCCTTACAGTTGAAGCACGGACCATTGTCGCTAACGACAATCCTGGGAATTCCATGTCTGGCGAAGATGGATTTCACATGCATTATGACACTGCTTGCTGTGGTGCTTGAGAGCAGCACCATCTCAGGATAGTTAGAATAGTAGTCAATCACTATTAGATAGTCTTTACCATTTAAATGATAAAGGTCCATACCAACCTTTTGCCATGGTGCTGTTGGTATGTCAGCTACTATCATTGGTTCCTTTGCTTGTTTGTTTTGGTGTTTCTGACATGTCTCACATTTGCCTATCATGTTCTCAATGTCCTTATTTATGCCAGGCCAATAAACAGTGTCTCTTGCTCTCCTTTTGCATTTTTCAATTCCGAGGTGTCCCTCATGAATCCTTTTGAGCATGTCTTGACGTAGAGCCTGTAGAATGACTATTCTGTTCTGTTTTATTAATAGTCCACTTGCGACACTCAATTCTGACCTTATGTGAAAATATTTTGGACAGGAACCTTTTGGCCAACCATGATGAATGTTCTCTATTACTGTTTGTAATACTGCATCTTTTACTGTTTCTTCTGCTATTGGCTTTGATTTTGTGTCTGACACGGGCAGCGCAGCAGTGACCATACTCACATGAACATCCACGTCTTCTTCAGTAGAGCTCACATGACTCATTGTGGGTGCTCGGGATAGTGCATCTGCTAACACTATGTATTTGCCTGGTGTGTAGATCAGTTCAAAGTCATATCTTTGCAGCTTCATCATGAGTCGTTGAATCCTTGGAGACATCTCATTCAGATTTTTTTTTATTATGGCTGTGGTCTGTCTCAACTGTGAATGTGGGAAGTCCATATATGTAGCCATGAAACTTTTCTAGTCCAACTACCAATCCTAGACATTCCTTTTCAATCTGGGCGTATCGACACTCAGTATCAGTCATAGGCCTGGAGGCATAGGCAACAGGCTTCCAATCTTCACCCTCTGCTTGTAGCAAGACCGCACCTAGGCCATCTTTTGATGCATCCGTTGACACTTTGATTCTTTTTGTTGGGTCAAAGAAGATGAGTACAGGTGTGGTTATCAGCACTGTTTTGAGGTTTATCCACTCTTGTTCATGTCTTTCTGTCCATGCGAACTCATTTGTTTTACGTAGCAGGTCTCGCAGACAGGCTGTCTTGGCTGACAAGTTAGGAATGAACTTTCCAATGACGTTTATCATCCCCATGATGCATAGCACACCTTTTTTGTCAGTGGGTTGGGGCATTTTGAGTATGGTGTTTACTTTTTCCATATCTGGCTCTATTCCTTTACCAGATCGATTATCTCCTAGGAAAGTGACTTCCTGGACGCCAAACTGACACTTGGCTTTGTTGAGCTTCAGTCCATTCTGGCGTATGCTCTGTAGCACTTTAGTCAGTCTCTCATTGTGTTCTTTCAGTGTGGAGCCCCAGATGATGATGTCATCAACATAGACCCGAACTCCTTCCAGACCTTCAATTATGTGTTCCATCGCTCTATGAAAGATTTCAGATGCAGATATTATCCCGAAAGGCATTCTGAGGAAACAATACCTGCCAAATGGTGTGTTGAAGGTACAGTATTTGGTGCTCTCTTCATCCAGTTTTAGTTGCCAAAATCCTTGTGCGGCATCGAGCTTTGTAAAGTATCTGGCACCTGACATTTCACTGGTGATTTCTTCTCGCTTGGGAATCTGGTAGTGTTCATGTTTTATGTTTGCATTTAAGTCCTTTGGATCCATGCATATTCTTAGATCATTGTTCTTTTTCTTTACACATACCATGGAGTTAACCCAGTCTGTTGGCTCTTCGACTTTCCTGATGACTCCTAGTGTGGTCATTCTGTCCAATTCATTCTTGAGCCGGTCACGCAGGGGTGCTGGAACTCTTCGTGGAGCATGTACCACTGGCTGAGCATCCTCCTTTAGCTGGATCTTGTAAGTGAATGGTAGAACTCCAAATCCTTTGAACACATCCTGGAAATTATTCACTACAGAATCCACCGAGTCATCTGGTCTGCTTATGGCACAGTTTATACGGTAGACTCTCTTGACCAGTTCTAAGTCCTCACAAGCTTTGTCACCCAGTAGTGAATCAAGTCCTTCAGCCACAACAGAAAACATGAGATGATGCACTTTGCCTTTGACTGTCACTTTAAGTCTGCATACACCTAAGCTATCTATTTTCTGTCCATTATAGTCCTTCAGTAGTACTGACTTTTTCTGTATTTTGGGCTTTTCTTTCATATTGTTAATGTCACTCATACTGATTAAGTTTTCTTTTGCCCCAGTGTCTAGTTTCAATGTAACTAATGCTCCATTTACCTGCAGTGGGATCATCCATTTGTCCTCTTTTACTGCATTAACTTTATGTTCAGCATTGTTAATTCCTGAGGGCTGCACATTTTCTGTATCCTTTTAGATATTGTCACATGACACCATTCCTACAAAACATGTCTCACTTAAATCAGTGTCCTCAATTACATTAACTCGTTGCCCTTTCTTAGTTTTTACTTTAGAAAAGCATTGTTTGGCAAAGTGATTCTTTCCATGACATTTTGTGCACATTTTTCCAAATGCTGGACATTGTTTTAACTGGTGTTTATAACCACAGCGTTTACAATTAAAAATTCCTTCCTCCAATTGCTTTTCACTTCTGTTCTGCCCATGTTTCTTCCCCTTGTAGGACACAGCACTGACAGCAACACTTACTGCAATCGCATCATCATTGATTTCACTGAAAGTCTTGGCATGCTTTTGAGCTAGCTCGCGAGCTTGGCATATTTTCACAGCAATTTCCAATGTTAGTTCGGTTTCTCTCAACAGACGTTCCCTGATTTTTTTTATCATGAATACCAAACACAATCTGGTCACGAATCATGGATGCTTTCAGCTCAGAGAAATTACATGTCTGTGCTTTCAGTTTCAGATCAGTCAAAAAGCTATCAAATGTCACATTTTGCTGCTGTGTCTGAGAACGGAAGATGTACCTCTCATAGGTTTCATTCTTTTTGGGAGAACAATGTGTATCAAACCTCTTTAGCACATCGTCTAATTTTTCTCTGTTCTCCTCTGGATTAAATACAAATGTATTAAATACCTCTGTCACCTGTGGGCCTGCAACCGTGAGCAGCAACGCTATTTTCCTTGCGTCTGGCTTCGTACCGTACCCGATGGCAGCAATGTAGTGTTCGAATTGTTGTTTAAAAGTCTGCCAATTGTAGTCGACATTTCCTGTGAGTTTCAAATGCTCTGGTGGCTTCAAATTCTCCATGTCGCGTTGCACAATATTCAGCAGATCTTACCAATCCTGGTACCATGTTATGTTCATTAATAACTAGTCATTTTTATTAAGAACAGCTAGCTTTTGCTAGACACTTTATTGAGCACATGTGGACTAGGTACAGTATCTGTAGAGGCCTCCATCTTGACTGCTGCCTTGTGGGTAGCCTAGTGCATCCTGGGTAGCTCACTCTTATATACATACAGCACCACCTAGTGTACCATTCCAGAATGACAGGTTACTGATCATTACACTGAGGTCGTGAAAGGTGCTATATAAATGCAAGTCTTTCTTTCTTTCGTTGAAAGAGTACTTTCACCCCTGCATCTTCCAACTCATTCACATTTTTCACACCCGTGTTTAGATCCAGGATACAGCCTGCCACCCGTGTGAGTGACAGATGATGACAAAGCTGCCTGAATGCGGCTGTTTGGGAAGGTGATTGCCACCTATCAATTGTGGGTGAATTGGAGAGCTTCCACCATCATCTGCTGCATTTCATAGAGTCATAATGGCACAGAAGGAGGCCATTCGGCCCATCGATGCCCCTCTCCTTCTATTCACACAGAGATGAAAAAATTCTAGGACAGAGAGGATGCGGAGGAGATTTACCAGAAAGGTACCGGAGGCGAGGAACTTCAGTTGTGTGGAGAGTCTAGAGTTGCTCGGGTTGTTCTCCTTGGAGCAGAGAAGGCTAAGGGGAAATTTGCTAGAGCTGTTCAAAATTATGAAAGGGTTTCGATCGAGTCTATGGGGAGGAACTGTTTCCACTGGTGGGAGGGTTGGCAACCAGAGGGCACAGATTGAAGGTAATTGGTTAAAATGAGAACGATTTTTACGCAGCGAGTTGTTGCGATCTGGAACGCGCTGCCTGAAAGGGTGGTGGAAGTAAATTCAATAGTAACTTTCATAAAGGAAATTAGATAAATACTTGAAAAGGAGAAATGTGCAGGGCTATGGGAAAAGAGCGGGGGAGTGGGACTAATTGGAGAGCTCGACCACAGGCACAATGGACCACATGGCCTCTTTCTGTGCTTTAAGATTCTATGATTCTATGACAGTTTATTGACGTCATCAGCTTGTTAGGCATTCTGGAAATTAAATAAATATATAATGAGAATTTATGTTTCAATACTTGAAGGGCAGAAGCACTTTTTATGGGCTGTGTTATATTGATGAGAGAGTGGCAGTCTATCAGATAAGACATTTTTATAATTATCGTGCAGTTTCACTTTAAATGAGGTGATTCACGCACGAGCTCTTGGCTAATAGTCTTCTTGAACTCTTCCCCTTGTGAAGAGCAGTTTAGCAGAATGTGGCAGAAAAGCCCCATTTCTCTTTGATCGCATTCCAAGCTATTTTCCTGTAAGGCTCGCCAAATTCTACAGACTCCCCCAAACCAAGAAAAGAAGAGATATTGGACTGTTTGAAAGAATATTGGGCCAAAACGGACTTAAAATCAAAACCCCAGGATTTTTGGCTATTTTAAAAGGCATGTTCAGGCCTGTGCAAAAGCTGCAACAAAGGGACTGGGTTGGGCCACTGTGGGACAGACAGTTTGACTATTGGAAAAGGCCAGATTTTCTGAGAATGTTCTGGGCCATCCCAGCCATTCTACATAAAGACAATAAGCTATTTTCCCCAGCTTCAAAGTGACCATAAGTACGTTTAATTGAAGGTGACGGAACGTTTGGAAATGGATGAACGGTATCACGGCTAAAGTGTGTAATCTACACTCTGAGGCTTGTGAATCTTTGGAATTCTCTACCCCAGAGGGCTGTGGATGCTCAGGCGTTGAGTATATTCAAGGTGGAGATCGATAGATTTTTCGATGTTAAGAGAATCAAGCGATGTGGAGATCGGGCGGGAAAGTGGAGTTGAGCTCGAAGATCAGCCATGATCTTATCGAATGGCGGAGCAGGCTCGAGGAGGCGTATGGCTTACTCCTAATCTTATTTTTTATGTTCTTATGTTCTTATTAATATTGTGTTTAGTAGAACATGAGTGGACTATGAGTAGCAACAGTGGTGAGAATGTCGGAGGAGGCGGGTTTGGAGGCGGGAAATGCGGGAAAATCAGAATCGAAGAGTCAGGTTCGGAACCCGCGTCCGCTGGATTTTGCCGGTGCTGGGTTTGGAGGTCGGGAAACGCTCCCGCCTCCAGCTGGCCATTGCACTATTAAAAATCCTTAAATGCTCGTTAAGGGCCTCTCTAAGCCTATTTTGAGAGGCCCTCGCGATTTTTCCCCAGTTTTTCGGCGTGATCCACGCACCTCCTAAACCACGCCAGGTAAACCCAACGGGTTGACTCGTGGGTGGCCTCCTCGCTGCTGCAGGTCTAGCAAGACATCATTTATTGCAGCAAGGATTAATTACAGGTGCCTGTCCTTGGCTTTAAAAGGTCTCTGAGCACTTTGAGGAGGCCTTCCGAAGTCGGAGGTGCTGCAGCTTGACTCCATCAACTGTGGGACCTCCTTGGAAGACCCTCTCCCCACTTGCAATGAGCGCTTCCCCAAAGGAGGCATCTACAAGCAGCATGGGAACCATTTGTTTTCTTTCTGCATGGACCTCAGATGAGGAGGAGGAGGAGGAGGAGGAGGATCTGGAGGAAGAGGAGGAGGTCAGAGCGCCGATGTATCGACCAGCGGCAGTGGCAGCACATGAACACATGGCTGCCTGGGATGCAAGGGATGAAATGATCATGGCCAGATTTGCAGAGGTTGCCCAAGTTGGCACATGTCCTTGGCTCCATCCATTGACAATGGACAGGACTCTCTGGCCTCCTTTCACTCAGGCCACCAACCTGACAGAGCAAGTGTGGCGGTGCCCGCAATGTGGAGCTGCCTAAGGTGAAAGAACAGATTGCATAACGCCAACATTTTGGCTTCAAATCATTTGAATGCTTTCCAACAGGGATGGCATTTCATCAATACACAAAAACAGTCTCCCAATCTGCATACAGATCTGGAGGTTATATCCCTTGCCAGCTGTACCCACACAGCCTTGGTTTCTTTGGGAGGCCTCTTCCTCCGAGATGAGTGGAAGAGCACCTCCATGTTTGCTGTCACCCCCTCCAACAACATTTGCAGCGCCTCATCCGAGAGCCTCGGGTAGGCCCTTGCCTTGGAATTGGACATAGTGGTTTCTCAAAAGATGTTGGAGGTGGTGCAGGAGACGCAGAAATGCGATAGAATGAGCCAAAGGAGCAAGAAGCCATAAAATCAGACTGGAAAAGTGCTGTCTGTCTTATTTTGCACACTTTGTACAAAACTAATAAATTGCAGGACTACAGAGTATGACAGTTTAAACTGTTTTAATGAAGCATCAGGTCTGTGCTTACTCATATCAGCACAGCACCGTGTGGACAAGATGGAGTCAGGACCCCCTGGGTCTTCTAAACAATAGCAGTCCTTACAGATGCCTGCAGGCCAATGACAACTCAGCATGTGATCACATGTGAATATAATAGGTATTCCTTACAGATTCCTGCGGGCCAATGATAAATCAATATGCAAATGTTACACTGTCAACAAAGGCGAGTTTCAGTCCCAAAACACTAATGGACCAAGGGCATCCCACACCTCTGAAATCAAGTGTCCAATCAGGGGAAAATCGCAAATTTTTGAAAACTATCAGTGGAAGCGGGTTTCAAACCCACGCAAACTGAAACCCGCCTCCATCTCGCCTCCAGTGGGAAAATCGCCCCCAAAGGGAATAAAAGCCTAGTCTATGCAACCTGCCCTCGTAAGTTAACCCTTTTAGCCCCGATAGCATTCCAGTGAATCTCGCTGCACCCCCTCCAATGCCAGTATATCCTTTGAACGCAGCACTCCAGATGTGGTTTAACTGGAGCTTTGTATAGCTGTAGCATAACTTCCAACCCTTTGTATTCCAGCCCCCTTGGGATGAAGGCCAACATTCCATTAGCCTTTTAAATTTGTTTTTATACCTGTCTGCTAGCTTTTAGTGATTTCTGCACACGAATCCCTAAATCTCTCTGCTCCTCCACAGTGCCGAGCTTCCATTCATTTAGAAAATACGCTGAACTAGCTTTCAGATCCAAACTGAGAAGGTAATAATGAGGGATTTGGAGAGGACCAGATAAACTCGCTGGTAATATTCACAAAAGTGGCTTTGATTCTCAGCTTGATGAAACAGGAAAGTAAATTACCCTCAGGCCATTCTGGCATCACGGCACTGTATGTGTGGGTGTGTGTGTGCGCATGTGTGTGCGTGTATGTGCACGTGTTTGTGTGTGTTTGTGTGTGTGTATGTGCATGTGTCCGTGTGTGGCACGTTGGTGCGTGTTGGTGCGTGTTGGTGCATGTTGGTGCGTGTGCATGTCTGTGTGCATGTGTGGGTGAGCCAGCGTGATGATGCAACTTGGGCACACAAACTGAGTGGGTCAACCATTGAGAATGAGTAACTTAAACTGACCTCCCCGCCTATATGTTATGGTTATAAGCAGACAGGTACCTTTTCCAACCAACAGATGGCCCACAGTAAGCACGTTTGATTAAATACTTGGCTATCCAATGGAAGCACCTTCTTGTGGCTGCTGTTTATCTGCTCCACCTTCTTCTTCTTAGGCAGTCCCTCGGAACCGAGGATGACTTGCTTCCACACTAAAAATGAGTTCTCAGGTGACTGATGTGTCCAATGCGGGACCTACAGTCTCTGTCACAGGTGGGGCAGACGGTGGTTGAAGGGGCGGGTGGGTGGGGTGCTTGGGTTGACGTGCGCTCCTTGCATTGCTTGCGCTTGGCTTCCGCTTGCTCCCGGCGAAGAGACTCGAGGTGTTCGGCGCCTTCCCGGATGCTTCTCCTCCACTTTGTGCGGCTTTAGGCCAGGGATTCCCAGGTGTCGGTGGGGATGTTGTACTTTTTCAAGGAGGCTTTGAGGGTGTCCTTGAAGCATTTCCTCTGCCCACCTGGGTCTCTCTTGCCGTGTCGGAGCTCCGAGTAGAGCGCTTGTTTTGGGAGTCTCGTATCGGGCATCAGAGCTGATCGAGCGTGGTCAAAGCTTCGATGCTGGGGATGTTGGCCTGAGCGAGAACACTGACGTTAGTGCACCTATCCTGCCAATGGATTTGCAGGATCTTGCGGAGGCAGCGTTGGTGGTACCTCTCCAGTGCTTTGAGGTGCCTGCTGTACATGGTCCATGTCTCTGAAGCATACAGGAGGGCGGGTATCACTACTGCTCTGTAGACCATGAGCTTGGTGCTGGGTTTGAGGTCCTGGTCTTCAAGCACTCTCTTCCTCAGGCGACTGAAGGCTGCACTGCACAATGGGTTAATCTCTGCCAGAGGGATCAATGGGTTGGAACTAAGGACTTCATGATAAGCATTTAATGATAAGGTTGTGCTTTTACTAATTAATAAGTTGTTGCTATGCAACTGTGGTGGGGGTGGGAACAGGTGCCCGAGGAAAGGAATTAAAACTCCAGGAACACCCGGTCTTAAATGTCAATCCTACGTCTGAAAAGGTTGTGGTTTCCTGTTGGGCTCCAAATTTTAGGATGTCTGTTCAGGGAAACCGTCAACCGCTGAAACGGTAAGCTGTCACCCGAGGCGAAGTATCTAAACTGGAACAGAATAAATTTAGACATTTATTAACCTTATTATTGAGAAAGCTAGGTGAAGGGCCTAGGCCAACTGTTTAGGTTAGTGACAGAACGTGGGGCTACAGTTTGAGACACGAGTCAGGGGTTAGGTACAGGAGTCAGAGCTTAGGGTTAGTGACAGGAAAGAAAGAAAGACTTGCATTTCTATAGCGCCTTTCATAACCACCAGATGTCCCAAAGCGTTTTCAGCCAATGAAGTACTTTTTGAAGTGTAGTCCCTGTAATAAGAACATAAGAACATAAGAAGTAGGAGCAGGAGTAGGCCATACGGCCCCTCGGGCCTGCTCCACCATTCAATAGGATCATGGCTGATCCGAATCTAGACTCACGTCCACTTCCTTGCCCGCTCTCCGTAACCCCTAATTCCCTTATCAGCTAGGAAACTGTCTATCTCCGTTTTAAATTTTATTTAATCTCGCAGCTTCCACAGCTCTCTGAGGTAACAAATTCCATAGATTTACTACCCTCTGGGTGAAGAAGTTTCTCCTCATCTCAGTTTTGAAACGGCAGCCCCTTATTCTAAGATTATGCCCCCTAGTTCTAGTCTCACCCATCAGTGGAAACATCCTCACCGCATCCACCCGATCAAGCCCCCTCACAATCTTATATGTTTCGATAAGCTCGCCTCTCATTCTTCTGAACTCCAATGAGTAGAGGCCCAACCTACTCAACCTTTCCTCATAAGTCAACCCCCTCATCTCCGGAATCAACCGAGTGAACCTTCTCTGAACCGCCTCGAGAGCAAGTATATCTTTTCTTAAATATGGAAACCAAAACTGTATGCAGTATTCCAGGTGTGGCCTCACCAGTACCCTGTATAACTGAAGCAAGACTTCCCTGCTTTTATACCCCATCCCCCTTCCAATAAAAGCCAAGATTCCATTGTAATGTAGGAAATGCAGCAGCCAATCTGCGCACAGCAAGCTCCCACAAACAGCAAGGTGATAGTGACCAAATAATCTGTTTTAGTGATGTTGGTTGAAAGATAAATAGCAGCTAGGGCACCAGGGAGATCTCCCCTGCTCTTCTTCGAAATAATGGCCATTGGATCTTTTATGCCCACCTGAGAAGGCAGGCGGGGCCTCGGTTTAACGTCTCAACTAAAAGACAGCACCTCTGACAGTGCAGCGCTCCCTCAGTACTGGCACTGGGGGTGTCACCATCTACCAACTCACAGCCGATGGCTGCTGAGTGGTCCGGAGTGCCGAGCCCCTCAGGTGACAGTGTTCCCAACATGAATTTAATTAGGGGAGAAACTGTGGTTGGAAGGGAAAGAAAAAGGCCCAATGATTTGGGCCGGGACCCCAAGAGGTTTGGAAAAGAAGACACGGTGGTGGTTCAGTGCGAGGATAAGGAGATACGAGCTTGGGATATTATCCAAGCGGTACATGAGGACTGTGACGAGGGAAGCTGCTTTGCCTGCCGATCAAAGCCGAATGTTGGGTTCGAGGTGACGGTCAGTGGCCGAGAGGAGGTGGAAAGACTTTTACTCAGTTTGAAAGTTGGCGATAAGTTCTTGGAGGTATCTCTGCTATATTCAGAAGAGGTGATGGTCTCATTCTTAAACTTGCCAGTTTATATTGAGGACGATGTGTGTACTGGCCGCGCTAGACGTGCTCCTATCTCGTTATCCAGCAAGTTAAACACTTATTCAAAATAATTCTTCGTGAAGCCATTTGCTGTTTTGAAGCTTTACTTGAACAAATTTGTGAAACTGTAAACAAAGATAAAGTATGTTTTGTACATAAACTGAGTACTATACATTCAATTCAATTCAATTCAATTCAATTCAATTCAATTTTATTTGTCATATATGCAGCAGACGTGTGTACTGCACAATGAAATGTTGATTTTTACGAGTCCTCCCAACATTGGAATAAATATGGCATAACAATGATAAAAATACTAATAGAAATACTAATAGAAAGACAATAATAATAAATAAAACAACAGTAATAAATAATAATAAATTAATCATTCATGAGTCTTCTGGCCTGGGGGTAGAAGCTGTTTCGAAACCTGTTGGTACGAGACCGTATGCTTCGGTATCTCTTACCGGATGGGAGCAGGGCGAAGAGGTTGTGGCTGGGGTGACTCGCGTCTTTAATGATTCTCAGGGCCTTCCCCCGGCACCTCTCGGGGTAGATATCCTGCACAGCAGGTAGTTTAATTCCTATAGTGTGTTGTGCAGCTTTCACTACCATCTGTAGTGCCTTGCGGTCTGTGGTGGTGCAGTTGCCATACCAGGTAGTGATGCAGCTGGACAGGATACTCTCAATGGTGCACTGGTAGAAGTTGGTGAGAATCTGGGGGGCCATTCCAAATTTCTTCAGTCTCCTGAGGAAGAACAGGCGTTGGCATGCCTTCTTGGTTACAACGTCGATGTGATGGGACCATGTTAAGTCCTCCGTAATAAATATACCCAGGAATTTGAAGCTGCTGACCCTCTCCACCTCAGCCCCTTCGATGTAGATTGGGGTGTGTCCCTCCCCCTGCCGCTTCCTGTAATCCACGATCATCTCCTTTGTTTTGCTGATGTTGAGGGAGAGGTTGTTGTACTTGCACCATTCTCCTAGGGCTCTTACCTCCTCCCTGTAGCCTGTCTCGTCGCCATCTGTGATCAGGCCTACAACGGTAGTGTCATCAGCAAACTTGATGATGGAGTTGAAGTTGTGTGTGGCCACGCAATCGTGAGTAAACAGGGAGTACAGAAGGGGGCTGATTCATTCGATATTACATAAGATATAAACATATTTACAACAGTAGAATAGACTAATTGTATAACTAACTAACATTTGGACTAACTTCTGTAACTATCAAATATTAACCTTTTATAAACATATTATTGTCAAAATACTACTCTGACAACGTTGCTATTATGCTAAAAAACAAAGATACTCACAGATATTGCGCTTGGCCTAACATATGAAATCAGATTACATTGGATTGTGAAACCCTCATGGAATCCTCCATTACTGCCAAGTTCTTCCTGGAATTCTACGTCCTGGGATTCTACTTCCTGGGTTACAAAGGAAGAAAGGTACAAAGGTCAAATGACCTCTCACAGGAAGAAAGGAACAACGGCCAAATGACCTCACACAGGAAGAAAGGAACAAAGGTCAAATGACCTCTGTTTCATACAAACACACTGCTAACACATAACCACCACCAGAGGGTGCTATCTGCACATAAAATAGTCCATCGGTCCAGAACACTCCCCGTCTGGGGTCGTTAACGACTCCACATAGTCCGAACTCTACTTGTCACTGGAGTCCTCTGGCGACAAAAGAAGAACCACCTCAGAGACGGGCCGAGAGAAGACCTTCGCTGTTCCTTCTTTGATGACTCTCAAGTCCACCTTTCTCACTCTCCCGTCCCGGCTGGGATGGGAGTTCACGATGATAGCCATAGGCCACTCATTCCTTTTTACCTGATTGTCCCTCATCAAGACAACATCTCCTTCTTTGAGATCCGGCCTCTTGTCCTGCCACTTGCGTCAGCTCTGTAGTGTGTTGAGGTGCTCCCTTCGCCACCTGTTCCAAAACGTGTCTGCCAGACTCTGGACTCGTTTCCATTCTTTCTTGAAGAGTTCTCTTTCCCCAAACTGTCCTGGAGGACAAGGGGGAACACCTGTCTTCTGGGTCAAAAGCATGGCGGGAGTGAGGATGAGGGGCGATTCTGGGTCTGAAGATACAGGAATGAGGGGCCTTGCATTCATCACGGCGGTGACCTCAGCCATCAATGTGGTCAAGACCTCATGTGTGAGGCACGACGATCTACCTTGGAGAAGCATGCAGTCGAGGATACGGCGGGCAATGCCGATCATACGCTCCCATGCGCCGCCCGTGTGGGATGAGTGAGGTGGGTTGAATACCCAGGTGCATTTCTGCTCTTGGAGATACTTCTCCACACTCTGAGAGCTGGAACTAGATCCATCCATCTTCAGCTCTCTGCAAGCGCCAACAAAGTTTGTGCTGCGATCTGAGTGTATTTGCTTTGCCGGGCCTCTGATTGAGAAAAACCTTCTCAGAGCGTTTATGAAGCTGGAGGCGCTCATTGTTTCTATGACTTCGATGTGTACAGCTCTTGTGGACATACATGAGAACATCGCCGCCCACCTCTTGCTGTTGGCGTGCCCTCCTCTGGTGTGGCGTGAGACCACGTCCCATGGTCCGAAGACATCGACGCCTACGTAGGTGAAAGGTGGTGCTACTTGTAGCTGCTCGGCTGGCAGATCTGCCATCTGTTGGTGCTCCGTCTTCCCACGGAGTTTTTTGCAGGTGACACATTTGAAAAGCGTGCCACTGATACTTCTCTTAGCTCCAACCAACCAGAGGCCGTCTGCTCTGATGGCACCTTCGGTGAAATGTCTGCCCTGGTGCTTCACAGCCTCATGATGATAACGCACAAGCAGAATGGCCAGATGATGACGACCTGGAATGAGGATGGGGTTGGTTGCATTCGTTCCTAGTTGAGACTGCGATATGCGTCCCCCAACTCTGAGAAGGCCGTCGACGATGGGATGCAGCTTCCATAGACTGCTGTGAGGAGGTAGGTTGCGTTCTGCTGCTATGCACTTCAACTCTTCTGAATAACACTCGTGTTGGACACTCTTTATCACAAGGATTGTGGCTCTCTTGAGCTCCTCTTCAGAGGGACTCTTACAATAGATGTGCCACCCATGGCAGTTACTCCCTTGCGTAGGCTGGGAGAAGGTACGAGCTATGTGGGTTAGGCATGAGAGTTTTCCATTTGGAGAAATGCTCGAAGCATTTGGTGCTCATCAGGTCCTTAGAGATTTGAGTAACGTTCGCTGTTACTTGTGGGTGTATCTCGCAGTCAGAAACAGGGTTGAGTCGGTCGAATGACTCGTTGATTTCGGAGAAGTGTGGGAACGGATCCTGAAGAAAAGCAGGTCCTGACAGCCAAGTCGTGCTGCTGAGTAGGGACGCTGTTACAGATCTAGACCCATGGTCAGCTGGGTTCAGGTCTGTAGGGACGTACCTCCACTGGTTGGGGGACGTGGATTGTTGAATACGTTGGACCCTATTGTTCACGTATACGTAGAACCGTCTACTTTGGTTATGGATGTATCCTAGCACCACTTTGCTGTCTACATAATATGTGATGCTGTCGAACTTCAGATCAATCTCGTCTTCTATGTACTCTGCAATCTCAACTGCTAATACTGCTGCGCACAGTTCCAATCTGCGTATGGTGAGGTCTGGCTGGGGTGCCAACTTGGCCTTACCAAAGACGAAGCCGACTTTGCTTTGTCCATCTTGAGTGGTGACCTTCAGATAAGCCACACCTGCAATGGCCTTAGCGGATGTGTCTGCAAAGACATAAAGCTCTTTGAATTGGGCATTTAAGGGAGAGAAAGACGAATAGAAATGAGGTATTCGGATCTCCTGTAAGTCTTGGAGTGAGTCTCTCCATCTGTCCCAATCTGCTTCCATCTCTTCAAGGAGAGGTGAATCCCACTCTTCAGCGCATGTGGAGAGTTCCCTGAGGAGCAGCCTGCCTTGTATGGTGACAGGGGCTAAGAAGCCGAGAGGGTCGTATAGGCTGTTGACTGTAGAGAGCACTCCTCTCCGTGTGAAGGGTTTCTTGTCATCTAAGGCTTGGAACGTGAACGTGTCTGTTGCTATGTTCCACGACACCCCTAGGCTACGCTGTAGGGGGAGGTCATCAGTGAAGAGGTCTAGGACTTTGACGTCCTTAGCACGATCTTCAGGGGGGAATGCCTCCATCACTGCTGGTCTGTTAGAGGCTATCTTATGCAGCCTGAGGTTGGATAGTGCAAGTAGTTCCTGGGCTCGTCCGAGGGTACTGGTGGCCTCTGCTTCGGTCAGGAATGACTTCAGTGTGTCGTCAACATAGAACTCTCGTTCGATGAACCCTCTCACATCACTGCCAAAGTCGTCATCTTCTTCCTTGGCAGCCCTCCTTAGTCCGTATATGGCGACAGCAGGGGATGGGCTATTCCCAAAGACATGGACACGCATTCTGTAGTCCACAATGTCTCTATTGGGGTCATTGTCCCTGTGGTGTATGTGCCTTTAAGAGCAATTATGGTGTATGTGCCTTTAAGAGCCCCAGGTGTGCGTAATGCCGGTAATTGCCACTTGGGCTATATAAGCCTGTGTATTGTGTATATCCTTTAGAAACCCCCCCCCCCAGACTTGCTTAGTAAATACCTATGAACCAACTCCTGTCTTCAGTGTCTTTATCTACACACGGACACTACAGTGGCGACGAAGTGGAAACGGACTTACCTGCAATTCGGCAGCACCTCAAGGACATCGATTCCTCCAGCGTCCAGCAGACTCAAGGAAGTAAGAAAACTGTGGTTTCATCAGCTGGCCAAGCTGGTGACAGGTACTGCGCTAATCCTTCCTGGGCGTCAGGCTGGAGCTCCAGCGGCGGGCTCTACAGCTGAGACAGGCAGCAAAATCGGAGGCAAGCAATAACAGACTGGGAGGGTGCACTCGAGAGACGGCCGGCGCGGCAAGCAGGTCAGCGTTTAGACCTCCGTCGGGAACGAGTCTCCAACAGTGAATAAATGGAAACCACAGTAAAACAGCGTTGTTATCGGTAGCAGCGGCGGGAAAGCGCGGGAAGTGCCATATCGTTGCTGCAGAGAGAGAAAAAAAAAGAAAAAAAAAAAAAAAGCGCGGGAAGCGCCATATCTTTTCTGAAATGCCTAAATCTGGTAATATTGAGGCTTTTGATGGCGAAATAGAAGATTGGACCACATATGTGGAAAGAGCAGAGGTTTATTGCACTGCAAATGGAATAACAGATGAAAAAAAAGCTTCAGTACTTCTGAACTTAATGGGCACGAAGACATACGGGCTGTTACGAAATTTAATCACTCCAGCCAAACCAAAGGACAAGACTTTTAAAGAAATTGTTGATACCCTGCAGGAGCATTTAAACCCAACACCGCTGCTGATAGCGGAACGATTCAAGTTCTTCAAGAGAAATCAACACAAGAATGAAAGTAACGCTGATTACCTAACCGAATTAAGAAAGCTATCAAAGTACTGCCAATTCGGAGCAGGACTATCGGATTATCTTCGAGACAAATTTGTTTGCGGTCTCTTAAGTGAAGGAACACAAAAAAGACTGCTTTCTGAAAAAGATTTAACATTGGACAAAGCTTTCAGTATGGCTGTATCATACGAAGCAGCAGCAAAAGGAGCTGCAGAGATACAACAAGAGACACAGGACTTCGGCACCCATAAAATGACACAGGAGTTCGGAAGATGTTATCGCTGCGGCAGATCCACCCATAACCAGAGGGACTGCTGGTTCAAGGGCAAAGCATGCAGGCAATGTGGTAAGATTGGACACATTGCACGGGTATGCCAATCTGGACAAAATAAATCCACTGACAGAAAACAAAAAATCAATAAAGAAAAGTACAGAAAGGTACAAATGATGACGGACAATAGCTCCGAAGACCAGAATAGCGATAGCGACTCCGGAAACAAGAGACTAAGCTGTCTCAAATTACATAATGTACTTGCCAAAGAGGATTACCAAACCATGTGGGTTACCCTCACAATAGCAGGGTCCCCAGTTAAAATGGAGCTAGATACAGGATCAGCTCTAACCGTAATAAATCGACGAGATTACGAGAGGCTATTTTCGCATATACCTCTAAAAGACACATCCATTATCTTAAAAACATATACGGGGCAGAAAGTCTACCCCAAAGGAAAAATAAGGGTGCCTGTGGTATACAACGGCAAAGAAATACAAAAGTTGTATTTATACATTCTACAAGATGGTGGTCCACCGTTGTTGGGACGTGAATGGATAAGGAAGATACGTTTAGACTGGCACTCCATTCAGGCACTGACGGTGACCAGTAAGGAAAAAAACAATGATGACATCATACCTGAACGATTAAAAGACATCTTGGCCAACGCCAAAGAAGTGTTTCAAGAGAAACTAGGAACCTTGAAAGGCATCACCGCCTCAATAAAAGTGGAAGATACAGCAATTCCAAAATTTTTTAAGGCAAGACCGGTGCCATACGCAATACATCCGGCAGTCGAGGCAGAGCTGAAGAATTTGGAAAAGGCAGGCGTATTATCCAAAATAGATTGGAGCGAATGGGCAAAACCCATCGTTCCAGTCATGAAAAAAACATTGAAAAATAACACTGAGGAACAGAAAAAAATTCGCATCTGTGGGGACTTTAAGGTGACTGTAAACCCGGTCCTTCACACGGTACAGTATCCTCTTCCGAGGATAGAAGATATTTTCGCCTCACTATCCGGAGGGAAACGTTTCACAAAAATTGACTTGGCACAGGCATATCTACAGATGGAGGTTGAGGAGACCTCTAAAAAGTATCTCACAATAAACACACACAAAGGCCTGTACCAATACAATCGACTGGTTTTTGGAATAGCATCAGCTCCAGCTATCTGGCAAAGAGCTATGGAGCAAGTCCTGCAAGGGATTCCGGGGACTCAATGCTACCTAGACGACATCCTTATAACAGGAGAAAACGACAACGAGCACCTTGCCAATTTGGAGCAGGTGCTCACTAGGCTGAAAGAACGAGGCCTACGAGCAAATCGCCCCAAGTGCGAATTTTTCCAAAATCAGATATCATATTGTGGCCACATAATTAATAAGGAAGGGTTGCATAAGTCACCTGAAAAAATTGAAGCAGTTATAAAAGCCCCAGCACCTGAAAATGTTTCACAATTAAGGTCATTCCTGGGATTAATAAATTACTATCAGAAATTTTTACCGAACTTATCAACTATTCTACACCCTCTTAATGATCTTCTACAGACAGGAGTGATTTGGAAATGGAACGAAGACTGTAAACGTGCCTTCCATAAATGTAAAGACTTAATCACATCCGAGAAAATTTTGGCTCATTACAACCCATCACTACCAATCAGACTGGCGTGCGATGCATCCCCTTACGGCATAGGAGCGGTATTGTCCCATAGATTCCCTGATGGCTCGGAACGGACGATAGCTTTTGCGTCACGCTCATTGAACTTAGCTGAGCGTAACTATGCCCAGATAGACAGGGAAGCACTCAGCCTGGTATGGGGAGTGAAGAAATTCAACCATTACCTACACGGAAAAAAATTTACCTTGCTGACTGACCATCAACCCCTCATCTCCATATTCAACCCTAAAAAAGGTGTCCCCATTATGACGGCACAAAGACTACAGAGGTGGTCCCTTTTTCTAGGGGCACACCAATACAACATTGAATACAAAGGGTCAAAACAGCATGGGAATGCTGACGGTTTATCACGCCTACCGTTGCCAACGATAGAAGAGGCACCTACAGTAGACCCAGTAGAGATATTCCACTCTACCATAGTGGAATGTCTACCGGTGACAAATTCTGCCATTGAAAGGGAGACAAGAAATGACCCTACTCTCTCACGGGTCTACGATTTAACAGTGAAGGGATGGCCAGCACATGGCGAACCACTGTTGCCAGCATTCTCGCAAAGAAGAGAACAGCTGTCAGTGTGCCGAGGAACCTTGATGTGTGGATCCAGAGTGGTGATTCCACCCAAACTCCAGGATAAAGTGCTAAAGGAGCTTCACGAGGGGCATCTGGGTGGAGTGAAAATGAAGAACCTAGCTAGGGCGTTTGTATGGTGGCCAGGTATCGATGGAGACATCGAAGACATGACCAAGAGCTGCCTAGGATGCCAGAAGGTCCAAAATGCTCCGCCACAGGCCCCTCTACATCCATGGGAGTGGCCCTCATCTCCCTGGCAAAGGGTGCACATCGACTTTGCTGGTCCATTTATGGACTCAATGTTCGTAATCGCAGTTGATGCACACTCCAAGTGGCCGGAGGTAATAAAGATGTCCTCCACCACCACGGAAAAAACCATCACAGTATTCAGGTCCATATTTGCCAGGAATGGGCTGCCGGAGCAGATATGTTCTGATAATGGACCGCAATTTGTGTCCGAAGAATTCAGAAAGTTCTTAAAGAACAATGGGGTAAAGCACTACACGTCCGCCCCATACCATCCCGCCACCAATGGATTGGCTGAAAGGTTTGTCCAGACCTTCAAGAAGGCCATCAAGGCCATGGGTAATGAAGACATAAAACTTCAGCACAAGGTGGATAACTTCTTATTTGCATATAGGAATGCAACGCATATGGTTACTAACCAAACTCCCGCCATGATGTTCTACAATAGAAACCTAAGATGCCGGCTGGATTTGGTCAAGCCCAACATCCGAAGGGACGTGGAGAACCGGCAGTTTCAGGGCATGAATGAAAGGCCAACTAGGGCCTTCCAGATAGGCCAACCGGTTTTGGCCCGGGACTACCGTACCGAGAAATGGCAGCCTGGAACTATCGGCACACGATTAGGACCACTGATGTATACCGTGGACATCGGCGACAGTATAATAAGGCGCCATGCTGACCAAATCATCAAGTCATCCAAAAAGGGACAACCTACACCACCACTCTATACATCTAACGATGAAGTAGAGATACCCATATCTACCTCCGATCCGGTGATACTGGAGCCCGATGAACCCGACACTGGCCTTCAAGCCGAATCAGCCTTGCCAGAAGAACCTACTACACCACCAGAAACTACAACACCCCCGAGGCATTATCCGGATCGAGTCAGGAAGCCTCCTGAGAGACTAACTTATAATTAATTAATACAGCAATGTATATTATTTTACATATAACATGTAATTAATAATTACTTAAAATATGATGTACTAGTTAGCTAGAAGGGGAGGAATTGTAGTGTATGTGCCTTTAAGAGCAATTATGGTGTATGTGCCTTTATGAGCCCCAGGTGCAGACATAGAAATCGGGCAAGGGGGCTGTGACATACTTGAACATATTAGCATCGAGAGGGAGGAGGTGCTAGCGGTTTTAGCAGGCCAAAAAGTGGATAAATCCCCAGGCCCAGACGAGATGTATCCCAGGCTGCTGTGGGAGGCAAAGGAGGAGATTGCAGGGGCTCTGACACAAATTTTCAGAACCTCTCTGGCCACAGGGGATGTACCAGAGGACTGGAGAACAGCTAACGTAGTACCATTATTCAAGAAGGGTAGCAGGGATAAACCAGGGAATTACAGGCCAGTGAGCCTAACATCTGTGGTAGGGAAATTATTGGAAAAAATTCTGAGGGACAAAATTAGTCTCCACTTGGAGAGGCAAGGATTAATCGGGGATAGTCAGCATGGCTTTGTCAAGGGTAAATCATGTCTGACAAATCTGATTGAATTTTTCGAGGGGGTGACTAGGGGGGTGGATGAGGGAAATGCTGTGGATGTGGTTTACATGGACTTCAGTAAAGCTTTTGACAAAGTCCCGCATAGGAGACTGGTCAAGAAGGTAAGAGCCCATGGGATCCAGGGTGCCTTGGCGTGTTGGATCCTAAACTGGCTGAGTGGCAGGAGGCAGAGGGTGATGGTCGAAGGTTGCTTTTGTGACTGGAAGCCTGTGTCCAGTGGGGTACCTCAGGGATCGGTGCTGGGTCCCTTGTTGTTTGTGATCTACATAAATGATTTGGATGAGAATGTAAAAGGTATGATCAGTAAGTTCGCAGATGACACGAAAATTGGTGGGGTGGTAAATTGTGAGGAGGAAAGCCTCAGGCTACAGGACGATATAAATGGGTTGGTCAGATGGGCGGAAAAGTGGCAAATGGAATTTAACCCTGAAAAGTGCGAGGTGATGCATTTTGGACGGACAAATAAGGCAAGGGAATACACAATGAGTGGTAGGACCCTAGGAAGTACAGAGGGTCAGAGGGACCTTGGTGTACATGTACATAGATCCCTGAAGGCAGCGGAACAGGTAGATAAGGTGGTTAAAAAGGCATATGGGATACTTGCCTTCATTAGCCGAGGCATAGAATATAAGAGCAGGGAGGTTATGATGGAGCTGTACAAAACGCTGGTGAGGCCACAGCTGGAGTACTGTGTGCAGTTCTGGTCGCCTCACTATAGGAAGGATGTGATTGCTTTGGAGAGGGTGCAGAGAAGATTCACCAGGATGTTACCTGGGATGGAGCGCCTCAGCTATGAAGAGAGGCTGGACAGGCTGGGGTTGTTTTCCTTGGAGCAAAGAAGGCTGAGGGGGGACCTGATTGAGGTGTACAAAATGATGAGGGGCATAGATAGGGTAGACAAAGAGGAACTTTTCCCCTTCGTAGGGGGGTCAATAACAAGGGGGCATAGATTCAGGGTAAGGGGCAGGAGATTTAGAGGGGATTTGAGGAGGAACTTTTTCACCCAGAGGGTGGTTGGAATGTGGAACTCAATGCCTGAAAGGGTGGTAGAGGCAGGAACCCTCACAACATTCAAGAAGCATTTGGATGAGCACTTGAAATGCCATTGCATACAAGGCTATGGACCAAATGCTGGAAAATGGGATTAGACTGGACAGGGATGGATGGGCGGCGCAGACACGATGGGCCGAAGGGCCTCTTTCTGTGCTGTAAAACTCTATGACTCTATGACTCTATGACTCTATGAGGTGTGCGTAATGCCGGTAATTGCCACTTGGGCTATATAAGCCTGTATATTGTGTATATCCTTTAGAAACCCCCCCCCCAGACTTGCTTAGTAAATACCTATGAACCAACTCCTGTCTTCAGTGTCTTTATCTACACACGGACACTACAGTCCCAATACCACAGGAAGCGGAGGAAGTCTCTGTGGTCTTCTCTCACCACGAAGCAATGAAACATGTGCTGGATATCGGCAGTGATGGCGACGGGCTCTTTCCTGAATCTCATGAGCACTCCCAAGAGGCTGTTGTTAAGATCGGGCCCTGTGAGGAGTACGTCGTTGAGAGAGACTCCCTGAAATGGTGCACTGGAGTCAAACACCACGCGGATCTGTTCCGGCTTTTTGGGGTGATAGACTCCGAAGGAAGGGAGGTACCAACACTCTTGGCCTTCCTGGAGTGGAGGAGCTATCTCTGCATGATCGTTGACAAGCATTTTCTTGACAAATTCTAGGAAGTGTGCTTTCATCTCTGGCTTCTTCTCTAGTGTGCGACGGAGTGAGTTAAGACGATTATAGGCATACCCCCTGTTGTTCGGCAGCCGTCGTCTGGGGTTCCGGAAGGGTAAGGGTGCAACCCAGCTGTTAGAGCTGTCATGAGAGACCTCATTGTCCATAATCTGGAGGAACCTCATGTCGTCGATTGATGGAGCAAGTTTGTGGTCGTTGGCGGTGCGACAGAAGACTGACTGACCCGGGTTCTCAACAGTGAGCATCATCTGTGTGCTGTCTGCGGAGATCAGCGCTGGGGTTTCCTGAGGCTGAGCCGTATGACTGAACTTCTCTGTCACTCGGACCTGACTACTGCATGGGGTAAGGTAACTTGAACAACCATTCTCCAAGATGGAAGTCTTGAGTGTGCTCACCTGAGATGGCTTGTGAGCGCCCTTGAGGCACACATCTCCAACAACGACCCAGCCGAGGTCTAGCCTTTGGGCGAAAGGGGCGTCATGTGGACCGTTGATCTGTTTCCTTATCTTATGTACCCTCAGGATGTCTCTTCCCAACAACAGAAGTATGCCTGCTTCTGGATCAAGAGGTGGGATCTCGTCTGCAATGCGTCTCAGATGACGGTGATGATGAGCTGCATTCAGAGTGGGAATCTCAGAACGGTTGTCGGGGACTTGATTACATTTGATGAGTGTAGGAAGGGGGAGACTAATCTTCCCGTCGGCTGACTCAACAACGTAACCGCAGGCCCTCCTGCCGGCTGTCTCTGAAAGTCCAGCACACGTCTTCAGCGTGTAAGGCGACGGACTTCCTCCAATGAGTAGAGTCCCAATCTACACAACCTCTCCTCATATGTCCATCCCCTCATCCCCGGGATTAACCGAGTGAACCTTCTTTGTACTGACTCGAGAGCAAGTATGTCCTTTCTTAAGTATGGACACCAAAACTGTACGCAGTATTCCAGGTGCGGTCTCACCAATACCTTGTACAACTGAAGCAATACCTCCCTATTTTTATATTCTATCCCCCTAGCAATGAAAGCCAACATTCCATTGGCCTTCGTAATCACTTGCTGCACCTGCATACTAACCTTTTGAGTTTCGTGCACCAGGACCCCCAGATCCCTTTGTACTTCAGTACTTTCCAGTTTCTTGCCATTAAGATAATAACTTGCTCTACGATTTTTCCTGCCAAAGTGCATAACCTCACACTTTCCAGTATTGTATTCCATCTGCCAAATCTCTGCCCACTTACTTAGCCTGTCTATGTCCCCTTGCAGGTTTTTTATGTCCTCCTCACTCACTACTTTCCCTCCCATCTTAGTATCATCTGCAAACTTTGATATGTTACACTCGGTCCCCTCCTCCATATCGTTAATATAGATTGTAAAGAGTTGGGGACCCAGCACTGACCCCTGCGGAACACCACTAGTTACTGATTGCCAGTCTGAGAATGAACCATTTATCCCAACTCTCTGCCTTCTGTTAGATAGCCAATCCTCTATCCATGCCAGAATATTACCCCAATCCCGTGATTTTTTATCTTAAGCAATAATCTTTTGTGTGGCACCTTGTCAAATGCCTTTTGGAAGTCTAAATACACTACGTCCACTGGTTCCCCTTTATCCACCCTATACGTTACTTCCTCAAAGAACTCCAGCAAATTTGTCAAACATGACTTCCCCTTCATAAAACCATGCTGACTTTGTCCCAGTAAATTATGATTATCCAAATGTCCTGTTACTGTCTCCTTAATAATGGACTCCAAAATTTTACCTACCACAGATGTTAGGCTAACCGGTCTATAGTTTCCAGCCTTCTGTCTACTGCCCTTTTTAAATAAGGGTGTTACATTTGCAGTTTTCCAGTCTGCTGGGACCTTTGCCGAGTCCAGGGAGTTTTGGAAAATTATTACCAATGCATCCACAATCCCTACCGCCACTTCCCTCAAGACCCGAGGATGTAAGCCATCAGGTCCAGGTGATTTATCCGCCTTGAGTCCCATTATTTTACCGCGTACCACTTCCTTAGTGATTTTGATCGTGTTTAGCTCCTCCCCCCCTTTAGCCCCCTGTTTGTCCAGTGTTGGGATATTCTTAGTGTCTTCTACTGTAAAGACTGATGTAAAATATTCACTCAGTGTTTTTGCCATCTCCATATTTCCCACCATTAATTTCCCGGTCTCATCCTCTAAGGGACCAACATTTACTTTAGCCACCCTTTTTCTTTTTATATAACTATAAAAACTCTTACTATCTGTTTTTATATTTTTTGCTAATTTACTTTCATAATCTATCTTCCCTTTCTTAATCAATCTTTTTGTTATTTTTTGCTGTCTTTTAAAATTTTCCCAATCCTCTATCCTCCCACTAGATTTGGCTACCTTATATGCCCTTGTTTTTAGTCGAATACTATCCTTAATTTCTTTACTTAGCCAAGGATGGCTGTCTTTTCTTTTACACCCTTTTCTTCTCAGTGGAATATATTTTTTTTGGAAGTTGTAAAATAACTCCTTAAATGTACACCACTGATCATGTATCATCTTACCCTTTAATCTATTTTCCCAATCCACTCTACTCAATTCCGCTCTCATACCTTCATAGTCTCCTTTATTCAAGCTTAGCACACTTGTTTGAGATCCAACCTTCTCACCCTCTAATTGAATATGGAATTCAACCATGTTATGTTCACTCATTCCAAGGGGATCCTTTACTAGGACATTTTTAATTAATCCCGTCTCGTTACACAGGACCAGATCTAAGGTTGCTTGCCCCCTGGTCGGTTCAGTTACATACTGCTCAAGAAACCCATCCCTAATACACTCAATGAACTCATCCTCAAGGCAGCCCTGCCCAATTTGATTTGTCCAATTAATATGATAGTTAAAATCCCCCATAATTATAGATGTTCCCTTATTACAAGCCTCAACTATTTCCTGATTGATACTCCGTCCAACAGAGTTGCAACTGTTCTGAGGCCTATACACTACGCCCACTAGTGTTTTTTTCCCCTTATTATTCCTTACCTCCACCCAAACTGTTTCATTATCCAGATCTTTTGACCCAATATCATTTCTCTGTATTACAGTGATTCCTTCCTTTATTAACATAGCCACCCCACCTCCCCTTCCTTCCTGCCTGTCCTTCCTGATCGTTAAGTAACCTGGTATGTTTAATTCCCAGGCATTGTCACCCTGCAGCCATGTTTCTGTAATGGCCACAAGATCATACCCATATGTAGTTATTTGTGCCATTAACTCATCTATTTTGTTACGAATGCTACGTGCATTCAGATAGAGAACTTTCAAAGATGTTTTGTGACACTTAGTTTCTGCTTTTGCCCTTTTTATTACTTTACCTTTTACTCCATACCTTCTGCCCCTTCCTGACACGCTCTGGTTTTTAATTTCCCCACTGCTACCTAAGTCTATGACCTTCTCTGTTGTCATTTTTATTATTTGCTCTCTAGGAACCTCCCCCCCACTAGTTAGTTTAAAGCCCTCTCTACAGCCCTAGTTATATGATCCGCCAGGACTCTAGTCCCAGCACTGGCCAAGTGAAGCCCGTCTCGACGGAACAGCTCCCTCCTGCCCCAGTACTGGTGCCAGTGTCCCAGGAAGCAAAACCCATTTCTCCCACACCAGTCTTTGAGCCACGCATTTAGCTCTCTAATTTTATTTGTCCTAGCCAAATTCGCATCTACCTTGCAGTTCTTGGCGAGATGGCTCGTGGAAGAGCAGCACTTGAAACATATAGAGTTCTCTTTAAGATATTGTTTCCGATCTTCCAGGGACATCTCCGTGAAGCCTCTGCACTTCTTTAAAGGATGGGGCTTGTTGTGGATAGGGCATTGTTTTGTGGCGTACCGATCACAGAACGGACACAATCCGTTTTCCGGTCCGTAGACTATAAATCAGGCGTCATGCCTTTAAGAAGGATCACACCTTTAAGAAACTCGATCTGCAACATAGTTAAGCCCAGAGCGGGGGAGGAGCAGTCGAAGCTGTGCACTGATGAAAGGCAGTCGTACTTTGTGTAGTCTCTGACTCCATTTTGTGTTCAGCATGCAGCCTCAACAATTAAACCTTTTCTGTTGAACCTCTCCGAGTTCAGTATTTTTTGCTAGGAGTACGTAGACTCCTACATTGGTGACCCCGACACTCAGGACGACTCCTAAGCGTAACCATGGCTGACACAAACGCAGCTTCTGTGAAGTTGCCGGAGTTCTGGGAGAACCTGGCCACCGCCTGGTTCCTTCAAGCCGAATCGCAATTCTGACTCCGCGGCATCACCGCCGATGCAACGATGTACGACTACCTCCTCGCCTCTCTGGGCAGCTCCACAATCACGAAAGTCTGGACAACACTACAAAACCCTCCGGAGGAAGGCAAGTACGCACATCTCAAGGCCGCGCTCATTAAAAAATTCACAGCCTCCCAATTCTTGCGCAACTGCCACCTCCTCTGTTACGTCCGTGTGTAATTGAGACACGGACTGCAGGAGTTGGTTATAACAGGTGTTTACTGAACTTTACAAAACTGGAACTACTATACAAAGTTACTACACAGGCTTATATACAGGGGTGGTCACTACTGGTACTGCAGTATACAGGGGCTGCAGAATATAATTCCTTCTTCAAAGTACATACACTACAATTCCTCTCCTTTTAGCTAAACAGTACATAACATTCGATTAATAATTAAATAACATATTTACAATTACAGTTGCTATATACATTAGCTGAAGTTAAGCAATTATAAATTCAGCCTTTGAGGAGGCTTCCTGATTCTGTCTGGATAACGCCTCTTTGGGGTATCAGGTTCTTCTGGCAAAGTTGATTCGGGATCAACGTCGTTGTTTGGTTCGTCTGCTTCCAATATCACCGATTCTGAGGTAGATGCAATTGGTACTTCGGTTTCATCACCAGGTGTATCGGATTGTGGTGTGGATTTGACGTTTTCCAGTGACTCTAGAATCTGGTCAGCATGGCGTCTTACAATGCTCTCTCCAACGTCCACGGTATACATTAGAGGTCCTTGCCGTGTGCAGATCGTTCCTGGCTGCCATTTCTCAGTGCGGTAGTCCCGGGACAAAACTGGTTGACCTATCTTAAAACTCCTGGTCGGCCTTTCATTCATATTCTGAAACTGTCTGTTCTCCACATCTCTTCTGATGTTGGGCTTAACCAAATCCAAGCGGCATCGTAGTCTTCGATTGAAGAACATCATGGCTGGAGTTTGGTTGGCAACCGCATGTGTCGCATTCCGGTAGGCAAACAAGAAGTTATCCACCTTGTGTTGTAGGGGTATGTCTTCATTACACATTCCCTTGATAGCCTTCTTGAATGTTTGAACGAACCTCTCAGCCAATCCATTGGTGGCTGGATGATATGGGGCAGATGTGCAATGCTTAACACCATTGTTCTTCAAGAACCTCCGGAACTCTTCAGACACAAACTGTGGTCCATTGTCGGAGCAAATCTGTTCAGGCAGCCCATTTCTGGCGAATATGGTTCGTAAGACTGTGATAGCTTTTTCTGTGGTGGTTGAGGACATTTTTATTACCTCTGGCCACTTTGAATGTGCATCCACCGCAGAGGGGGCAGTCTTGGAGCTTCAGGGTTGCTTCGAATGCACTGATTGGGGCATGTTTGCCCATAATGACATCGAGGAATACGCATCCACAGTGCTATTCTACATTAACAGTTGCGTCGAGGTCGTCACGACCCATAAAAATATCAGGACATACCCCAACCAGAAACCCTGGATGAACGGAGAGGTCCGCTCGCTGTTGAAAGCACGCGACGCAGCATTTAAATCTGGCGACGCGGCGGCTTACAGTGCAGCTAGGACCAACCTAAAAAAGGGTATCAGGACTGCCAAAAGGAAACAGACACTGCGGATAGAGGATCATTTCCACAACAACTCGGACCCCCGGCGCATGTGGCAAGGCATCCAGTCCATCACTGACTACAAGAGAAAAAACACCAGCCCCCCGGTTAGCGATGCCTCCCTTCCGGAGGAGCTTAACAACTTCTACGCTCGCTTCGACAGGGACAACAGGGAGCCGGCTACCAAAGCCTTGCCACCCCCGGAAGACCAGGTGCTCACTCTGTCGACCTCCGATGTAAGGGGTGTTCTACGCGGAGTGATGTGTTGGTGTAGGGGTTACGGGGATCGGGTGGGATATGTGTCGGTGCAGGCTCGATGGGCCGAAATGGCCTCTATCTGCACTGTGGGGTTTCTGTGATTTCTGTGAACACACGAAAGGCTGCTGGACCGGATAGCATCCCTGGACGGGTACTCAAGGAATGTGCTGATCAGCTGGCTGATGTCTTCACCGCCATCTTCAATCTGTCATTGGCCCAGGCAGTAGTCCCTACATGCTTCAAGACTGCTACCATTATTCCTGTGCCAAAGCAAACGGCTGTGACGTGCCTGAACGACTAGCGACCTGTCGCACTCACACCCATCATAATGAACTGTTTCGAGAGACTGGTCCTGGTGCACATCAAAGCCAGTGTTCCCGCCTCTCTTGACCAACACCAGTTTGCCTATCGTGCAAACAGATCAACGGAGGATGCAATCACAACTGCTCTACACTCTGCACTGGATCACTTAGATGGTAAAGAGACCTACATCAGAATGCTGTTCATAGACTACAGCTCAGCATTCAACACTATCGTCCCCAACAAGCTGGCCACCAAACTCCACACTCTTGGCCTGAACACTTCCCTCTGCAACTGGACCCTGGACTTCCTAACAAACAGACCCCAGTCTGTCAAATTAGGTAACCACACCTCCCCCCCGCCGACCCTGAACACGGGGGCCCCACAAGGATGTGTGCTGAGCCCTCTCCTCTACTCCCTCTTCACCCACGACTGTGTGGCTGTTCATGGTTCCAACACCATCATCAAGTTTGCGGATGATACCACGGTAGTAGGCCAGATCACCAACAACGATGAGTCAGCCTACAGGGAGGAGGTCCAGCATCTCGTGAAGTGGTGCGCCGATAACAACATGGCCCTTAACATCAAGAAAACCAAAGAAATCATTGTGGACTTCAGGAAGTCTAAAGGCGGAAGTCACACCCCCATCCACATCCATGGGGCTGTGGTGTAAAGGGTGGACAGCTTTAAGTTCCTCAGAGTCCACATCACGGAAGACCTCTCCTGGTCCCTCAATACCTCCTCTCTGGTGAAGAAGGCCCAGCAGCGCCTATGTTTCCTAAGGAGGCTGAAGGGATGTAACCTGTCACCCCTGATCCTCTCTAACTTTTACCGCTGCACAATAGAGAGCATCCTGACGAACTGTATCACGGTATGGTATGGCAGCTGTAGCTACTATGACCGGAAAGCCCTGCAGCGGGTAGTCAAAACTGCCCAACGCATTACCGGCACCCGGCTACCGACCATAGAGCACATATACCAGAAACGCTGTTTACGGAGGTCACGGACCATCATCAAAGACCCTACCCACCCCAGCCACAGTCTGTTCGCCCTCCTGCCATCTGGGAGACGCTACAGATGCATTCGCACCCGAACGACCAGATTTAGGAACAGCTTCTTTCCCAGGGCTGTCATCCTACTGAACTCCACTAATAAACTCTAAAGCCTGCACATCTGCCAATGCACTTTATTATGGTTATGTTTATGTTAATGTATTACAAGCCAAATGAATGTTGAATGTTTAAATGTCTTAATCTAAATGTACACTCTTGGGAGCCGCAAGCCTACATTTTGTTGTACTGCACTTGTGCACTAACAATGACAATAAAGTTGATTATGATTATGATTATGATTATGATTAAAAACATCGAGTCCATAAATGGACCAGCAAAATCAATGTGCACCCTTTGCCATGGAGATGAGGGCCACTCCCATGGATGTAGAGGGGCTTGTGGTGGGGCGTTTTGGACCTTCTGGCATCCTGTACAGCTCTTGGTCATCTCTTCGATTTCTCTATCGATTTCCGGCCACCACACAAACGCTCTGGCTAAGTTCTTCATTTTTACCCCTCCCAGATGACCCTCATGAAGCTCATTGAGCACTCTATCCTTCAATTTGGGTGGAATTACTACTCTGGATCCACACATCAAGGTTCCTCGGCACACTGACAGCTGTTCTCTTCTCGGCGAGAATGCTGGCAACAGTGGTTCGCCATGTGCTAGCCATCCCTTCACTGTTAAATCATAGACCCTGGAGAGTGTCGGGTCATTTTGTGTTTCCTTTTCTATGTTTGCATTCGTCACAGGTAGACATTCGACTATGGTCGAGTGGAATATCTCCACAGGATCCACTGCAGGTGCTTCTTCCACCGTCGGCAACGGTAGGCGTGACAATCCATCAGCATTCCCATGCTGTTTAGTTCCTTTGTACTCGATGTCATATTGGTGTGCCCCTAGGAAAAGGGACCACCTCTGTAGCCGTTGTGCTGTCATTATCGGGACGCCCTTCTTAGGGTTGAAAATGGAGACAAGAGGTTGATGATCAGTTAGTAGAGTAAATTTCCGTCCGTGCAGGTAGTGATTGAACTTCTTCACCCCCCACACCAGGCTGAGGGCCTCTCTGTCAATCTGGGCGTAGTTACGCTCGGCTGAAGTTAACGAGCGTGACGCAAAAGCTATCGGCCTCTCTGAACCATCAAGGAATTTATGTGACAGTACCGCTCCAATGCCGTAGGGAGACGCATCACACGCCAGTCTTATCGGTAGTGATGGGTTGCAGTGAGCCAATAATTCTCTTGAAGTGATTAGGTCTTTACTCTTCTGAAAGACCCGCTTACATTCATCATTCCATTTCCATGCTACTCCAGTTTGTAGTAGGGCATTCAGTGGGTGCAGAATTGTGGACAAATTCGGCAAAAACTTATGGTAGTAATTCACCAATCCGAGGAATTACCTCAGTTGTGACACATTTTCAGGCGCTGGAGCCTTAACTACTGCTTCAATTTTGTCAGGGGACTTATGTAACCCCTCTTCATCAATCACGTGGCCACAATACGATATCAGTTTCTTAAAAAACTCGCACTTGGGGCGATTGGCTCGTAGCCCATGTTCACGTAGTCTAGTGAGCACCTGCTCTAGGTTGGCAAGGTGTTCACTGTCATCTTCACCTGTCACTAGGATGTCGTCCAAGTAACACTGAGTCCCCGGAATCCCTTGCAGGACTTGTTCCATCGCTCTTTGCCATATCGCCGGAGCTGCTACTCCGAATACCAGTCGATTATACTGGTAAAGATCTTAGTGAGTGTTTATCGTGAGATACTTCCTAGAGGATCCTTCAACCTCCATCTGCAAATATGCTTGTGCTAGGTCAATTTTTGTAAAACGCTTCCCTCCAGATAGTGAGGCGAAAATATTTTCTATCCTCGGGAGAGGATACTGAACTTTGTGAAGGACTGGGTTCACCGTCACCTTGAAGTCCCCACAGATGCGAACCTTCCTTGGCTCCTCAGACTTATTGTTTAACGTTTTCTTCATGGCAGGAACGATGGGTGTCACCCACTCGCTCCAGTCTACCTTAGATAACACGCCTGCATTCTCCAGATTCTCCAGCTCTGCCTCGACGGCTGGGCGAATTGCCTACGGTACCGGTCTTGCTTTGAAAAACTTGGGAATTGCATTCTCTTCTATTTTTATCGAGGCGGTTACGCCTTTAAGAGTTCACAGTTCTTGTTGAAATACCTCTTTAGCGTTAGCTAAGATTTTTGACAATCGGCCAGGTGTGACGTCGTCATCCTTTTTACCAGCCACAGTCAGTGCCTGAATGGAGTGCCAGTCTAAACTTATCTTTCTGATCCATTCACGTTCCAATAACGGTGGTCCACCATCTTGCAGTATGTACAGATACAATTTCTGTATTTCCTTGCCGTTGTATTCGACAGGCACCCTTATTTTCCCTCTGGGGTATATTTTCTGCCCCGTATACATCTTCAAGACAATGGATGTGTCTTTCAAGGGTATGTGTGAGAATAGCCGCTCGTAGTCTCGTCGATTCATGACGGTCAGGGCTGATCCTGTATCCAATTCCATTTTGACTTGGGACCCTGCTATCGTGAGGGTGACCCAAATGGTTCGGTGATCCTCTTTTGCGATTATGTTGTGAAGTTTGAGACAGCTTAGTCTCTTGTTCCCGGATTCACTATCGCTCTTCTGGTCTTCGGAACTACTGTCCGTCATTTTTTGTACTTTCCTGTACTGTTCCTTAGTAGCCTTTTTGTTGTCGTTAGTCTTCTTCCAGGACCTGCAAACTCGTGCAATGTGTCCCACCTTTCCGCATTGCCTGCATATTTTGTCCTTGGACCAGCAGTCCTTCTGGTCATGGGTTGTTCTGCCGCAGCGATAAAATTTTTCAAATCCCCGTGTCAATTCATGGGTGCCGTATTCCTGTGGCTTTTGCTGTATTTCTGCAGCTCCCCTTGCTGCTGCTTCGTATGATACTGCCACGCTGAAAGCCTTATCTAGCGTCAGCTCTTTCTCTGAGATTAACCTCTTCTGGGTTCCTTCACTCAGGAGTCCACAGACAAATTTGTCCCGTAGGGTATCTGCCAGTCCTGCTCTGAACTGGCAGTGCTTTGATAGCTTGTGTAGTTCCGTAAGGTAATCAGCATTGCTCTCATCTTTATGCTGATTTCTCTTGTGGAATTTAAATCTTTCTGCTATCAGCAGCGGTGTAGGATTTAGGTGTTCCTGTAGGATGTCAACAATTTCGTTAAAACTCTTTGCCATCAGTTTGGCTGGAGTGATCAGGTTCCGCAATAGGCCGTACGTTCTTGCGCCCATTAAGTTTAGTAGTACCGATGCCTTTTTCTCATCGGCTACTTCATTTGCCTTGCAATATACTTCGACTCTTTCCACATACGTGGTCCAGTCTTCTATTGCACTATCGAAGGCAGTGATATTGCCAGTCTTCGGCATCTTGGAGATCTAAGATGGCGCCTCCCGCGCTTTGCCTTCTTCCCTGATTGAACAAAATGGCGCCTCCCGCACTTTGCCTTCTTCCCTGCTGAATTAAGATGGCACCTCCCGCACTTTCTGTCTTCTCTGCTGCTTCTAGTGCTTTTGCTGGTGTTTTTATGCCTTGATGGCGACGCCCTATGGTCTTCGCGCACTTCCCCCCCGCGCTGCTGCTAACGCCGCTCTCCGCGGTCCCCGTGGCAAACTGCAGCTCCTCGCGGCTTTCTGTGCTTCTAATTTCTTTTATTTTAATTACTGTTCCCGTCGTCAGAGCAAACCCTACGGGACACTTTCCTCCCTCTTTTCGGGTCCGTACGCTGCCCGGCTTCATAACACCGGCTGCGCCCTGTGTGCTCCACCCTCTCTCTCTCTCTCCTCTTCCCGACAACGCTGCTCAGCCCCGTTGAAAAGCCACCCGATCGAGCTGTAGCCCGCCGCAGCCCAGGAAGGATCAGTGTACTACCTGCCACCAGCCCAATTAGCTGGAACACCATAGACAGGATAACCAAGCCCCGCTCTCGACAGCCTCTCCTGCAAATCTTCGAATCCGATGAATCAGAGGCGGTTGCCCACGGTCGACGCCCGTTTCTTCTGTTTGTTTTTGCTTTTTTTTTCTCTTTTCTTCCTTCTGGCCTCGACCTCTAACAACTTCGCTTCAGGGATGGATCCCCATGAGGTGGTGCAGAACTGTAGGTAAGTTCGGATCTGTTCGTCGCCAGTGTTACGTCCGTGTGTAATTGAGACATGGATTGCAGGAGTTGGTTATAACAGGTGTTTACTGAGTGGAGACAAAACTGGAACTACTATACAAAGTTACTACACAGGCTTATATACAGGGGTGGTCACTACTGGTACTGCAGTATACAGGGGCTGCAGAATATAGTTCCTTCTTCAAAGTACATACACTACATTCTCGACCTCCCGGGCCTCGGTGACTCCACGCCGTCAGACTTGCTCTCACACATGCTTGCTCTGACCAACGAGAAACCGCCCGGCTCCCTCTTCCGCATGCTCTTTATCCGCCAACTACCTCCCAGCATCCGCCCGGCGATCGTGGCGTCCAGCCTCACGGACCTCGAGGCCCTGGCCGATGAAGCCGATAAGCTCCTGTCCGCCAGCTCCAACCACGCCGTCACCCCCGACCTGGCCTCCGCAGCGTCGGCACACGCTCCACCCTCTATCGCGCGGCCACACAGCTCGGCCACAAGGCCCCCCAGGCCCCCACGTCCCCCAAGCCCTCCGACCCAGGGCTACTGCTACTTCCATACCCGGTTCGGCGCATGGGCACGCCGCTGCAGCCATCTCTGCACGTTTCCAACTGTCCCCACACCGGCCTACACGATGGCCGTGGGGCAAGCAGGCGCGCTGCTGTACGTTACGGACAGCGCCTCCGGACGCCATTTCCTATGCGACACGGGCGCGCAGCGCAGCATCATCCCCGTGTCCGCCCTCGAGATCCAGCGAGGCGGCCGCGGCCCTACGCTGGCTGCCGCCAACGGCACCGACATCCGGACGTACGGCACCCGCACCGTCACCATCGACCTCGCAGGCCGCCGCTACCACTGGGAGTTTATCACCACCAAGGTGCTCTCCCCGCTCCTCGGTGCGGATTTCCTGTGCGCCCACGGCCTGTTGGTCGACATGCCTCGGCGCCGCCTCATGGACATGAACACCATGTCACCTATCCCGGGCGCCATGGCCCCCCCCACAACCCGCCGAAATGGCGTGGCAGTGCCGCGCCCGCTCAACGGACGACTACTCAGCACTCCTGGCTGAGTTCCCAGCCCTCACCAACCCGACCTTCTCCGCGAAGGTTGCTAAGCACGGGGTAGAACACTTCATCCCCACCACAGGCCCACCGGTGTATGCCCATGCCCGCAGGCTGGACCCGGCCAAGCTGGGGATCGCGCGGGCCGACTTCGTCACAATGGAACAGCTCGGCATCATCCGCCGCTCCAACAGCCCCTGGGCCTCCCCACTCCACATCGTCACCACACCCGACGGGGGATGGTGCCCCTGCGGGGACTACCGGCGCCTAAACGACACCACCACGCCGGATCGGTACCCCATACCGCACATTCAAGACTTCTCAGCTAGACTGGCCGGCCGCTCAGTCTTCTCCAAGGTCGACCTGGTGCGCGGTTACCATCAGGTGCCAGTCCACCCCACGGACGTTCCCAAGACGGCCATAATCACCCCTTTTGGGCTATGCGAGTTCCTCCGAATGCCCTTCGGCCTCAAAAACGTGTCCCAGGCCTTCCAGCGGCTCATGGACTCGGTCCTCCGGGACCTGAAGTTCCTCTTTGTCTACCTGGATGACATCCTGGTAGCTAGTTCCTCCAAGCAGGAACACATCGAGCACATCCGCACCCTGTTCCAGCGGCTCAGTGAGCACGGGCTCATCATCAGCCCAGCCAAGTGCCAATTCGGCCTCAGCAGGATCGATTTCCTCGGCCACCACATCACGCAGGACGGAGCCATTCCCCTGCCCGCCAAGGTGCAAGCCGTCCAGCAGTTCCCCCGGCCAACCACCATCAAAGGCCTCCAGGAGTTCTTGGGGATGATCAACTTTTACAACCGCTTAATTCCCGGAGCTGCGGCCCCTATACGAAGCCCTCCGGGGTAAGAAAGACAGAATGGCGATTGAGTGGTCGGCGGACATGTTGACCGCTTTCGACTCGACCAAAAAGGCGCTCGCCGACGCCACCATGCTCACTCATCCACAGCCCAACGCCAGGGTGGCCCTCACCACGGACGCCTCCGACCACGCGGTCGGCGCCGTGTACGAACAGTGGGTTGACGGGGCCTGGCAACCGCTGGCCTTTTTCAGCCGCCAACTGCGCCCCCCGGAGGCCAAATACAGCGCCTTTGACCGCGAGCTCCTCGCACTGTACCTGGCAGTCCGCCATTTTAGATTTCTTCTGGAGGGCCGCCCCTTCACCGTGTTTGTCGACCACAAACCCCTGACATTCGCGATGGCGAAATCTGCAGACCCGTGGTCAGCCAGGCAACAACGCCAGCTCGCCGCAGTGTCTGAATTCACCACGGACATCCGGCATGTCTCCGGTCGAGACAACGTGGTGGCCGACTGCCTATCCCGCCCCGCCGTCCACGGCGCCCACCTGGCAGTGGACTATGCTCAACTGGCAGCGGAGCAACGCACTGACCCCGATCTGCTCTCCGCGCCCACAACCCTCCCAGGGCTGCGACTGACCGACGTCGCCTGCGGCCCTTCCGCCGTCACAGTCAAATGCGACACCTCCTTGGCGCAACCCCGCCCCATAGTCCCGGCATCCTGGCGAAAACGGGTGTTCGACATCGTCCACGGCCTCTCACACACCCCGGCACCCGCGCGTCCATTAGACTGGTGGCCAACTGATTTGTCTGGCGCGGCCTGCGCAAACATGTGCGTGCCTGGTCCAGATCCTGCATAGCTTGCCAGCATGCCAAAATCCACCAAAACTTCAAAGCCCCACTCAAGGAGTTCACCGTGCCAGAAAGAAGGTTCGACCACATCCACATCGACCTCGTCGGCCCCCTGCCGCCATCACAAGGTCACACGCACCTGCTGACAGTCGTGGACCGTACCACCCGCTGGCCCGAGGCCATTCCACTGATGTCCACCACCACCACCGACATTGCGAGGGCGTTCATCGGTACCTGGGTCGCTCGGTTCGGCGTCCCCTCCGACATGACGTCGGATAGAGGCCCGCAGTTCACCTCTGATCCGTGGGCCGCCATCGCCCGAAACCTCGGGGTGGCCGTTCACCGCACCACGGCTTACCACCCCCAAGGCAACGGACTGTGCAAGCGATTCCACAGGTCCATGAAGGCGTCCCTCCGCACCAGCCTCGAGGACGAGGCTTGGATCGACCGCCTCCCGTGGGTGCTACTCGGCCTACGCTCCGCGGTCAAGGAAGACCTGCAAGCCTCGGCGGCGGAACTCGTGTACGGCCAGCCACTGCGCGTACCCGGAGAGTTCCTGCCCACCGCCACGACCCCCTGGTCGGCTGACCAGCAACGCCGCGCTTTCGCCAACCGAGCACAACAGTTCGCTCCGGTACCCACCGGCCGGCACGGCGAACCAGCAACCCGCGTACCACCTAGCCTGCACATGGCCAAATTTGTTTTCGTGTGCCATGACGCCCACCGAGGACCTCTACGGCCCCCATACGATGGACCCTGCAAGGTACCCCAGACAGGGAACAAGTTCTTCCTCCTCGAAGTGGGCAGCAGAACTGACAAGGTGTCGGTCGACCGGCTCAAGCTGGCGCACCTAGAGCCCGACGAACCCGTTCAAGTGGGCCAACCCCCACTGCGGGGCAGACCGCCTAAGAGCTCGACGCGTCTGACCGCCCCGCTCCCGACACCAACCGCCAAGAGCCGTTCCGGCCATGCCATCAAGCCGCCGCGCCGGTTCGTACACTCCCTACTAGCAGATTCTGGGGGGAGCTGTGTGGCGTACCGATCACAGTATGGACACAATCCGTAGACTATAAATCAGGCGTCATGCCTTTAAGAAGGAGCACACCTTTAAGAAACTCGATCTGCAACATAGTTAAGCCCAGAGCGGGGGAGGAGCAGTCGAAGCTGTGCACTGATGAAAGGCAGTCGTACTTTGTGTAGTCTCTGACTCCATTTTGTGTTCAGCATGCAGCCTCAGCAATTAAACCTTTTCTGTTGAACCTCTCCGAGTTCAGTATTTTTTGCTAGGAGTACGTAGACTCCTACAGTTTGCTCATATCCTCAGGTTTCTTCTGAATCTTTGTGTGCTCAGTTGAGGGCACTTGCATTTTGTGGACAGATATTGGTGTCTTTCCATGTCTGTCGTACTTGTCTCTTCTGGCATGTGCTGGGTGGGAGGAGAAGAAGTTGAAGCTGGGGTCGTTCCTGGCTTTGGCTTCTTTACGGATGAATTTAACGAATGCAGAGAATGGTGGGAACGCCACGTTGTGCTTTAGCTTGAACTTTGATCCAAACGTTATCCACTTCTCCTGCAGGTTAAATGGAAGCTTCTCAATGATGGGACTTACCCCTCTGGAAGTGTCTAAGTACGATAGACCGGGTAGGTAGCCGTCCTGCTTTGCGGCTTCGAGTTCCGACAGCAGATCTCCAAGGTCGCGGAGCTTCTGGGGTTCCTTACTCGTCAACCTCGGAAAGTTCTCCAACCTGTCAAAGAGAGCCCTTTCAATGGCTTCGGGCGAGCCGTAGCTTTCTTCCAGCCTCGCCCAAGCCTTCTTCAACCCCGCTGGTGGCTGTCCCACATTGGCCGCTTTTATCCTGCAGGCCTGTCCGGCAGACTCTGGGCCGAGCCATTTGATAAGGAGGCCGAGCTCTTCTCCTGCCGACAGGTCTAAGCCCGATATGGCATCGTGGAAGCAGGACTTCGAAGCCCGATAATTCTCCGGCCTGTCATCAAACTTAATTAACCCCGAAGTCACCAGCTGGGTGCATGCAAGGTATTTGGCGAGGTCGTAGGTGCTGGGACCTGTGCCAGGGTTGCCTTGGCTAGGGGCTCTGTTGGGGGTCTCAAGGAACCGAGAGGGGATTTGCCTCTGACTTTCTCTATTCGGTGTCCTATTCCTCTGCACCGTGTCTTCCGTTCTGCTGGGGGAGACTCTGCGGCTTGAGGCACGCCGTCTGCTTTGACCTTGATTGGGAACTTGTGGCATGTTATACAAAGTGCTTGCGTCTGGAGAGATGTGTGGGCCTTCATCCCTTTCTCCTGTAAACTGTATGTCGGCATGGTCGCTCACGTAATCTATGGTGCGCTGTCGTGGACTCTGCCATGGAACGGGAATTAAAGGTTTGTAAGCTGTCTCGGGATCAGCTCCCTCCAAAATTGCCTCGAATACTTGTGTCTCGGCTAATGCAGCATCTATCTCTTTTTGTTGCTACAGAGCATCTAATGTGGCTTGGAGACGGGCCTGTTCAGCCTGGCGTTCAACTTGGTGACGGGCCTGTTCTGCTTGGGGTTCAGCTTGGAGACGGGGCTGTCTTACTTTTATTTCTATTTCACTGTTCGCATGCGCAGCTCTGGCTTGAGCTGCCACTAGCTTAGCCCGTGCTCCGGCGATAGTCACGCTTATTCTAGAACCACCTGATGACCGTGAACCAGCTTGCGATCTGACGTAACTGGAGCTTATAGACCGATTGTCACCTTCGACAGTTTCGTCTGCCTGTTTAAGGTCTTCTCCTCACTGAAAAGCATTTTCGTTATTATCTTCTGACACGTTGATGTGAGGTAGATGTGCTCTATGAGGTTAAGGCTTACTCTGGGTTCCTCCTGCTCCACTCTTCACAGCTAGCCGTATTGATATCTTTTCACTGTACTGGTCGCGCTAGACGTGCTCCTATCTAGTTATCCAGCAAGTTAAACACTTATTCAAAATAATTCTTCGTGAAGCCGTTTGCTGTTTTGAAGCTTTACTTGAACAAATTTGTGAAACTGTAAACAAAGATAAAGTATGTTTTGTACATAAACTGAGTACTATACATTCGATATTACATAAGATATAAACATATTTGCAACAGTAGAATAGATTAATTGTATAACTAACTAACATTTGGACTAACTTCTGTAACTATCAAATATTAACCTTTTATAAACATATTATTGTCAAAATACTACTCTGACAGCGTTGCTATTATGCTAACAAACAAAGATACTCACAGATATTGCGCTTGGCCTAACATATGAAATCAGATTACATTGGATTGTGAAACCCTCATGGAATCCTCCATTACTGCCAGGTTCTTCCTGGAATTCTACTTCCTGGGATTCTACTTCCTGGGTTACACAGGAAGAAAGGTATGAAGGGCAAATGGCCTCACACAGGAAGAAAGGAACAAAGGTCAAATGACCTCTGTTTCATACAAACACACTGCTAACACATAACCACCACCAGAGGGTGCTATCTGCACATAAAATAGTCCATCGGTCCAGAACAATGTGCTAATCAAAATGTTGGAGTCGTGGGACATTAATATTTGCTCAGCAATAAAGAGGAGATACTATCCAGGAACATGGGTAGCAGATGGAACCCGTTACGTAAAGGTACAGTTCCCAGAGGGGGTGAAGTCATTACCGTACAGCATGAAATTTGAGACAATGGAAGGAGTGCAGTATTTCCGAGTACTGCATGATAACCAAGTGAAGGTTTGTTGTTATTGTCTTGGACACGACCATCTTTAAGAAACAGTCCAGACTTGTACTGTTATAATTGCGGCGAGTCTGGACACATCACTCTAAGCTGCAAGGCGGCGAGCTGTGGGGTTTGTCACAAAGGCCCCACCCGCTGTGAGTGTGAGGCAGAAGGAAGCTCTATGAGTGACGAGGAGATGGGAGAAGGAGCAGGAGGTGTGAGTGGAACGGCCGGAGGAGCGGAGCCGTTGGAGGACACAGCTGGTAAATTGAAGGAGAAAAGAGCACAGGAAGAGGCAGAAAATTGCGGAGCAGAGAACAGGATGGAGATGGTGGAAAACACACCAAGTACAGTGGAAAAGAACAAAGACAGCAGAGGGCAGCAAGGGTCGAGTGCAGACTCGAGCCTTAATACTGCTCAGCTCTCCCTAAATAATCTGGTGTCCACGGGAGGAGAGGAGGCGGGAGCAGGGTGCATGGTAAATGCAAGTACACCAAAGAAAGACAGGGAGTCGGACATCTCAGTGAGCAGGAGGGGGCAGGACAAGGAGAGGGTGCAAGAGCCAGGAGCCTTAAAGGGGCAGCAGGACGGGACTGGTGAGACAAAGACGCCAGAAGGGAGCAATATAGGTGTGCCATTGTCCCAGAGAGAAAGGTCAGGGAGCAAGGGTCAGAGGTGGAGAGGAGGTTGAAGGGAGCGGCACTGTTGGAGAAACCACGATAGCAGGAAGACTCTCTATGGGAGATGATGTATCTGACGGGGAGCAGGATTATGTATCTGATGGGGAGCAGGCACAGAGGGTTACAGAAGAGCTTGAGTGTGAGGAATTAGAGGGGGACAGAGACATGGAAGTGGGGGGTGGGGTGGCTTCATGTGGAAAGGGAAAGGTTAGTGAGGGGCAGAAGGAGGGAGAAAGGGCAGCTCCTTGGCCCAAACTTAATGCAAGGAAGAGGCTGAAACAGCAGGGAAGGTTCAAACAGGAGGTGAAAAAGAGTTGGAGGCTGCAGGAAAAAGCAACAGCTGCCCGAAAAGTTGGGAAGAAACATGAGAGGAGGGAAGGGCCAGAGATTAAATGATGGGGAGATTATCAAGCATACTTCCCTTCTTCGGCGCCATGATTACATTGGTCTCGATTAATGTGAACGGACTGAGGGATGAGAAGAAATTGCAGCAGTTGTTGCAGGGTTTTAAAGGCACGAACTTGTTGTGTCTGCAAGAAACCTTTTGAGATGAGGATACCTTAGAAAGAGTTCAGAAGGTTTGGAAGGGAGTTGTGCAAACAATAACCGTAGAGGGGTGGCTGTTTTGGTGAGTCCGTCCATAAAAGAGAACGTTGCCTTGGTGGACAAGGACACTGAGGGGAGATTTTTACGACTAAGGGTAACAATGGAGGAATTTAATTGCGATCTCTTTAATATCTATGCACCGAACGACCATTGCATGCATTGCAAGTTTTGTCGGGGGTTATTCACTGAAGTGGCAGAGGTGGAAAATCTTTGTATAGTGGGGGATTTTAAAGTATTTTTATCTCGGATGGACATTTCAGCCCAGATGACCTTTAAGGATGATAACTCCAGAGGGATGATTGTAAAAATGATGGCAAATTTAAATTTGGGTGACTTATGGAGGGACCGGAACCCCATAAAAAGGGAGTTCTCCAGAACATGTTGGGTGGGTAATGTTTTAAAACAGAGCCGAATAGATTTTGTGTTAATGTGGGAAGGGTTAAGTTCTGAGGTGATGGATATTTATTATAAAAAATTATTTTTTAGTGACCACTCGGCTTTGGTTCTTACAGCAGACTTAAGATCGGTTCAGGGCTGTGGAGTTTAAACAATCAATACCTGAAAGAAATTGCTTATAAAGAAGGGATTTTAAATATAATAAAGAATGCTCAGAAGGAACCTTTGTTCTTGAAAGAAAGAAGAGTTTGGTGGGATAATTTCAAATATGAGGCAAAAGTTTTTTCGGTACATTATGGGAAAAAGAGGGTGGCAGCTAACCAGCGTCGAGAAGAGAATATAAATAAAAGGTTTACGGATGTCTGTAAAGCAGTTGATGGAGGGGATAAGGGAGCTGAGACTAAGTTCCGGGTGCTGAAGGAAGAGTGGGAATTATTGCAAGCTGAAAAATGCAAGGGGGCCATTCTCCATGCAAAGGCTAGAGATGCATTGGAGGGCGAAAGATGCACTAGATATTTTCTAGAGCAAGAGAAGCTGCGACAGAGATTATCGTTAATTGGAGAGTTGAAGGTTGGGGAGAAGATCATTCATGAAAGTGGGAAGATTTTAGAGGCGGCTAGCAGCTTTTATCAAGAGTTATATACAAAAGAAGACATTTCCAATTTGGCGATGGAGAAGGTTAGTGCTTTTATTGAAGAGGGTTTAAAGGAGGATGAGAGAAGCATGTGTGACAAAGAAGTAGGATTAGCGGAAACAAAAGTAGCAATAAGTGGAATAAAGGAGGGGAAAAGCCCAGGGTCCGATGGACTAAGTGCAGAAATTTATAAAGAATTTTTCAAGATTTTAAGTCCATTGCTCTTAGAAGTTTTTAAGGAAATTAAAATTGAGGGAAGCCTGGCCCCATCTATGAGGAGAGGTGTCATAAGCTTAGCTTATAAAAATAAAGGGGATAGAAGGGATCTGAAGAATGGGAGGCCCATCACATTATTAAATGTGGATTATAAGATCTTGGCGAGGGTTATGGCAAATCGTATGAAGAAGGTGTTGCCGCAGATAGGTTTGCCCTCTCAGTCCTATGGAGTCATAGGCCGGCACATCGCAGATTCTGTGGTCTCAATCCGAGATGTGATAGAGCTCGTGGAAGAGAGTGGGAGGGAGGCTTATGTGTTAAAGATAGATCAAGAGAAAGCCTTTGATAGGGTCTCTCATGAGTTTTTATTGAAGGTTTTAGACGCATTTGGTTTCGGGGGGGAATTTCATTGAGTGGATAAGGATTTTTTATTCAAACATATTTAGCTGTGTTAAATGTAATGGTTTTTTATCCAAGTATTTTCCAATACAGAGATCAGTGAGACAGGGTTGTACCCTGTCCCCATTGTTGTACACATTGGTAACAGAACCATTAGGTTACATGATGCGAAAGAAACAAGGTGTAGTTGGGATTGTGGTTCCCAGTTCTGGGTTGGTGTCGGTGATACACCAATATGCAGATGACACAACCTTAACATTGAGAAATGGGGAGTCAGTGAGGAAAGCTATGGATGTAGTGGAGGAATATTGTAGAGCTTCAGGAGCCAGAGTGAATTATAGTAAGTCCCAATGCCTGGTTGCAGGAAGGGGTAGGGGGGACTGGTTGGGGGAAAGTCCCTTTAAGGTGGTGGAGGTTTTGGAAGTTCTGGGGGTGCATGAAAGACAGGGATGAAGTGGATCGATTAAATTGGGAACCGAATGTTATGAAAATTAAAAAAGGTTTTGGGAAGATGGGAAAGAAGGTTGTTGAAAGTGCAAGGAAGAGTGACAGTCGTGTCTGCTCTCCTGCTATCTAAGCTATGGTACTTATTGATGGTGGAGGATATTCTTGAGTGGGCGGAAAATTCCATCCGGGAGGCTTGTGTGAGGCTTTTATGGGAAGGGAAACCAGCTTTGGTGGTTTACAATACTATCATTGGATGGAGAAATCAGGGAGGACTCAATTTCCCAGATATTGATTTGAAGAAAAAATCCTTTAGAATCAAATGGATGAAGAGATTTCTTCAGAAGTCAAATACAAGATTTTGGATGTGTTGTTTTGAGCATTTTTTTAAATGAAGTGGGATAGGAGGGCAGGTGATATTGTATATGGAATACAATAATATGTTTTTGAAATCGATTAAACTTCTCCCTAGGTTTTATAAGGGGGTTGTAGAGACTTGGGCCTAATTTTTAAAAAGTGTTCAGTTTATGCCCAAGGGATCTGAGGAATTTTTAGAACAGCCCTTATTTTTGAACAGGTGGGTCAACATCGAAGGAGAGGTCTTATTCAATCAAGCTTTTATAAAAGCTGGTATTATATGTGTGAAAGATGTATTATACGAGGTAATTCCAGGTTGGTTGCCGGAAGTGATAGTGAGGGACATGGTGTGGGAGGAGGATCAGGAGGTAGAGGAAAAAGCAATAGGGATCATGTATCAGAAGATTGTGAGGGCAATGCCACAGGATTGGATGGAAGAAATAAATGCGAAAATCTCCAAAGGAATAAAATGCGTCCCGCTTTTCCAAGCTTTCTGCTGGAGAAAGAGGGAGATTTGGTCCAATTTGACAACTGTAATACTCAAGATTTCTATGAGGTATTTAGAGAATGGAAATTCAAGACACCTGCTGGCCAGGAGTTTTGGCAGAGTATATACCCACAGCTGGACTTCAACAAGATTTGGAAGGGAGTGTGGGTGAATTTTAATTGTTCAGAGTGGATTGAACTGGATTTCAAATTGGCTCATAACCAGATTTTTACCATGACGGTCTTGTGCAAGATTGGACGAGTGGAGGGGGCAACTTGCCCAGTGTGTGGGACACGGGATGAGACTCTGTCCCATTTACTGGTGTTATGTCCGCAGTTAAATGACTTTAAGTACTATGTTCGACAGTTGTGTGAAGCTTTTTTGCTGGGTGGGGACCGAAGAGCGAGAATGGGAATCCCGTGGGACTCAATTTTGAGATGGGGATTGCAGGAGAGTCTGCCCGAGTCTAGCGGAGCGGCAATTAATTTAATGTTCAGTTTGGCTAGATTCGTGATTGTGCAAAGAAGGAATGCTCTGTTTTTTAAGGGGAGGAGAATAAATCTAAAAGAATATTTTAAATATAAGCTAAAAGGTCATTATAAGGCTCTGTGGATGTTTTATCCAGAAATGAATTTAAAGATAGTATTTTACAATCAATTTTTAAAGTACAATCTATTAATATATGTTACAGGAGACAAATTAAACTTCAGGTTTTGAGGTTAAAATGTGGTGGCAGAATGGCTGTGCAGAGCGGCAGATTTGATTTGTATGATACAATGGAATGATCACGATGTTGTAAATGTTCTTAATGTTCAATAAATTATATTAAAAAAAAAAGTGTGTAGCACACTCGCCTCTGAGTCAGAAGGCTGTGGGTTCAAATCTCACTCCAGAAACTTGAGCATATAAACTCTAGGCTGACACTCCCAGTGCAGTGCTGAGGGAGCGCTGCACTGTCGGAGGTGCTGTCTTTCAGATGAGATGTTAAACCGAGGCCCTGTCTGCTCTCTCAGGTGGATGTAAAAGATCCCATGGCACTATTTCGAAGAAGAGCAGCGGAGTTCTCCCCAATGTCCTGGGCCAATATTTATCCCTCAATCAACATCACAAAAACAGATTATCTGATCATTTATCACATTGCTGTTTGTGGGAGCTTGCTGTGCGCAAATTGGCTGCTGCATTTCCTACATTACAACAGTGACTACACTCCAAAAGTACTTCAGTGACTGTAAAGCGCTTTGAGATGTCCGGTGGTCGTGAAAGGCACTGTATAAATGTAAGTCTTTGGCCTAGAAATTGGGTATAGCCCCGCTTGAGGCGTTAGAACTGGCGCTGCACAAAGTTTATAGCCAGACGAAACTTATCGCTGCCTGGCGAGATATTGGGTTGCATCGCCCCCAAAGGGGATTGAGGCGCGAAATCAGACGTTGCACGAGGCTCCTAAGGCGCAAAAGTTCAGGCGCTACCCAATATCGGCGCGGATGGGCGCAGCGCAGGTGATCTCAATTACCGGAAACCACGAGACTTCCAGGCGCCGGCCGGCTCTTAAAGGGGTGGGTCAGTCAGCCTGAGCTGCCACACTCAATGCCCTGTAGGCCTCAGAATCGGCGCTCGCCCTTCTCTGGCACAAGAAACTTGGTCAGGATGGAGAAGGTAAGACAGAGAGCAGAGCGCTTCAGCACTGAGGCTCTGGACCAGTTGGTGTCTGCAGTTGAGCGCCGTCGAGATGTTCTGTATCCTGACAATGGCAAGAGGCCGAATCAAAAGGCTTACCGGCAATCTTGGAGGGAGGTTTCTCTGAGGGTCAACTCCAGCAGCATGGTGACCAGGACCCCTGTTCAGTGCAGGAAGAAATTCAACGACCTCACTCGGGCCGTTAGGGTGAGTGTTGGTTATGCAAACTTCTGATTCCCTCCATCTGCACCTGACTTCGAGGACCCTGTTGCCATGATGCCCCAATGGCCATCTGTCAGCAAGCACCCATGGCCCTTTCTGGGCACACACATGGACATTTCACTCAAGGCCACATGTAAGGGCTCTTGCACCATGGGGGGCATGAGATGATCTCTCAAGGCATCATGTAAGGTGTAGTGTCCGTGTGTAGATAAAGACACTGAAGACAGGAGTTGGTTCATAGGTATTTACTAAGCAAGTCTGGGGGGGGGGTTCTAGTTTCTCTTGAAACACTTCTTTGGCGTTGGCCAAGATGTCTTTTAATCGTTCAGGTATGATGTCATCATTGTTTTTTTCCTTACTGGTCACCGTCAGTGCCTGAATGGAGTGCCAGTCTAAACGTATCTTCCTTATCCATTCACGTCCCAACAATGGTGGACCACCATCTTGTAGAATGTATAAATACAACTTTTGTATTTCTTTGCCGTTGTATACCACAGGCACCCTTATTTTTCCTTTGGCGTAGACTTTCTGCCCCGTTTATGTTTTTAAGATAATGGATGTGTCTTTTAGAGGTATATGCGAAAATAGCCTCTCGTAATCTCGTCGATTTATTACGGTTAGAGCTGATCCTGTATCTAGCTCCATTTTAACTGGGGACCCTGCTATTGTGAGGGTAACCCAAATGGTTTGGTAATCCTCTTTGGCAAGTACATTATGTAATTTGAGACAGCTTAGTCTCTTGTTTCCGGAGTCGCTATCGCTATTCTGGTCTTTGGAGCTATTGTCCGTCATCATTTGTACCTTCCTGTACTTTTCTTTATTGATTTTTTGTTTTCTGTCAGTGGATTTATTTTGTCCAGATTGGCATACCCGTGCAATGTGTCCAACCTTACCACATTGCCTGCATGCTTTGCCCTTGAACCAGCAGTCCCTCTGGTTATGGGTGGATCTGCCGCAGCGATAACATCTTCCGAACTCCTGTGTCATTTTATGGGTGCCGAAGTCCTGTGTCTCTTGTTGTATCTCTGCAGCTCCTTTTGCTGCTGCTTCGTATGATACAGCCATACTGAAAGCTTTGTCCAATGTTAAATCTTTTTCAGAAAGCAGTCTTTTTTGTGTTCCTACACTTAAGAGACCGCAAACAAATTTGTCTCGAAGATAATCCGATAGTCCTGCTCCGAATTGGCAGTACTTTGATAGCTTTCTTAATTCGGTTAGGTAATCAGCGTTACTTTCATTCTTGTGTTGATTTCTCTTGAAGAACTTGAATCGTTCCGCTATCAGCAGCGGTGTTGGGTTTAAATGCTCCTGCAGGGTATCAACAATTTCTTTAAAAGTCTTGTCCTTTGGTTTGGCTGGAGTGATTAAATTTCGTAACAGCCCGTATGTATTTGCGCCCATTAAGTTCAGAAGTACTGAAGCTTTTTTTTCATCTGTTATTCCATTTGCAGTGCAATAAACCTCTACTCTTTCCATGTATGTGGTCCAATCTTCTATTTCGCCATCAAAAGCCTCAATATTACCAGATTTAGGCATTTCAGAAAAGATATGGCGCTTCCCGCGCTTTTTTTTTTCTGTCTGTAGCAACGATATGGCGCTTCCCGCGCTTTCCCGCCGGTGCTACCGATAACAACGCTGTTTTACTGTGGTTTCCGTTTATTCACTGTTGGAGACTCGTTCCCGACGGAGGTCTAAACGCTGACCTGCTTGCCGCGCCGGCCATCTCTCGAGTGCACCCTCCCAGTTCGTTATTGCTTGCCTCCGATTTCGCTGCCTGTCTCAGCTGTAGAGCCCGCCGCTGGAGCTCCAGCCTGACGCCCAGGAAGGATTAGCGCAGTACCTGTCACCAGCTTGGCCAGCTGGTGAAACCACAGTTTCTCTTACTTCCTTGAGTCTTCTGGACGCTGGAGGAATCGATGTCCTTGAGGTGCTGCCGAATTGCAGGTAAGTCCGTTTCCACTTCGTCGCCACTGTAGTGTCCGTGTGTAGATAAAGACATAAGGGCTCTTGCACCATGGGGAGCATGAGATGATCTCTCAAGGCATCATGTAAGGGCTCTTGCACCTTGGGGGGCATGAGATGATCTCTCAAGGCATCATGTAAGGGCTCTTGCACCATGGGGGGCATGAGATGATCTCTCAGGCATCATGTAAGGGCTCTTGCACCATGGGGGGCATGCGATGATCTCTCAAGGCCTCATGTAAGGGCTCTTGCACCATGGGGGGCATGAGATGATCTCTCAAGGCATCATGTAAGGGTTCTTGCACCATGGGGGGCATGAGATGATCTCTCAAGGCATCATGTAAGGGCTCTTGCACCATGGGGGGCATGAGATGATCTCTCAAGGCATCATGTTACAGAACTTCCCCTTCTTTCCCCTGCAGTCCAAGCTGGCGACGATCTGAAAGGACCAGCGTCGAACCGGTGGCGGACCTCCACAAGTGGTCACTCTCACGTATCTCGAGGAGAGAGTGCACCAGATTCTTGGAGGACGTCTGTCTGGTTCTGTTACCATTGCAGCTGCCGACCCCATTCTCGACAGCGAGGGTAAGGCTCTCACCTCTTCCAGCTGTCTCCTTCCACTTGGTCCCCCCGGCAGCATGCTTCCTCAGTGTGCAGCCATGTCAGAGCCTTGCCGCAATCTGGCATGCCTTTCCGCCAACCTGTCCTTTTGTTAAAGCCACTCTTCCACCTCCCTGCTTTCAGGTGATGCATCACCAACTCGGACTCAACGCCCTGAAGCTGCCAGTGCCAGTGCCTCCGGAGGCGAGGATCAGGAGGAAGCCGGACCATCCGTTCCAATCTCAGGGGAGCATACACATCTACAGACTGGGGATAGTAGTTCCCTGGAGGGGAGGGGGGGGGCGCTCTGAGGATCAGCCAGTTGCCGGAACAAGCGGCATGCAGCAACGCAAGGGGGGTAGACAAGTTCGGCTACCGTCTCCCCGGAGGGCGAGGCAGGTAGTGTTGACTGCTGCACAGAGTGCAGAGGAGGTGTGTCGCCTGGCTAAAATGAGTACCCAGGCCCGGCTCAGGCACACTGAGCTGATGGCTGCAGTGGAGAGGATGCCTCAGTCAATAGATACACTGGCAAAGAGCGTGTTGGACTTCGGGGCAACAATGGAGAGGACTCTCCAGGGCTTCAGGGCAACAATGGAGAGGACTCTCCAGGGCTTCGGGGCAACAATGGACAGGACTCTCCAGGGCTTCGGGGCAACAATGGACAGGACTCTCCAGGGCTTTGGGGCAACAATGGAGAGGACTGTCCAGGGCTTCGAGGCCGCTATGGAAAGGACTGTTCAGGGCTTCGGACAATCCCTGGAAAGGTCTGTCCAGGGCTTGTCCGAGGCAGTGGAGCGGTCGGCACCGGCCTTGTCCGAAGCAATGGAAAGAGCTGTCCAGGGCTTCTCCGAAGCACTGGCACCTGGCTCACAGGTCCTCACTGCTGCCACGCAGTCACTTGCCGGCCTCGTCCACACCCAGATTGAGGCAACGCGAACTCTCACTGCAGCCACCCTATCTGCATCAGCTAGGATCACCTCGGGCCCTTCCAGTCCCATACAAGGCCAGGAATCAGTGGAGCATGCGATTGTGGCAGATGAGCCGAGCTGGTCCCCTCAGAGAGCCAGTGTGTCGTCCGACATTGGTGTAGGTGTCCTCTCTCGGCAGGAGACCATTGCACATGCCAGCGCTGGTACGTCTGCAGTGCAGCTGCCACCACCTGCAGGGCACACTGCTTCCAGCCATGCTCAGATCAAGCATCCTGCGTCCGCACCCTCCAAGCCCAGAGGTCGGCCAGGCCGTCCCTCAGGGGCTTCTGCGCTTCCACACAGTCAGCAGGCGTCCCCCAGCCTTCACCCCGCCACTGGGGTCCAATTACGTAGGAGCAGCAGGGAGGGAAGGGGCCGACCGCTAAAGAGAAGCCGTTCTCCATCAAGGGGCCAGCAGTAGAGGGAGGTGCTGAGACGTTTCTTTGGCCAAATTCAAGGACACCCTCACCTGTTGTAATTGTTGGAAATGGTTTGTTTAGTTTTGCAGCTTTGCCGAAGAGTTAACTGTTATTTTGTTAGTTATGGTTTCTGTTGACATGACGTTGTTTTGCTGTATTGAAAGACTTTTGTGACAATAAAGAGACGTTTTAATGTGCTATGGTGCACATGACTAATTACAGTGATGCTGGCCTTCAGAGGCTTTCAAACATCCAAAGTGCGCAGGAGTAAAGACACTCATCATTCCGCCAGAGGGGCCTCGATACGAGTCCTCATGAGCCTCTGACAGATGGCCCTTCCACTTTCAGGAGCCATTCCATCTTCCTCCTCCTCCTCCTCCTCCTCCTCGTCCGCATGCTCCTCCTCCTCCTCCTCCTCCGCCTGCTTCTCCAGGGTCAGAGGGAAGGTGATGAATTGACGCCTTCGCCTATAAAGGGCAGCTGTAACTTGCCGAATGCAACAGTGCACTGCAACCTGAGAGATATTCGCAATGTCCCCAATGGCTGACTGAAAGGATCCGTTGCCATAAAAATTGAGGGCAACAGTCAGTTTAACGGCCACCAACAGAGAGGTCCTGCACCGTAGACGCGGCTGCAGATCCTCAGCAAGCAGGTGGCACAGCTCAGTAACAACGTCCCTCCCGATTCGGAGCCTTCACACACACTGCTCCTCCGACATGTCAAGGTATGACACCTGCTGCCTAAAGATCCTCGCAGCATACCCTCGGATTGGCCGACCTCCATTGCCCCTCCTCCTTCTGGCCAATCCCGGCCCTCTCTCCCGCCGTCTCTCTGCCCCTTCATAGTGTTCGGCCATGAGGCCATCGCCCTCCAAAGCATCTCCCATTCCAATGCCAGTTGGTCAAAAGGCTGTTAGGTCTAGTGCTCCAACTGCTCCGGACAGGTTTGAGGGTCCCAAGTACTCTAATGCTGAATTCCAAAAACTCTGCTCCACAGTAGCTCACCAACTCTCTCCACCAACGATCGCAATGAACAGGCCAAGTGGCTGAAGCTTCTATACTAGAGCTGTCCCCTTTAAATTGCACCCCCCGACTCCGAGAAGGGCCTGCTAACGCTCCTTCGAACTGTCACTAATAGCGCTAGGCATAATGGCTCCGGGCGCCACCCAATATCCGCTCAGGCGCCCCTAAAAGGCATTGCACACTGAAATGACGTCATGATCTGCTTGCGCTCGCGGGCGCGTGCAAACACTTAGCGCAGGTGTTAAATGTATAGTCAATATGGGAGTTGTCGCTATCTTCATTGCGCCCGCCCCAACATTGGGTAACGCCCCAATTCTCGGTCTCTTTAGGCGCTAACCGCTGGCGCAAACAACCAAATTTCTCGGCCTTTCTTTCTAGACTGGGTCCCTCTGCCTCGTTTTGGCACCTCTGGGTAGTGCATGAAGCCTAAAATGAACTCAGAGCTGTGAACATCGGAAAAATATTCAGAGTGGCGTTAGTAAGGATCAGACGAAACTCCCATTTAAATATACAGAGCTTTAATGGCCCAGAAATTCAGGTCGGGGGCTTCCCGCGGGTGTAAGCCCACGACCTGCACTTACCTACTGCGCCGGCCGTTGAGCTGTGGGCCGCCGTGGAATTCCGATCCTGGGCCTGCTCCAACTGCCTGCGCGCAGTGCTTGCGTATCCCAGGGGCGCAGTTAGTTCGATGCATCCCCTGGGATCATGTGGGCCATGGAGAGCCAATCGGAGCAGGGAATGCCTCATTCATAAGTTGGACAGGAAGGGCTGTCAAAACTTATAAATACTACGGTCCCAAAACATCACTAAATCTTCAAATAAATTTTTTTTTTTAATTACATTTTTTAAATAAACTATAAATTACATGAAATAACTATTTTAAACAATAACTTAAATTTTTGAAAAAAATAATTTTTTATTTTCTAACGGGGCTAAAAATAAACTTACCTTGCTTTAAAGTATTTAAAAATAATAAACCTGTGGAAAAAATGTTTTAATTTTAATTAATTCACCACTTACCTTGTAAAAAGCAGGCCTTGTGACTGCTTTTTATTTGTGTAACTCCTGGAGACTTACCCTCCTGGGAAAACCTGTAAAAAAAACGTAAGTTCGATGCGCACGCGCAGCCTCTCCTGCATACGCGTTCGAACTCTGAGCCCCTTCTTTCAGGGAAACGGAAGTTCTGGTTTCCCGTGCATGCGCAGTGCATGCAGGAAACTGGCAGTTCCATTGGGCCTACGGGTGAGTACGCCATGCGTACTTGTAGTGTATGTACCTTTAAGGGGAGAACTACTTTTTACAGCTCCTGTATACTGTAGTACCAGTAGTGACCACACCGGTATATAAACCCTGAGTAGGGATCTGTACTTTAGTTTTTGAGTAACCTGCATCCAGTAAACACCTGTTAATTGTTCCTCTGCAGTCTCTGTCAATTTATTGAAGAATACCATACATTAACATTCACGGATTCAACAGTGGCGACGAGTTGATTCGAACCTACCTGCAATTCTGTAAAAGAAGGCCGATTCCACAGGTGTGGGCGTCGGCCATCCGGAGAGGACTTGAACGTCGCAGAGGAGGCTGTGGAGAGCTGGGCTTGGTTCCCCAGTCGAGACGATCCAGTACAGCGGGCTGGCAGCAGGTACGGCGCAGACCCTTCCCGGACGGCAGCAGCTGGAGCCGATCGATGGCACACAAAAAGGCCGAGCAGCATCGACGGGGTAAGAGAGAGGGTGAAGCGCACAGGGTGCAGCCGGGGTTGAAGACCGAGCGGCGTCAACGAGAGAAGGGAAAACGCGCAGAGCGCGGCCGGGGTTTCAAGGGCTAAGCAGCGTCCGCGGGGGAGGAAAGAAGCGCGGGAGATGCCATTTTGAGCTGGTGGAGAAGAAGGGAGAGTGTGGGAGATGCCATTTTTAGCCAGTCTAACCACACCCAAGGATGCAGAAGAGTGGCAGTGTCACAGCGTTCGACAATGAAGTCGAAGATTGGGCAACATATATAGAACGTGTAGAAGTGTACTGCAAGGCGAATGAAGTGCCAGATACCAGGAAAGCACTGGTATTGTTGGATTCCAAGGGTGCAAAAACGTACGGCTTACTGCGAAACCTAATAACCCCAGAGAAGCCAGTGGAAAAGGATTTTGAAAGCATAGTGGCAATCCTACAGGACCACTTAAACCCCACACCGCTGCTGATAGCCGAAAGATTTAAGTTTCACAAAAGGAACCAGCATAAAGATGAAAGTAATGCTGAGTATTTAACAGAACTGCGCAAACTATCGAAACACTGCCAGTTTGGAACGGGACTAGCAGGTACTTTGAGGGACAAGTTTGTGTGTGGGCTTCAAAGTGAAGGAACCCAGAAATGGCTTCTATCAGAAAAGGATCTTATGCTGGACAAGGCTTTCAGCATGGCAGTATCACACGAAGCAGCTGCACGGGGCACTGCAGAGATACAATGGAGGTCGCAAGAATATGGCACAAATTAAATGTCATATGGAACAGTGAAGTGTTATCGCTGCGGCAAAACAACACATGACCACAAGGACTGTTGGTTCAAGGACCAAGTGTGCAGACAGTGTGGAAAAGTAGGACACAGAGCAAGTGTCTGCAGGTCGGGAAAGAAAACCAGCAGCAAGAAATCTCCACAGGAGAAGTACAAAAAGGTACATAAGGTGACGGAGAGTAGTTCAAATGAACAGAAAAGTGATACAGACTCTGGAAGCAAGGAGCTGGGTTGTCTGAAGCTACATCATGTAATCAAAATGGAGGATCACCAAACTATCTGGGTCATGCTCAAGATAGACGGAGTCCAAGTGAAAATGGAATTAGACACAGGATTAGCCCTAACAGTCATAAACCAAAGGGACGACAAGCGGCTATTCTCACATATACCCTTGAGAGATACAAAGATTGCCTTGAAGACGTACATGGGGCAAAAAGTCTACCCCAAAGGAAAAATAAGGGTGAACATGATATAAACGGCAAGGAAACACCAAAAATGAACATATATGTATTGGCAGATGGAGGACCACCACTACTAGTGCGTGAATGGATCCAGAAGATACAGCTAGATTGGCATTCCATACAAGCACTGACTATAGATGCCAAAAAGGATGACGACATCACACTGGGACGACTGTCAAAAATGCTAGCTGACGCACAAGAAGTGTTCCAGGAGGGACTCGGAACACTAAAAGGCATAACAGCAACGATCAAAATAGAGGAAAATGCAAGCCCAAAGTTTTTTATGGCCAGACCGGTAACTTATGCGATCTGCCCAGCCGTCGAAGCAGAGCTGGAAGCTTTGGACCGTTCAGGAGTGCTATCCAAAGTGGACTGGAGTGAGTGGGCCACACCCATTGTTCCTGTAATGAAGAGGTCGTTGAGTAATACGCCTGGGGAACCAAAGAAGGTTCGCATCCGTGGGGACTTTAAGGTGACAGTGAACCCAGTCCTTCACACTGTACAATATCCGCTTCCGCGGATTGAAGATATTTTCGCCTCGCCATCTTCAAGGAAACGCTTCACTAAGATTGATCTGGCCCAGGCATACCTGCAAATGGAGGTAGAAGAAGCCTCGAAACAGTACTTCATGATCAACACTCATAAAGGTCTCTACCAATACAACCAGCTGGTGTTCGGGGTAGCATCAGCTCTGGCTATTTGGCAAAGGGCAATGGATCAAGTCCTGCAAGGGATTCCAGGGACCCAGTGTTATTTGGACGACATCCTGGTCACGGGCGAAAATGACAGTGATCACCTCGCCAACCTGGAGCAGGTGCTCACTAGATTGAAGGAATATGGGCTCTGAGCTAATCGCCACAAATGCGAGTTTTTCCAGAAGCAGATCTCGTATTGTGGCCACGTTATTGATGAAGAGGGGTTACATAAGTCCCCTGAAAAGATTGAGGCAGTAGTCAAGGCTCCAGCACCGGAAAATGTGTCACAACTGAGGTCGTTCCTCGGGTTGGTGAACTACTACCATAAGTTCTTGCCGAATTTGTCTACAGTTCTACACCCACTGAACACCCTACTGCAAACGGGGGTACCATGGAAGTGGAATGACGAATGTAAACGAGCTTTCCAGAAGTGCAAAGAATTGATCACATCAAAAGAGGTGTTGGCTCATTTCAACCCAGCACTACCAATTCGGCTGGCGTGTGATGCATCACCCTATGGCATTGGAGCGGTGCTGTCGCACAAATTCCCAGACGGCTCGGAGAGGCCAGTAGCCTTTGCGTCTCGGTCACTAACCTCAGCTGAGCGTAACTACGCCCAGATTGACAGGGAGGCCCTCAGCCTAGTGTGTGGAGTGAAAAAGTTCAACCACTATCTGCACGGGCAGAAGTTCACCTTGCTGACTGACCACCAACCACTTGTCTCCATCTTTAACCCAAAGAAGGGCGTTCCGGTGATGACTGCGCAACGGCTACAAAGATGGTCCCTTTTTCTAGGGGCGCACCAATATGATATCGAGTATAAGGGTACAAAACAGCATGGAAACGCTGATGGGCTATCACGCCTGCCAGTGCCTACTGCGGAGGAAGCACCAGCAGTGGATCCTGTCGAAATATTTTATTCGACTATAATTGAATGCTTGCCAGTAACTAACGCTGGTATAGAGAAGGAGACCCGAAATGACCCGACACTGTCTCGGGTATATGATTTGACGGTGAAGGGACGGCCAGCACATGGCGACTCACTGTTGCCAGCATTCTCATCCAGAAGAGAACAGCTGTCAGTATGCCAGGGGACCTTGATGTGTGGATCCCGAGTGGTAATTCCACCCAAGTTAAGGGAGAGAGTGCTCAATGAGCTTCACGAAGGCCATCTGGGAGGGGTGAAAATGAAAAGCCTTGCTAGGGCTTATGTGTGGTGGCCGGGGATCGATCAGCAAATTGAGGACCTAACAAAGAGCTGCTCAGGATGCCAGAAAGTCCAAAATGCACCACCACATGCCCCTCTACACCCATGGGAGTGGCCCTCATCTCCATGGCAACGGGTGCATATTGATTTTGCTGGTCCATTCATGGACTCAATGTTTTTAATAGCTGTGGATGCGCACTCGAAATGGCCTGAGGTGATCAAAATGTCCTCCACCACCACGGAGAAAGCTATCGCAGTCCTACGGACCATCTTTGCCAGGAACGGCTTGCCAGAGCAGATTTGCTCTGATAATGGACCACAGTTTGTGTCCGAAGAGTTTCGAAGATTTATGAAAAGGAATGGGGTAAGGCATTACACCTCCGCTCCGCATCATCCAGCCACCAATGGATTGGCTGATAGGTTTGTACAAACCTTTAAAAAAGCAATAAGGGCCATGTGCGATGACGACATTCCACTGCAGCATAAGGTGGACAATTTCCTGTTAGCCTACGGAAATGCGACACATACAATCACCAACCAGGCCCCGGCCATGATGTTCTTTATCCGAAGGTTGAGATCTCGTCTGGATTTGCTCAAACCAAATGTACGAAGAGATGTTGAGAATAAGCAATTCCAGCACATCAATGAGAAGCCGACAAGGAGCTTCAATGTAGGGCAACCAGTCTTGGCTCGTGACTACCGAACAGAGAAATGGCAACCAGGAACGATATGCACACGGCAGGGGCCACTAATGTACACCATGGATGTTGGGGAGAACATCGTGAGACGCCATGTTGACCAGATCCTAGAGTCACAGGAAAGAGTCCACCCCAGGTCTCGCGTACCTGGTGATGAACCCGACATACCGGTAGCATCTACCCCAGAAACAGTAGCATCGGAAGCTGATGAACCAACCGACGACAAGGGGCCAGAATCGCCTCCGCACCAAGAGTAAGACACTCAGGAAAGGCGCTATCCAGAAAGGATCAGGAAGCCGCCCCAAAGACTGAATTTATAAATGGACTATTTGCCGTTAACGTTACATGTTAAAAGTGTTAATTGTTAAATGAATGTTATGGTACTGTTAATCTAAAAGGGGAGGAATTGTAGTGTATGTACCTTTAAGGGGAGAACTACTTTTTACAGCTCCTGCATACTGTAGTACCGGTAGTGACCACACCGGTATATAAACCCTGAGTAGGGATCTGTACTTTAGTTTTTGAGTAACCTGCATCCAATAAACACCTGTTAATTGTTCCTCTGCAGTCTCTGTCGATTTATTGAAGAATACCATGCATTAACATTCACGGATTCAACAGTACTCACCCGTGAACACCTGAAGTTCTGGATTATGTCTAAGGATAATGTGCATTGTCACATTAATGAAACTTTATTAGTGATAGGAGTCACTCCGTTTTAAAAAAGAATTATTTTTCATTGATCAGTAATGGCGTACTCTCAAAATAAGCGTTGCCAACTTTGGTTGGACATATTCCTGGAGGTATCATCACACCCGCCCCCAAACGGGACTGTGATTCTGTTACAATAATATTTCACTTTGGGGAGATTTACTGAGCATTTCACGCACAGTCAATCAAGGGTTTGATTCAGAAAACAACACAGCAAGGTGAACTTGCCTTTCTCTGGCGCCTTTTACCACCTCCGGATGTGCCAAAGTGCTTCACAGCCAGGAAAAGGTGGTAGTTTTCTGTAGTTAATGTGTTGCTAACAAAAACAGGCATTCTCTCGCTTTTACAGGTGCTGTAGGAACATGGGAACAGGAGCAGGCCATTTAGCCCCTCGAGCCTGTTCTGCCATTCAATGAGTTCACGGTTGGTCTGCGACCTGACGCCATATCCCTGAATAAATTTGGTTATCAAAAAGTGGAGCTTTCAGGCGTCAGCCGTGACTCAGCTGGTAACCCTCTTGTCTCCGAGTCAGGAGTCCACACTCCAGAGAATCTGGGCCGGCACTCCAGTGCAGTACCGCGGGAGGAGTGCTGTACTGTCGGAGGTGCCAGCCTTTAGGTGAGATGTTAAGCTGAGGTCCTGCCTGACCTTTCAGGGGAATGTAAAAGATCCGATGGCAATATTTCAGGAAAGAACAGGGGATTCTCCCCAGTGTCCTGGCCAATATTTATCCATCAACCAACATCAGTAAAATAGATTATCTGCTCATTGCTGTTTGTGGGAGCTTGCTGTGCACAACCTAGCTACCGCGTTTCCTACTTTACAACAGTGACCACACTTCAAAAGTAATTAATTGGCTGTAAAGCGCTTTGAGATGTCCTGAGGTCGTGAAAGGCGCTATATAAATGCAAGTCTTTCTTTCTTTCGTTGAAAGAGTACTTTCACCCCTGCATCTTCCAACTCATTCACATTTTTCACACCCGTGTTTAGATCCAGGATACAGCCTGCCACCCGTGTGAGTGACAGATGATGATAAAGCTGCCTGAATGCGGCTGTTTGGGAAGGTGATTGCCACCTATTAATTGTGGGTGAATTGGAGAGCTTCCACCATCATCTGCTGCATTTCATAGAGTCATAATGGCACAGAAGGAGGCCATTCGGCCCATCGAAGTCCCTCTCCTATTCACACAGAGACTAAAAAATTCTAGGACACAGAAGGTGCAGAGGAGATTTACTAGAATGGTACCGGAGGCGAGGAACTTCAGTTGTGTGGAGAGATTAGAGATGCTGGGGTTGTTCTCCTTGGAGCAGAAAAGGCTAAGGGGAAATTTGCTAGAGCTGTTCAAAATTATGAAGGGGTTTCGATCGAGTCTATGGGGAGGAACTGTTTCCACTGGTGGGAGGGTTGGCAACCAGAGGACACAGATTGAAGGTAATTGGTTAAAGTGAGAACGATTTTTACGCAGCGAGTTGTTGCGATCTGGAACGCGCTGCCTGAAAGGGTGGTGGAAGTAAATTCAATAATAACTTTCATAAAGGAAATTAGATAAATACTTGAAAAGGAGAAATGTGCAGGGCTATGGGAAAAGAGCGGGGTAGTGGGACTAATTGGAGAGCTCGACCACAGGCACAATGGACCACATGGCCTTTTTCTGTGCTTTAAGATTCTATGGGGAAAAATTGGGTATCGCCCCATTTAGGGCGCCGTTATCGGCCGTGCGCAAAGTTTAGCGCCTGGCGCTAATTTTCGCCTCCGATAGCAAACTTGGCTTTTACTGCCCCTGGAGGTGATTGGAGCGCTAAATCAGGCGCTTCACATCTGTCTTAAGACGCAAAGGCCGAGCAGCGAGGCGCTACCTCAGAGCGCTGGCGAAGCAAGGAAGGGCAAATCAAAATAAACCTGCAAAGTGCTGCTCAGTACCCAAAACTCCTTCACACAGCGTTGAATCTCTCCAGAAGTCTCTCTCTCTCTCAGAATGCGTGGTGCAAAAATGTCACCGACAAAAAAAGGCAGGAAGTGGTCACCTTTAAATAGCGCTCCCCTAGTCCCTTTCTGACAGCATAACGTTCCCTCAACCTGTCGTTGCTAGCGGCAGGCGGTAAGGCAGGGGGCGCCACTCAATATCCGGTCCGGGGCGCTACCGGGGCGTTGCGCACTCAACTGACGTCACAATCTGCCGGCGCAGGAGATCGTGGCGGTTGTGTTTAGCGCCACCGCAAAATGTCTAGTTAATTTCGCGAAAGGCACAAACATCGCCGCGCCCGGCCTCTATTTGCTTTGCGCCCCAATTGGTGCCCTCTTAAGGCGCTAATGGGAGGCGCAAACAACTAAATTTTTTGATTCTATGACAGTTTCTTAACGTCATCAGCTTGTTAGGCATTCTGGGAATTAAAAAAATATATATAATGTGATTTTATGCTTTAATACTTGAAGGGCAAAAGCATTTTTATGGGCTGTGTTATATTGATGGGAGAGTGGCAGTCTATCAGAAAAGACATTTTTATAATTATTGTGCAGTTTCACTTTAAATGAGATGATTCACGCACGAGCTCTTTGCTAATAGTCTTCTTGAACTCTTCCCCTTGTGAAGAACAGGTTAGCAGAATGTGGCAGAAAAGTCCCATTTCTCTTTGATCGCATTCCAAACTATTTTCCCCAGCTTCAAAGTGACCATAAGTACGCTTAATTGAAGGTGACGGAACATTTGGAAATGGATGAACGGTATCACGGCTAAAGTGTGTAATTTACAGTGAACTTGCTTCCGTCTGACTTATAATGTCTAGTGATCCTCACCATAATTATCCTTTGATACGGTAAAGCTGCAGTAGCGATCCATAATTAGTTTGAACTCCTTTTGTTTTCATACGTTCATATTAAAAAGATTAAATTGTTTTTAATAAATCTATACACTTTTGTTTAGAATCTGTCACAACCCTCCCAACAAGCAGCACTTTCTATAACAGCAATTATGTGAGCGTTTAATAAGGAAACTGCTATGCAAACATTTATAATGGCAAAACCCTATCTAAACACACCAACGTTTTATAATGAGAAAACCGTATGTCAACACTTTGCTGTCACGGTCTAATGATGAACCAACTGAATCATTCAGAATGTTTTTTGAAAAAAATTGGTCCACCATTTTTTTTCTTAGTAACTAGAATTTCTAATGTCCAAACTAGGGTTTCAAATAAAATTTAAAATTTTCAAACAATTTTCTTTTATTCGTTCATGGGATGTGGGCATCGCTGGCAAGGCCAGCATTTATTGCCCATCCCTTCTTGAACTGCTGGGTGGCTTGCTAGGCCATTTCAGAGGGCAGTTAAGAGTCAACCACGTTGCTATGAGACTGGAGTCACATATAGGCCAGACCAGGTAAGGACGGCAGGTTTCCTTCCCTAAAGGACATTAGTGAACCAGATGGGTTTTTATGATAGTTTCATGACATATTTTAGAACTAAATGATGATTTATTTTCTGTCTTGTGCTCATCCAAAACTCTGCTGCCCATATCCTAACTTGCACCAAGTCCCGTTCACCCATCACCCCTTTGCTCACTGACCTACATTGACTACTTAATATTAAAATTCACATCCTTGTTTTCAAATCCCTCCACGGCCTCACCCCCTCCCTATCTCTGTAATCTCCTCCAGCCTTACGACCCTCTGAGATCTCTGCGCTCCTCCAATTCTGGCCTCTTGAGCATCCCCGATTCTAATCGCTCCACCATTGGCGGCTGTGCCTTCATCTGCCCAGGCCCTAAGCTCTGGAATTCACTCCCTAAACCTCTCCGCCTCTCGACCTATCTTTCCTCCTTTAAGACGCTCCTTAAAACCTACCTCATTGGTCACCTGTTCTAATATCTCCTTATCTGGCTCTGTGTCAAATTCTGTCTGATTACGCGCCTGTGAAGCACCTTGGGATGTTTTACTACGCTAAAGGTGCGATATAAATGCAAGGATTGGGATTCATTGGTAGCAGTGACAACAGCCCTTGTGGAGACGAAATCTCGTCTTCACACTGAGGACACCCTCCATCGTGTTGTGTGACACTATCACCATGCTAAATGGGATAGATTCAGAACAGATCTAGCAGCTCAAAACTGGGCATCCGTGAGGCGCTGTGGGCCATCAGCAGCAGCAGAATTGTATTCCACCACAATCTGCAACCTCATGGCCCAGCATATCCCTCACTCTACCATTACCACCAAGCCAGGGGACCAACCCTGGTTCAATGAGGAGTGTAGAAGAGCATGCCAGGAGCAGCACCAGGCGTACCTAAAAATGCGGAGCCAACCTGGGGAAGCTGCATCGCAGGACTACATGCATGTTAAGCAGCGGAAGCAGCATGCTATAGACAGGGCTAAGCGATCCCACAATCAACGGATTGCAGTCCTGCCACATTCAGTCGTGAATGGTGCTGGACAATTAAACAACTAACGGGAGGAGGAGGCTCCATGAATACCCCCATCCTCAATGATGGCGGAGCCCAGCATGGGAATGCAAAAGACAAGGCTGAAGTGTTTACAACCATCTTCAGCCAGAAGAGCCGAGTGGATGATCCATAACAGTCTACTCCTGAGGTCCCCACCACCACAGAAACCAGCCAATTCAATTCACTCCATGTGATATCAAGAAACGGCTGAGCGCACTGGATACAGCAAAGGCTGTGGGCCCTGACAACATCCCGGTTGTCATGTTGAAGACTTGTGCTCCAGAACTAGCCGCGCCTCTAGCCAAGCTGTTCCGGTACAGCTACAACACTGGCATCTACCCGACAATGTGGAAAACTGCCCAGGTATGCCCTGTCCACAAAAAGCAGGACAAATCCAATCCAGCCAATTACCACCCCATCAGTCTACTTTCAATCATCAGCAATAATTAGCCTTTAATTAATCTCAGGACCTATTTTGACTTTTACCTTGAGCAGTTGCCTGAAAGGTCAATCACTGCAACTGTGCTTCAGGCCACAGGCTACTCACGAACAATACCGCAGGGGATCGGTCAGTATATATACATATACATGTGTGTTTTGTACGTCTAGTGTATCAGTAACACTTTATATAAATCACCAACAATGGAACAACCTTAAATAAAAATGTACAAAACCGGAAAGAAAACCGCTGGTTTTTTCCTGGCCTTGAGCTAACCTGGTCTCCTCCAGAACAGTCCACTAGGTTTCAAGCTCTCTCTCTCTTAGGCAGTCCCTCAGAGCCGAGGATGACTTGCTTCCACACTAAAAATGAGTTCTCAGGTGACTGATGAGTCCAATGCGGGACCTACAGTCTCTGTCACAGGTGAGGCAGATGGTGGTTGAAGAGGCGGGTGGGTGGGGTGCTTGGGTTGACGTGTGCTCCTTTTGCTGTTTGCGCTTGGCTTCCGCTTGCTCCCGGCGAAGAGACTCGAGGTGTTCGGCGCCTTCCCGGATGCTTCTCCTCCACTTTGTGCGGTCTTGGGCCAGGGATTCCCAAGTGTCAGTTGGGGATGTTGCACCTTTTCTAGGAGACTTTGAGGGTGTCCTTGAAGCGTTTCCTTTGCCCACCTGAGGCTCTCTTGCCCTGTCGGAGCTCCGAGTAGAGCGCTTATTTTGGGAGTCTCGTATTGGGCATGCGGATGATATGACCCACCCATCAGAGCTGATCGAGCGTGGTCAAAGCTTCGATGCTGGGGATGTTGGCCTGTGCGAGAACACTGACATTGGTGCACCTATCCTGCCAATGGATTTGCAGGATCTTGCGGAGGCAGCGTTGGTGGTACCTCTCCAGTGCTTTGAGGTGTCAGCTGTACATGGTCCATGTCTCTGAGGCATGCAGCAGGGCGGGTATCACTACTGCTCTGTAAACAATGAGCTTGGTGCCGGGTTTGAGGTCCTGGTCTTCAAACACTATCTTCCTCAGGCGACCGAAGGCTGCACTGGCACACTGAAGGCGGTGGCTGAAAAGGTTTCAAGCTAGAGCAAGTTTCAACAGCTGGACCAATTGGCCGATAACTGACCGCAGCAGGCGCCTACTTTGACTATCTCCACATATGGAGCACTCAATTAGCGACCTTAAAGGCACAGGTCAGACTCCAGATGACTGGTGAGCATCACCATGGAGACCAGCCAGTTTTAGTGAAAAGACAGACACAGAGCCAAACGTTTTGTACTCATGTCTAATTGTATCGCTGAAATTATCGACAGAAAGAATTTCAACCCTTTTCTTGTGCAGTGAAATAACTTGCGTGTCGCAAATTATGTTCAAAATCATGAATGGTTTTGATAGAGTAGCGAGGCGAAAGTGTTTCCACTGGCAGGAGGGTCGATAACCAGAGGACACCAGATTTAAGATCATTGGGAAAAAAAACAGAGGGGGATGTAGTGTATGTGCCTTTAAGTCAGAACTACTTTTTACAGCTCCTGTATACTGTAGTACCGGCAGTGACCACACCGGTATATAAGCTGTGCGCAGGAGATAGCTGTTCCGTTGGGACGGGCTTCACTTGGCCAGCGCTGGGGCTAGAGTCCTGGCGGATCATATAACTAGGGCTGTAGAGAGGGCTTTAAACTAACTAGTGGGGGGGAGGTTCCTAGAGAGCAAATAATAAAAATGACAACAGAGAAGGTCATAGACTTAGGTAGCAGTGGGGAAATTAAAAACCAGAGCGTGTCAGGAAGGGGCAGAAGGTATGGAGTAAAAGGTAAAGTAATAAAAAGGGCAAAAGCAGAAGCTAAGTGTCACAAAACATCTTTGAAAGTTCTCTATCTGAATGCACGTAGCATTCGTAACAAAATAGACGAGTTAATGGCACAAATAACTACATATGGGTATGATCTTGTGGCCATTACAGAAACATGGCTGCAGGGTGACAATGCCTGGGAATTAAACATACCAGGTTATTTAACGATCAGGAAGGACAGGCAGGAAGGAAGGGGAGGTGGGGTGGCTATGTTAATAAAGGAAGGAATCACTGTAATACAGAAAAATGATATTGGGTCAAAAGATCAGGATAATGAAACAGTTTGGGTGGAGGTAAGGAATAATAAGGGGAAAAAAACACTAGTGGGCGTAGTGTATAGGCCTCCGAACAGTTGCAACTCTGTTGGACGGAGTATCAATCAGGAAATAGTTGAGGCTTGTAATAAGGGAACATCTATAATTATGGGGGATATTAACTATCATATTAATTGGACAAATCAAATTGGGCAGGGCTGCCTTGAGGATGAGTTCATTGAGTGTATTAGGGATGGGTTTCTTGAGCAGTATGTAACTGAACCGACCAGGGGGCAAGCAACCTTAGATCTGGTCCTGTGTAACGAGACAGGATTAATTAAAAATGTCCTAGTAAAGGATCCCCTTGGAATGAGTGACCATAACATGGTTGAATTCCATATTCAATTAGAGGGTGAGAAGGTTGGATCTCAAACAAGCGTGCTAAGCTTGAATAAAGGAGACAATGAAGGTATGAGAGCGGAATTGAGTAGAGTGGATTGGGAAAATAGATTAAAGGGTAAGACGATACATGATCAGTGGTGTACATTTAAGGAGTTATTTTATAACTTCCAAAAAATATATATTCCACTGAGAAGAAAAGGGTGTAAAAGAAAAGACAGCCATCCGTGGCTAAGTAAAGAAATTAAGGATAGTATTCGACTAAAAACAAGGGCATATAAGGTAGCCAAATCTAGTGGGAGGATAGAGGATTGGGAAAACTTTAAAAGACAGCAAAAAATAACAAAAAGATTGATTAAGAAAGGGAAGATAGATTATGAAAGTAAATTAGCAAAAAATATAAAAACAGATAGTAAGAGTTTTTATAGTTGTATAAAAAGAAAAAGGGTGGCTAAAGTAAATGTTGCTCCCTTAGAGGATGAGACCGGGAAATTAATGGTGGGAAATATGGAGATGGCAAAAACGCTGAATGAATATTTTGTATCAGTCTTTACAGTAGAGGACACTAAGAATATCCCAACACTGGACAAACAGGGGGCTATGGGGGGGAGGAGCTAAACACGATCAAAATCACTAAGGAAGTGGTACTCGGTAAAATAATGGGACTCAAGGCGGATAAATCACCTGGACCTGATGGCTTACATCCTAGGGTCTTGAGGGAAGTGGCGGTAGGGATTGTGGATGCATTGGTAATAATTTTCCAAAACTCCCTGGACTCAGCAAAGGTCCCGGCAGACTGGAAAACTGCTAATGTAACACTCTTATTTAAAAAGGGCAGTAGACAGAAGGCTGGAAACTATAGACCGGTTAGCCTAACATCTGTGGTAGGTAAAATTTTGGAGTCCATTATTAAGGAGACAGTAACAGGACATTTGGATAATCATAATTTAATAGGACAAAGTCAGCATGGTTTTATGAAGGGGAAGTCATGTTTGACAAATTTGCTGGAGTTCTTTGAGGAAGTAACATATAGGGTGGATAAAGGGGAACCAGTGGACGTAGTGTATTTTGACTTCCAAAAGGCATTTGACAAGGTGCCACACAAAAGATTATTGCTTAAGGTAAAAAATCACGGGATTGGGGGTAATATTCTGGCATGGATAGAGGATTGGCTATCTAACAGAAGGCAGAGAGTTGGGATAAATGGTTCATTCTCAGACTGGCAATCAGTAACTAGTGGTGTTCCGCAGGGGTCAGTGCTGGGTCCGCAACTCTTTACAATCTATATTAATGATTTGGAGGAGGGGACCGAGTGTAACATATCAAAGTTTTGCAGATGATACTAAGATGGGAGGGAAAGTAGTGAGTGAGGAGGACATAAAAAACCTGCAAGGGGACATATACAGGCTAAGTAAGTGGGCAGAGATTTGGCAGATGGAATACAATACTGGAAAGTGTGAGGTTATGCACTTTGGCAGGAAAAATCGTAGAGCAAGTTATTATCTTAATGGCAAGAAACTGGAAAGTACTGAAGTACAAAGGGATCTGGGGGTCCTGGTGCACGAAACTCAAAAGGTTAGTATGCAGGTGCAGCAAGTGATTAAGAAGGCCAATGGAATGTTGGCTTTCATTGCTAGGGGGATAGAATATAAAAATAGGGAGGTATTGCTTCAGTTGTACAAGGTATTGGTGAGACCGCACCTGGAATACTGCATACAGTTTTGGTGTCCATACTTAAGAAAAGACATACTTGCTCTCGAGTCAGTACAAAGAAGGTTCACTCGGTTAATCCCGGGGATGAGGGGATGGACATATGAGGAGAGGTTGAGTAGATTGAGACTCTACTCATTGGAGTTCAGAAGAATGAGAGGCGATCTTATTGAAACATATAAGATTGTGAAGGGGTTGGATCGGGTGGATGCGGGGAGGATGTTCCCGATGATGGGTGAAACTAGAACTAGGGGGCATAGTCTTAGAATAAGGGGCTGCTCTTTCAAAACTGAGATGAGGAGGAACTACTTCACTCAGAGGGTGGTAGGTCCATGGAATATGCTGCCCCAAAAAGCTGTAGAAGCTACATCATTACATAAATTTAAAACAGAAATAGACAGTTTCCTAGAAGTAAAGGGAATTAAGGGTTACGGGGAGCGGGCAGGAATTTGGACATGAGTCTAGGTTCGGATCGGACATGGCCCTGTGGGTAGCGGAGCGGGCCCAGGGGCCGTGTAGCCTGATTTTGCTCCTATTTCGTGTGTCTAATGCTGTTAGATTCAGGAGATGGTTCTGTGATAGCAGATTGGCGGTTAGGATCAGATCAGCCATGATCTTATTGAATGGCGGAGCAGGCTCGAGGGGCCGATTGGCCTAATCCTGCTCCTATTTGTTATGGTCTTATGCCTCTGTACCCCAGTCTAGAGATTACCCTCCTCCAGTAAAGACCTGTTATTTGTTAATGTACAGCATCCGTGTGATTATTTATCCACTGAACCACAATAGAGAGCATCCTAATGAACTGTATCACAGTATGGTATGGTAGCTGTAGCTACTATGACCGGAAAGCCCTGCAGCGGGTAGTCAAAACTGCCCAACGCATTACCGGCACCCGGCTACCGACCATAGAGCACATATACCAGAAACGCTGTTTACGGAGGTCACGGTCCATCATCAAAGACCCTACCCACCCCAGCCACAGTCTGTTCGCCCTCCTGCCATCTGGGAGACGCTACAAATGCATTCGCACCCGTACGACCAGATTTAGGAACAGCTTCTTTCCCGGGGCTGTCATCCTACAGAACTCCACAAATAAACTCTAAAGCCTGCACATCTGCCAATGCACTTTATTATGGTTATGTTTATGTTAATGTATTACAAGCCAAATGTATGTTGAATGTTTAAATGCCTTAATCTAAATGGAGTACGATATTGTTGCTATCACGGAGACATGGTTGAGGGAGGGTCAGGACTGGCAGCTCAATATTCCAGGGTATAGAATCTTCAGGCGAGACAGAGGGGGGTGTGAAAGGGGAGGGGGTGTTGCAATATTAATTAAGGAGTTAATTACTGCTGTAAGGAGGGATGATATATTAGCAGGTTCCTCTAATGAGGCCATATGGGTAGAACTTAAAAACAAAAAGGGGGCAAGCACTTTGCTGGGCGTGTACTATAGGCCCCCAAACAGTCAGGGGGAGATAGAGGAACAGATATGTAGGCAAATCTCAGAGAAGTGCGAAAATAATAGGGTAATAATAGTGGGGGATTTCAACTTCCCCAATATTAATTGGGATAGTCAGAGTGTGAAAGGCTTAGAGGGTGCAGAATTCTTAAAGTGCATCCATTAGAGCTTTTTGAGCCAACATGTAGAAAGTCCTACAAGAGAGGGGGCGGTACTGGACCTAATTCTAGGGAATGTAGCCGGGCAAGTGGTGGAAGTGTCAGTAGGAGAGCATTTTGGCGACAGTGACCATAATTCGGTGAGATTTAAGGTGGTCATGGAAAAAGACAAAGACAGCCCGGAAATAAGCGTTCTAAATTGGGGGAAGGCCGATTTTAATATGATAAGGCAGGATCTGGCCAAAGTGGACTGGGAGCAGCTACTTATAGGAAAATCCACATCAAAGCAGTGGGAGACTTTCAGAAGGGAAATAGAGAGAGTACAACGCCTACATGTTCCCGTAAAGGTCAAGGGTGGTACCAACAAGCAAAGGGAACCTTGGATGACAAGGGATATACAAAAATGCATTAGGAAAAAAAGGGGGGCTTTTGGCAGTTACAAAAGACTAAAGACGGAGGAAGCCCTAGAGGAGTATAAAAAGTGCAGGGGCATACTTAAAAAAGAAATTAGGAGAGCGAGGAGGGGCCTTGAAACAACACTGGCGAGCAAAATAAAGGAAAACCCTAAGATGTTTTATAAGTATATTAAGGGCAAGAGGATAACCAGGGAAAGGGTAGGGCCCATTAGGGACCAAAGTGGCAATCTGTGTGTAGAGCCAGATGATGTAGGCGGGGTTTTAAATTAATTTTTTGCATCTGTGTTCACTATGGAGGAAGACGATGTAGACATAGAAATCGGGCAAGGGGACTGTGATATACTTGAACATATTAGCATCGAGAGGGAGGAGGTACTAGCGGTTTTAGCAGGCCAAAAAGTGGATAAATCCCCAGGCCCGGACGAGATGTATCCCAGGCTGCTGTGTGAGGCAAAGGAGGAGATTGCAGGGGCTCTGACACAAATTTTCAGAACCTCTCTGGCCACAGGGGATGTACCAGAGGACTGGAGAACAGCTAACGTAGTACCATTATTCAAGAAGGGTAGCAGGGATAAACCAGGGAATTACAGGCCAGTGAGCCTAACATCTGTGGTAGGGAAATTATTGGAAAAAATTCTGAGGGACAAAATTAGTCTCCACTTGGAGAGGCAAGGATTAATCGGGGATAGTCAGCATGGCTTTGTCAAGGGTAAATCATGTCTGACCAATCTGATTGAATTTTTCGAGGGGGTGACTAGGTGTGTGGATGAGGGAAATGCTGTGGATGTGGTATACATGGACTTCAGTAAGGCTTTTGACAAAGTCCCGCATAGGAGACTGGTCAAGAAGGTAAGAGCCCATGGGATCCAGGGTGCCTTGGCACGTTGGATCCTAAACTGGCTGAGTGGCAGGAGGCAGAGGGTGATGGTCGAAGGTTGCTTTTGTGACTGGAAGCCTGTGTCCAGTGGGGTACCTCAGGGATCGGTGCTGGGTCCCTTGCTGTTTGTGATCTACATAAATGATTTGGATGAGAATGTAAAAGGTATGATCAGTAAGTTCGCAGATGACACGAAAATTGGTGGGGTGGTAAATTGCGAGGAGGGAGGCCTCAGGCTACAGGACGATATAAACGGGTTGGTCAGATGGGCGGAAAAGTGGCAAATGGAATTTAACCCTGAAAAGTGCAAGGTGATGCATTTTGGACGGACAAATAAGGCAAGGGAATACACAATGAGTGGTAGGACCCTAGGAAGTACAGAGGGTCAGAGGGACCTTGGTGTACATGTACATAGATCCCTGAAGGCAGCAGATCAGGTAGATAAGGTGGTTAAAAAGGCATATGGGATGCTTGCCTTCATTAGCCGAGGCATAGAATATAAGAGCAGGGAGGTTATGATGGAGCTGTACAAAACGCTGGTAAGGCCACAGCTGGAGTACTGTGTGCAGTTCTGGTCGCCTCACTATAGGAAGGATGTGATTGCTTTGGAGAGGGTGCAGAGAAGATTCACCAGGATGTTACCTGGGATGGAGCGCCTCAGCTATGAAGAAAGACTAAACAGGCTGGGGTTGTTTTCCTTGGAGCAAAGAAGGCTGAGGGGGGACCTGATTGAGGTGTACAAAATGATGAGGGGCATAGATAGGGTAGATAAAGAGGAACTTTTCCCCTTAGTAGGGGGGTCAATAACAAGGGGGCATAGATTCAAGGTAAGAGGCAGGAGGTTTAGAGGGGATTTGAGGAGGAACTTTTTCACCCAGAGGGTGGTTGGAGTCTGGAACTCACTGCCTGAAAGGGTGATAGAGGCAGGAACCCTCACAACATTCAAGAAGCATTTGGATGAGCACTTGAAATGCCATTGCATACAAGGCTATGGACCAAATGCTGGAAAATGGGATTAGATTAGACAGGGCTTGATGGACGGCGCAGACATGATGGGCCGAAGGGCCTCTTTCTGTGCTGTATAACTCTATGACTCTATGACTACACTCTCGGGAGCCGCAAGCCTACATTTTGTTGTACTGCACTTGTGCACTAACAATGACAATAAAAGTTGATTTGATTTGATTTGATTTGATTTGATCTAACAGTGGCGACGAGTGTCGATTCGAATCTACCTGCAACATAAAAAAAAATTTTTTAAATAGTCGAGTCCAGGAACACGGGCGTCGACCGCGAGCAACTGCCCAGCAGTCAGGCAGAGATCCAACTTCGCTGGGGAGGCTGTGGAGAGCCGGGCTTGGTTCCCCAGCCACAACGAGCAGCAAGAGACTGACGACAGGTCCAGAGCAGACACTTCCCGAGCAGCGGCGGCTGGAGCCGACCGACGGCAGAGAGAGAGAGCCGAGCAGCGTCGATGGGGTAAGAAAGAGGGTGAAGAGAGCAGGGCGCAGCCGGGGGTTGATCACCGAGCGGCGTCGAGGAAAAATACTGCAAACCGGAGAGAGAGAGTGTAAGAAACAGCCGGGTTCTAGTCTGAGCGGCGTCGACAAATATCAAGAGAAGAACGTGCAGAGCACAGCCAGTGATCACGGGCTGATCAGGGTCCACGGGGCGAAGCAAGGGGAGACGCCAGTGAGCCGCGGAGAAGCAGAGAGAGCGCGGGAGACGCCATTGAGCCGCGGAGAAGCAGGGAGAGCGCGGGAGGCGCAATTGAGCCGCGGAGAAGAAGGAAGAGCACGGGAGACGCCATTTTGCAAAGCCACAGTGGAGAAGACGGGCGAGCGCGGGAAGGAAGGAAAGCGCGGGAGACACCATTTTGTGCCAGCAGAGAAGAAGGGGAAGCGCGGGAGGCGCCATTCGTGATAGTTAACGCACAACCAAGGATGCCGAAGAGTGGCAGTATCTCTACGTTCGACAATGAAGTCGAAGATTGGGCGACATATGTGGAACGTATTGAGGTGTACTGCAGGGCGAATGAAGTGCCAGATGCTAATAAAGCACTGGTTCTGTTAAATTCCATGGGTGCAAAAACTTAAGAACATAAGAACATAAGAAATAGGAGCAGGAGTAGGCCAATCGATACCTCGAGCCTGCTCTGCCATTCAATAAGATCATGGCTGATCTGATCCTAACCGCCAATCTACTGTCACAGAACCATCTCCCGAATCTAACAGCATTGGACACACGAAATAGGAGCAGGATCAGGCTACACGGCCCCTGGGCCCGCTCCGCTACCCACAGGGCCATGTCCGATCTGAACCGAGACTCATGTCCAAATTCCTGCCCGCTCCCCGTAACCCTTAATTCCCTTTACTTCTAGGAAACTGTCTATTTCTGTTTTAAATTTATGTAATGATGTAGCTTCTACAGCTTTTTGGGGCAGCATATTCCATGGACCTACCACCCTCTGAGTGAAGTAGTTCCTCCTCATCTCAGTTTTGAAAGAGCAGCCCCTTATTCTAAGACTATGCCCCCTAGTTCTAGTTTCACCCATCATCGGGAACATCCTCCCCGCATCCACCCGATCCAACCCCTTCACAATCTTATATGTTTCAATAAGATCGCCTCTCATTCTTCTGAACTCCAATGAGTAGAGTCTCAATCTACTCAACCTCTCCTCATATGTCCATCCCCTCATCCCCGGGATTAACCGAGTGAACCTTCTTTGTACTGACTCGAGAGCAAGTATGTCTTTTCTTAAGTATGGACACCAAAACTGTATGCAGTATTCCAGGTGCGGTCTCACCAATACCTTGTACAACTGAAACAATACCTCCCTATTTTTATATTCTATCCCCCTAGCAATGAAAGCCAACATTCCATTGGCCTTCTTAATCACTTGCTGCACCTGCATACTAACCTTTTGAGTTTCGTGCACCAGGACCCCCAGATCTCTTTGTACTTCAGTACTTTCCAGTTTCTTGCCATTAAGATAATAACTTGCTCTACGATTTTTCCTGCCAAAGTGCATAACCTCACACTTTCCAGTATTGTATTCCATCTGCCAAATCTCTGCCCACTTACTTAGCCTGTCTATGTCCCCTTGCAGGTTTTTTTATGTCCTCCTCGCTCACTACTTTCCCTCCCATCTTAGTATCATCTGCAAACTTTGATATGTTACACTCGGTCCCCTCCTCCAAATCGTTAATATAGACTGTAAAGCGTTGGGGACCCAGCACCGACCCCTGCAGAACACCACTAGTTACTAATTGCCATTCTGAGAATGAACCATTTATCCCAACTCTCTGCCTTCTGTTAGATAGCCAATCCTCTATCCATGCCAGAATATTACCCCCAATCCCGTGATTTTTTTATCTTAAGCAATAATCTTTTGTGTGGCACCTTGTCAAATGCCTTTTGGAAGTCTAAATACACTACGTCCACTGGTTCCCCTTTATCCACCCTATATGTTACTTCCTCAAAGAACTCCAGCAAATTTGTCAAACATGACTTCCCCTTCATAAAACCATGCTGACTTTGTCCTATTAAATTATGATTATCCAAATGTCCTGTTACTGTCTCCTTAATAATGGACTCCAAAATTTTACCTACCACAGATGTTAGGCTAACCGGTCTATAGTTTCCAGCCTTCTGTCTACTGCCCTTTTTAAATAAGAGTGTTACATTAGCAGTTTTCCAGTCTGCCGGGACCTTTGCTGAGTCCAGGGAGTTTTGGAAAATTATTACCAATGCATCCACAATCCTTACCGCCACTTCCCTCAAGACCCTAGGATGTAAGCCATCAGGTCCAGGTGATTTATTCGCCTTGAGTCCCATTATTTTACCGAGTACCACTTCCTTAGTGATTTTGATCGTGTTTAGCTCCTGCCCCCCATAGCCCCCTGTTTGTCCAGTGTTGGGATATTCTTAGTGTCTTCTACTGTGAAGGCTGATACAAAATATTCATTCAGTGTTTTTGCCATCTCCAAATTTCCCACCATTAATTTCCCGGTCTCATCCTCTAAGGGACCAACATTTACTTTAGCCACCCTTTTTCTTTTTATATAACTATAAAAACTCTTACTATCTGTTTATATATTTTTTGCTAATTTACTTTCATAATCTATCTCCCTTTCTTAATCAATCTTTTTGTTATTTTTTGCTGTCTTTTAAAGTTTTCCCAATCCTCTATCCTCCCAGTAGATTTGGCTCCCTTATATGCCCTTGTTTTTAGTCGAATACTATCCTTAATTTCTTTACTTAGCCACGGATGGCTGTCTTTTCTTTTACACCCTTTTCTTCTCAGTGGAATATATATTTTTTGGAAGTTGTAAAATAACTCCTTAAATGTACACCACTGATCATGTATCGTCTTACCCTTTAATCTATTTTCCCAATCCACTCTACTCAATTAGAGTCATAGAGTCATAGAGTTATACAGCACGGATAGAGGCCCTCCGGCCCATCGCGTCCGTGCCGGCCATCAAGCCCTGTCTAATCTAATCCCATATTCCTGCATTTGGTCCGTAGCCTTGTATGCTATGGCATTTCAAGTGCTCATCCAAATGCTTCTTAAATGTTGTGAGGGTTCTTGCCTCCACAACCCTTTCAGGCAGTGAGTTCCAGACTCCAACCACCCTCTGGGTGAAAAAGTTCTGTCTCAAATCCCCTCTAAACCTCCCGCCCTTTACCTTGAATCTATGCCCCCTTGTTATTGACCCTTCTACTAAGGTAAAAAGCTCCTTAGTATCCATCCTATCTATGCCCCTCATAATTTTGTATACCTCAATCATGTCCCCCCTCAGCCTCCTCTGCTCCAAGGAAAACAAACCCAATCTGCCCAGTCTCTCTTCATAGCTGAAGCGCTCCAGCCCTGGTAACATCCTGGTGAATCTCCTCTGCACCCTCTCCAAAGCGATCACATCCTTCCTGTAGTGTGGCAACCAGAACTGCACACAGTATTCCAGCTGTGGCCTAACCAGTGTTTTATACAGCTCCATCATAACCTCCTTGCTCTTATATTCTATGCCTCGGCTAATGAAGGCAAGTATCCCATATGCCTTTTTTACCACCTTATCCACCTGTTCCGCCGCCTTCAGGGATCTGTGTACTTGCACACCCAGATCCCTCTGACCCTCCGTCTTGCCTAGGGTCTTACCATTCATTGTGTATTCCCTTGCCTTGTTAGTCCCCCCAAAGTGCGTCACCTCGCACTTTTCCGGGTTAAATTCCATTTGCCACTGTTCCGCCCATCTGACCAACCCATCTATATCGTCCTGCAGACTGAGACTACCCTCCTCGCTATTTACCACCCTACCAATTTTTGTATCATCCGCGAACTTACTGATCATACCTTTTACATTCATATCCAAGTCATTAATGTAGACCACAAACAGCAAGGGACCCAGCACCGATCCCTGTGGTACCCCACTGGCCACAGGCTTCCAGTCACAAAAACAACCTTCGACCATCACCCTCTGCCTTCTGCCACTAAGCCAGTTTTGTATCCAATGTGCCAAGGCACCCTGGATTCCATGGGCTCTTACCTTCTTGACCAGTCTCCTGTGCGGGACTTTATCGAAGGCCTTACTGAAATCCATGTATACCACATCCACTGCGTTACCCTCATCCACACACCTAGTCACCCCCTCAAAAAATTCAATCAAATTAGTCAGACATGATCTTCCCTTGACAAAGCCATGTTGACTATCCCTGATTAATCCTTGCCTCTCCAAGTGGAGACTAATTTTGTCCCTCAGAATTATTTCCAATAATTTACCTACCACTGATGTTAGGCTCACTGGCCTGTAGTTCCCCGGTTTTTCCCTACTCCCCTTCTTGAATAATGGTACTACGTTAGCGGTTCTCCAGTCCTCTGGCACATCCCCTGTGGCCAGAGAGGTCCTGAATATATGTGTTAGAGCCCCCGCAATCTCTTCCTTTGCCTCACACAGCAGCCTGGGATACATTTCGTCTGGGCCTGGGGATTTATCCATTTTTAGGCCTGCTAAAACCGCCAATACCTCCTCCCTCTCGATGTTAATATGTTCGAGCATATCACAGTCCCCCCGCCCTATTTCTATGTCTACATCGTCCTTCTCCATCGTGAAAACAGATGCAAAAAATTCATTTAGAACCCCTCCTACATCTTCCGGCTCCACACACAGATTGCCACTTTTGTCCCTAATGGGCCTTATTTTTTCCCTAGTTATCCTCTTACCCTTAATATACTTATAAAACATCTTCGGATTTTCCTTTATTTTGCTCGCCAGTGTTATTTCATGGCCCCTCCTTGATCTCCTAATTTCTTTTTTAAGTATCCCCCTGCACTTTTTGTACTCCCCTAGGGCTTCCTCCATCTTTAGCATTTTGTATCTGCCAAAAGCCCTCCTTTTTTTCCTAATCCATTCTCATATATCCCCTGACATCCAAGGTTCCCTGTGGTTTTTGGAACCACCCTTGACCTTTACGGGAACATGTTGCCATTGTATGATCTCAATCTCCCTTCTGAAAGCCTCCCATTGCTCCGATGCGGATTTTCCTACAAGTAGCTGATCCCAGTCCATTTTGGCCAGATCCTGCCTTATCCTATTAAAATCGGCCTTCCCCCAATTTAGAACCTTTATTTCCGGCCCATCCCTGTCCTTTTCCATGACCACCTTAAATCTCACCATATTATGGTCACTGTCACCAAAGTGCTCACCTACTAGCACTTCTTCCACTTGGCCGGCCACATTCCCTAGAATTAGGTCCAGTACCGCCCCCTCTCTTGTAGGACTTTCTACATGCTGGCTCAAAAAGCTCTCCTGGATGCACTTTAAGAATTCTACACCCTCTGAGCCTTTCACACTCTGACTATCCCAGTTAATATTGGGGAAGTTGAAATCCCCCATTATTATTACCTTATTATTTGCACATTTCTCTGAGATTTGCCTACATATCTTCCTCTATCTCCCCCTGACTGTTTGGAGGCCTATAGTACACTCCCAGCAAAGTGCTTGCCCCCTTTTTGTTTTTAAGCTCCACCCATATGGCCTCATTAGAGGAACCTGCTAATATATCATCCCTCCTTACTGCAGTAATTGACTCCTTAATTAATATTGCGACACCCCCTCCTCTTATACCTCCCCCTCTGTCTCGCCTGAAGATTCTGTACCCCGGAATATTGAGCTGCCAGTCTTGCCCCTCCCTCAACCATGTCTCCGTGATAGCAACAATATCATACTCCCATGTGTTTATCAACACCTTCAGTTCATCCACCTTATTTGCAAGACTCCTTGCATTAAAATAGATGCCATCCAGCCTTGCCCTTATATATTTGCCCTGTCTACCAAGCTGACTTTTTTTTTCTCTATAATTGGCAGCACATCACCCCCTATTTCAGCTCCCCTCTGTATCCCATCCCCCTGCCAAGTTAGTTTAAACCCCCCCCAACAGTGCTAGCAAACCTCCCCGCAAGGATATTTGTCCCGCTCTGGTTCAGGTGCAACCCGTCCGACTTGTACAAGTCCCACCTTTCCCAGAAGCAGGCCCAGTGATCCAGGAAACTAAAACCCTCCCTCCTGCACCAACTCTTTAGCCACGCATTCATCTGTTCTATCCTCCTATTCCTAAACTCACTAGCACGTGGCACTGGGAGTAATCCAGAGATTACAACCTTTGAGGTCCTGCTCTTTAATCTGCTACCTAGCTCCCTAAATTCTTGATGCAGGATCTCATCCCCCTTCCTACCTATGTCGTTGGTCCCAATGTGGACCACGACCTCTGCCTGCTCACCCTCCCCCTTAAGAGTGCCCTATAGCCGCTCAGTGACATCCATGACCCTGGCCCCAGGGAGGCAACAAACCATCCTGGAGTCACGTTTGTGGCCACAGAAATGCCTATCTGTTCCCCTTACGATAGAATCCCCTACCACTATTGCTCTCCCACTCTTTTTCCTCCCTTTCTGAGCAGCAGAAGCGTCCCTGGTGCCAGGAAGTTGGCTGCTGCTGCTTTCCCCTGGTGAGTCATCCCCCTCAACAGTACTCAACTTGGTATACCTTTTTGAAAGGGGGATGACCGCAGGGGTCCCCTGCACTTCCTGCCTGCCTCTGTTGCTCCGCCTGATGGTCACCCAATTCCATTCTGCCTGTGCAGCCCTACCCTGCGGCGTGAACAACTCGCTAAACGTGCTATCCATGACCCTCTCAGCATCGCGCATGCTCCAAAACTCATCCACCCGCAGCTCGAGTGCCGCAATGCGGTCTACAAGTAGCTGCAGCTGGATGCATTTCTTGCACACATGGTCGTCAGGGATACTGGCAGCGTCCCTGACTTCCCACATAGAGCAAGAGGAGCAGAACACGGGGCTGAGCTCTCCTGCCATGACTTACTCCTTTAATTAATTTAAAAATTTATTCAGTACCCCAGTTACAGGTATACTCTAGGGCGCTTTATTTAACAACTGTCCCCACTACACCACAGAGACCATAGAAATTTAACACCACAGAATTCAAGCTCTCATACCTTCATAGTCTCCTTTATTCAAGCTGAGCACGCTTGTTTGAGATCCAACCTTCTCACCCTCTAATTGAATATGGAATTCAACCATGTTATGGTCACTCATTCCAAGGGGATCCTTCACTAGGACATTTTTAATTAATCCTGTCTCATTACACGGGACCAGATCTAAGGTTGCTTGCCCCCTGGTCGGTTCAGTTACATACTGCTCAAGAAACCCATCCCTAATACACTCAATGAACTCATCCTCAAGGCAGCCCTGCCCAATTTGATTTGTCCAATTAATATGATAGTTAAAATCCCCCATAATTATAGATGTTCCCTTATTACAAGCCTCAACTATTTCCTGATTGATACTCCGTCCAACAGAGTTGCAACTGTTCTGAGGCCTATACACTACGCCCACTAGTTTTTTATCCCCTTATTATTCCTTACCTCCACCCAAACTGTTTCATTATCCTGATCTTTTGACCCAATATCATTTCTCTGTATTACAGTGATTCCTTCCTTTATTAACATAGCCACCCCACCTCCCCTTCCTTCCTGCCTGTCCTTCCTGATCATTAAATAACCTGGTATGTTTAATTCCCAGGCATTGTCACCCTGCAGCCATGTTTCTGTAATGGCCACAAGATCATACCCATATGTAGTTATTTGTGCCATTAACTCGTCTATTTTGTTACGAATGCTACGTGCATTCAGATAGAGAACTTTCAAAGATGTTTTGTGACACTTAGTTCCTGCTTTTGCCCTTTTTATTACTTTACCTTTTACTCCATACCTTATGGGTTACTGCGAAATTTAATAACCCCAGAGAAGCCGGTAAACAAGAATTTTGAAAGCATAGTAGAAATCCTGCAGGACCACTTAAACCCCACACCGCTGCTGATAGCAGAACGATTTAAGTTCCATAGAAGGAACCAACACAAAGACAACAGCAATGCTGAGTACCTAACGGAACTGCGCAAGCTATCAAAATACTGCAAGTTTGGAGTGGGACTAGCAGACACGTTAAGGGACAAGTTTGTGTGTGGGCTACAAAGTGAAGGAACCCAGAAACGGCTTCTATCAGAAAAGGACCTTACGCTGGACAAAGCTTTCAGTATGGCAGTATCACATGAAGCAGCTGCAAGGGGCGCTGCAGAGATACAATGGAGACCGCAAGAATATGGCACCAACGAAATGACCTATGGAACAGGGAAGTGCTATCGCTGCGGCAGAACAACACATGACCAGAAAGATTGTTGGTTCAAGGACCAAGTGTGCAGACAGCGTGGGGAAGCAGGACACATAGCAAGAGTCTGCAGGTCTGGGAAGAAAACCAACAGTAAGAAATCTCCACAGGAGAAGTACAAAAAGGTACACCAGGTGATGGACAGTGGTTCAGACGAACAAAAAAGTGACACAGACTCCGGAAGCAAGGAGCTGGGTTGTCTGAAACTACATAATGTAACCGAAATGGAGGATCACCAGACTATCTGGGTTACACTCAAGATAGACGGAGTCCAAGTGGAAATGGAATTGGACACAGGGTCAGCTCTAACAGTCATAAATCAAAGAGACTGCAAGCGGCTATTTTCATACATACCCTTGAAAGCTACAGAGATTGTCTTGAAAACGTATATGGGGCAAAAAGTCTACCCCAAAGGGAAAATAAGGGTGAAAGTGACATATAAAGGTCAGGAAATACCTAAAATGGATATATATGTATTGCCAAATGGAGGACCACCACTGCTAGGATGTGAATGGATCCAAAAGATACAATTAGATTGGCATTCCATACAGGCACTGAAGGTTGAGGCCAAAAAGGATGACGACGTCACACCTGGACGACTGTCAAAAATGCTAACTGACGCATAAGAAGTGTTCCAGGAGGGACTAGTAACACTAAAAGGAATAACAGCAACAATTAAAATAGAGGAAAATGCAAGCCCAAAGTTTCTGAAGGCCAGACCAGTGCCTTATACGATCAGACCAGCAGTTGAAACAGAGCTGGAAGGGTTGGAACGTTCAGGAGTACTCTCCAAAGTGGACTGGAGCGAGTGGGCTACACCCATCGTTCCTGTAATGAAGAGGTCGTTGAGTAATACGCCTGGGGAACCAAAGAAGGTCCGCATCTGTGGGGAGTTTAAGGTGACAATGAACCCAGTCCTTCTCACGGTGCAATATCTGCTTCCACGAATTGAGGATATTTTCGTCTCGCTATCTGGTGGTAAACGCTTCACCAAAATTGATCTAGCCCAGGCGTACTTGCAAATGGAGGTAGAAGAAGCTTCGAAACATTACCTTACTATCAACACCCATAAAGGCCTCTATCAATACAACCGGCTGGTGTTTGGAGTAACCTCGGCTCCGGCTATCTGGCAAAGGGCGATGGATCAGCTCCTGCAAGGGATTCCAGGGACCCAGTGTTATTTGGACGACATCTTGGTCACGGGCGAAAATGACGGTGATCACCTCGCTAACTTGGAGAAGGTGCTCGCCAGATTAAAGGAATATGGGCTACGAGCTAATCGCCACAAGTGCGAGTTTTTCCAGAAACAGATCTCGTATTGCGGCCATGTCATCGATGAAGAGGGGTTACATAAGTCCCCTGACAAGGTTGAGGCAGTAGTCAAGGCTCCAGCACCGGAAAATGTGTCACAACTGAGGTCGTTCCTTGGGCTGGTAAACTATTACCACAAGTTCTTACCAAATTTGTCTACGGTATTACACCCGCTGAACACCCTACTGCAAACAGGGGTACCATGGAAGTGGGATGACAAACGTAGACGAGCTTTCCAGAAGTGTAAAGAATTGATCACATCAAAAGAGGTGTTGGCCCATTTCAACCCAGCACTACCAATTCGGTTGGCATGTGATGCATCACCCTACGGCATTGGAGCGGTGCTGTCACACAAATTCCCAGACGGGTTGGAGAGGCCAGTAGCCTTTGCGTCTTGGTCACTAACCTCAGCCGAGCGCAACTACGCCCAGATTGACAGGGAGGCCCTCAGTCTAGTATGGGGAGTAAAAAAATTCAACCACTATCTGCATGGGCAGAAGTTCACCTTGCTGACTGACCACCAACCACTTGTCTCCATCTTTAATCCTAAGAAGGGTGTGCCAGTAATGACTGCACAGCGGTTACAAAGATGATCCCTGTTTCTAGGGGCGAATCAATATGAAATAGAATATAAAGGCATGAAACAGCATGGGAACGCTGATGGGTTATCGCACCTGCCACTGCCTACGGTGCAGGAAGCACCAGCAGTGGACCCTATCGAGATATTTTATTCGTCGATAATTGAACGATTGCCAGTAACAAACGCGGATATAGAGAAGGAGACCCGCAATGATCCGACGCTGTCACGGGTATATGAATTGACGGTGAGGGGATGGCCAACACATGGCGACTCACTGTTGCCAGCATTCTCATCCAGAAGAGAACAGCTGTCAGTATGCCAGGGGACAGTGATGTGTGGATCCAGAGTGGTGATTCCACCCAAGTTAAGGGAGAGAGTGCTAAATGAGCTACATGAAGGTCATCTGGGGGGAGTGAAAATGAAAAGCCTTGCTAGGGCTTATGTGTGGTGACCGGGAATCGATCAACAAATCGAAGATCTAACGAAGAGCTGCTTAGGATGCCAGAAGGTCCAAAATGCACCACCACATGCCCCTCTACACCCATGGGAGTGGCCCTCCTCTCCATGGCAACGGGTGCACATTGATTTCACTGGTCCATTCATGGACTCAATGTTCTTAATAGCAGTGGATGCTCATTCAAAGTGGCCTGAGGTGATAAAGATGTCCTCAACCACTACAGAGAAAACGATTGCAGTCCTACGGACCATATTTGCCAGAAACGGGTTGCCAGAGCAGATCTGCTCTGATAATGGACCACAGTTTGTGTCCGACGAGTTCCAAAAATTAATGAAAAGGAATGGGGTAAAGCATTACACATCTGCCCCGTATCATCCAGCCACCAATGGATTGGCTGAGAGGTTCGTACAAACATTTAAGAAGGCGATAAAGGCCATGTGCGACGAGGAAATTCCACTACAGCATAAGCTGGACAATTTCTTATTAGCCTACCGAAACGCGACACATGCAGTTACCAACCAGACCCCAGCCATGATGTTCTTTAACCGAAGGTTGAGATCTCGTCTGGACTTGCTCAGACCAAATGTGCGAAGAAATGTTGAAGACAAACAATTCCAGCACATCAATGAGAAGCCGACAAGGAGCTTCAATGTAGGGCAACCAGTCTTGGCCCGGGACTATCGAACAGAGAAGTGGCAACCCGGAACGATATGTACAAGGCAGGGGCCATTAATGTACACAGTGGATGCCGGGGAGAACATTGTGAGATGCCACGTCGATCAGATCTTAGCATCACAGGAATGCGTCAACCCCATGTCTCGAGTACCTGGGGATGAACCCGACATACCGGGAGCATCTACTTGAGACCCAGTAGCAGTGGAACCCGATGAACTACCCGATGAAAAGGGGTCAGAATCACCTCTGCACCAAGAACAAGAACCTCTGGAAAGGCGCTATCCCGAAAGGGTCAGGAAGCCACCCAAAGACTGAATCTATAAATGGACTTTTGTCATTGAATGTACATGTAAAAATGTAATTGTTATTTGAATATTAAGGGGGTATCATTAATCTAAAAAGGGAGGAATTGTAGTGTATGTGCCTTTTAGTCAGAACTACTTTTTACAGCTCCTGTATACTGTAGTACCGGCAGTGACCACACCGGTATATAAGCTGTGCGCATGCCTCTGTACCCCAGTCTAGAGATTACCCTCCTCCAGTAAAGACCTGTTATTTGTTAATGTACAGCATCCGTGTGATTATTTATCCACTGAACCACGGATCTAACAGGGGAGATGAGAATTTGATTTACACAGCGTGTTGTTGTGACCTGGAATGCACTGCCTGAAAGGGCGTTGGAAGCAGATTCCAAAATAACTTTCAAAAGGGAATTAGATATGTACTTGGACAGGAAAATCTCGCTTGAATGATTTCCGATAATTGCATGAGAAAGAAGACGAACCTTTCATTTTACTGAGTTAGGAAAATAAGGTCCATATTGGGCAGCCCCGATCACTTGAGACCAACTATTAGTGTTCTGCTCTTGTTGCATTGTCACAAGCAAACAGCAGTGCTCCTAGACACCTTTGCCATCTCACTTGCCTCTGCCTTCACCTCAGCTCCTCCACTGCCAAAATGCCTGTCCGTGCTCCTGCCACATTCACACACGTCTTCTTCAACACCTTCCTCGGCCAGTTGCCTGAACTCCTCCCTACACAAAGTTCCAACTCATCCAAGGCTCCACTGTCTGCATCTTGTTCCACACTATGCCTGTTATCTCATCATCTCCCATCCTCACAGATCTCCATTGGCTCAAATTCCTCTTCACTTACAAACCCCTCCATGGCCTCAACCCCACCCACCCCCCAAACCCCCCCTTATCATGCTCCCGTGACCTTCGCCAGCCCAACATCCCAGCCCCATTCTCGTTGGTCCACCATTGCTGGTCTCCTCTGCATCGCACTCTCCGTCTACACCACTGTTGGCTGTTACGGCCCTAAATTTTGGAATTGTCTCCCTCGGCCTTCTCTTCCTTGGTTTAGTAACACCTTGATTTTAAAATTCTCAATCTCGTGTTCAAATTTGTCCATGGCCTCTCTTGTCTCTACCTATGTAACCTCCTCCAGCTCTACAACCCTCTGAGATCTCTGCATTCCTCCAATTCTGGCCTCTTGCGCATCCTCGATTTCCTTCGCTCCACTATAGGCAGCCGTGCCTTCAGCTGCCTGGGCCCTAGGATCTGGAATTCCCTCCCTAAACCTCTCCGCCTCTCTCTCCTCCTGTAAGACACTCCTTAAAACCTGCCTCTTTGACCAAGCTTTTGGTCACCTGTCCTAATATCTCCTTATGTGGCTCGCTGTCAAATTTTGTTTGATAACGCTCCTGTGAAGTGCCTAGCAATGTTTTCTATGCTAAAGGTGCTATATAAATGCAATTTGTTGTTAAAGTTTAGGCAGTCTCAACTTAATTCCCCATTGTACAGTCCAACAAGACACAAATGGCTCATATTTTGTACTAAATGGACAATCTCAACAAGAGAGGCTACAATGAGGACCAGTATGGGGAATGGGTAAACACTGCTGAGGTTAGGACTGAGGCACAGAGTTGGGATAGACTTTAGAGAGCTTTACTCTGCACCTTGCCCATACCGTGATCGCCCTGAGCGTTTGAAGCTGACATGGGTGCCTTCATTTTAGCCTCACTGTGCCGGACAAGAATGAGATGTGCACGGGGTTACAATCCTAGCAGCGAGCGCCGCATCTCATTCATGCCCACTTTGCGCCTATTGACATTTTAACAGGCGCAGTTTGGGCAGCCAGCGAGGCCCTCGCCCCAGACAGGCGAGCGCCTCATTGACATTCGATTGTCGGGGTCTGACGACGCAATTCAGCCCCCCAACCGCGTTTTAACGGCGTCCGCCCACGTTCCACACCAAGCGCCGGTCTCGCCGGGACCGCATTCGCCTCACCCCCACACCCCCCCCCCCGCAACACTTAGCTGAGGTCCGCAGCCGTGGCTTCCTGCCGCTCCCACTCCCGCTCAACTCATGGCCTGACGCCACTAGGGCGGGATTCCAATGGGAGTCAGGCCTGGTGAGGGCCGAGAGTTAAAATAGCCTCACATAAGCAAGCCAGGTACGGGGTTGGGGGGGGGTTGGGGGAGGGGTTGGCACTCACTGTCCAGTTAACATCAGGTGATTGGATTCCTGAAATGCTAGCCTTGTTAGTGTCAACCGTGGCTGACTTGGAAGCACTCTCACCTCGGAGGCAGGAGATTGTGGGTTCATAGCCCCACTCCTGAGACTTGAGTTATCGCATTGCTGTTTGTGGGAGCTTGCTGTGCGCAATTTGGCTGTTGTGTTTCCTACGTGACAACGGTGACTGCACTTCACAAAGTACTTCATTGGCCGTGAAGCGCTTTGGGATATTGTGAAGTCGGGAAAGGTGCTGAGATGAGGATAACTTTCTTCACTCCAAGGGTTGTGAATCTTTGGAATTCTTTGCCCCAGAGAGCTGTCGATGCTCAGTCGATGAGTATATTCAACACAGATCGATAGATTTTTGGATACTAAGGGAATCAAGGGATATGGGGATAGTGCGAGAAGGTGGAGTTGAGGTAGAAGATCAGCTATGATCTTATTGAATGAGGGGCTCGATGGGATGGCCTACTCCTGCTCCTAATTCTTATGTTCTTATATTCTTATTATTAATGCAAGTTTTTTCTTTCTTCTTTGAGCATAAATCCAGGCTGACATTTCAGGAACCCAAATCCTGATTACTCCCTCAGTGCTGCATTGTCGGAGGGGCCGTCTTTCAGATGAGATGTTAAACCGAGGCCCCGTCTGCTCTCTCGGGTGGGCGTAAAAGATCGCATGGCACTATTTCGAAGAAGAGCAGGGGAGTTAGCCCCGATGCTCTGACCAATATTTATCCCTTAATCAACATCACTAAAACAGATTTTTTTTAAAAATTCATCTATAGGATGTGGGCGTCGCTGGCAAGGCCGGCAGTTATTGCCCATCCCTAGTTGCCCTTGAGAAGGTGGTGGTGAGCCGTCTTCTTGAACCGCTGCAGTCCGTGTGGTGAAGGTACTCCCACAGTGCTGGTAGGGAGGGAGTTCCAGGATTTTGACTCAATGATGATGAAGGATCGGCGATATACTTCTAAGTCCAGAACCAGGGGTCACAGTCTAAGGATAAGGGGTAAGCCATTTAGGACAGAGATGAGGAGGAATTTCTTCACCCAGAGAGTGGTGAACCTGTGGAATTCTCTACCACACAGGGCAGTTGAGGCCAATTCATTAAATATATTCAAGAAGGAGTTGGATATATTTCTTGAGGCTAAAGGGATCAAGGGATATGGGGAGAAAGCAGGGACAGGGTACTGAATGTGGATGATCAGCCATGATCTCATTAAATGTCGGAGTGGGCTCGAGGGGCTGAATGGCCTACTCCTGCTCCTATCTTCTATGTTTCTATGTTTCTAAGTCAGGATGGTGTGTGACTTGGAGGGGATCTTGGAGGTGGTGGTGTTCCCATGCGCCTGCTTTAGAAAGTACTTGGATGTGCACTTGAAGTGCCGTAACCTACAGGGCTACGGACCAAGAGTTGGAAAGTGGGATTAGGCTGGATAGCTCCTTTTCAGCCGGCACAGACACGATGGGCTGAATGGCCTCCTTCTGTGATGTAAATTTCTACGATTCGATGATGGCTTCACAGGCGGTAGCGCCACACTGGTACCTCGGCCGGGTGACCATCCCTAACATGTGAACTCGGACCCTGATTGCTGGCACCTACCTGGTCGTTATTGTTGTGTATGTACCTTTAAGAGAGAACTGATTTTATACTGCAGTACCGGCAGTGACCACACCTGTATATAAAGTCATAGCAGGCTTCTGTACGTCAGTCTTAAGTTTACCCTCTGTTCAGTAAATACCTGTTATTATTGTTCTCCTGCAGTCAGTGTATTATTGATACTCGGACACTATACTGGCGACGAGCAGGTTCGAACTCACCTGCAGTGCTGCATCACCTCACGGGGATCTTTCCCTGAGAAGAAGCTTCTTGGAGGTCGAAGTCAGAGCAACGGGAGTCGACCGCGGGCAACCGCCCAAGGATCGATCGGAGTTCGGAGAATTGCAGGGGAGGCTGTGGAGAGCTGGGCTTGGCTCCCCAGTCAAGGTGTTCCAGCAAATCGTGCTGGTAGCAGGTAGTGCGCTGACCCTTCTGGGCTGCGGCGGGCTCAAGCTCGAACGAGCGGCTCTGCAAAGGGGCCATGCAGAGTCGTCAGGAGGAAAAGAGAGAGAGAGAGGGTGGAGCGCACAGGGCGCAGTCAGTGCTCAAGAACCGGGCAGCGTAGAGAAAATAAAACGAGGGGAAGGAAAAGTGAGACGCGCCGAAGCCGCGGGTCACCGCCATTACCCTGTAGAACGCTAGGAGCAGCGTGGCAGCAAGGGGAAGATGGAGAAGCGCGGGAGGCGCCATTTTATTCCATTGGGGAAGAAGGAAAAGCACGGGAGGCGCCATTTTAATCCATTGGGGAAGAAGAAAAAGCGCGGGAGGCGCCATTTTAAATCACCCAAGATGCCGAAAAGTGGCAGTATCACTGCTTTAGACAACGAGGTAGAAGACTGGACCACGTATGTGGAAAGAATTGAAGTGTACTGCAAGGCAAATGAGGTGGCCGATGGAAAGAAGGCGTCGGTATTATTAAATTTGATGGGCGCGAGAACGTACGGCCTATTGCGGAATTTAATTACCCCAGCTAAACCAATGGAGAAAAGTTTTGAAGAGATTGTTAATATCTTACAGGAACACCTAAACCCTACACCGCTGCTGATAGCAGAAAGATTCAAGTTCCATAAAAGAAACCAGCACAAAGATGAGAGCAATGCTGACTATCTTACGGAACTACGCAAGTTATCGAAGCACTGCCAGTTCGGAGCAGGACTGGCAGATACCTTAAGGGATAAGTTTGCCTGCGGGCTCCAGAGTGAAGGAACCCAGAAACGACTACTTTCGGAAAAGGACCTGACGCTAGAACAGGCTTTCAGCATGGCAGTATCCTACGAAGCAGCAGCACGGGGAGCTGCAGAAATACAACAGAAACCACAAGAATACAGCACTAATGAAATGGCGTATGGAGCAGAAAAGTGCTATCGCTGTGGCAGAACAACCCATGATCAGAAGGGCTGCTTGTTTAAGGACAAAGTATGCAGGCAATGTGGGAAAATGGGACACATAGCAAGAATCTGCAGGTCGGGAAAGAAAACTAACACTAAAAGAACTACTAAGGAAAAGTACAAGAAAGTAAAAAAAATGACAGACAGTAGTTCGGAAGATCAGGAGAGTGATAATGACTCCGGGAGCAGGAGACTAAGTTGTCTAAAGTTACACAACGTGATCGCAAAGGAGGATCACCGAACCATTTGGCTCACCCTCATGATAGCAGGGTCCCAAGTAAAGATGGAATTGGACACAGGATCAGCCCTAACTGTCATGAATCGACAAGACTATGAGCGGCTATTCTCACACATACCCTTGAAGGACACGTCCATTGTATTGAAGACATACACGGGGCAAAAAGTCTACCCCAGAGGAAAAATAAGGGTGCCAGTTAAATACAATGGCAAGGAAACACAGAAACTGTATCTATATATACTACAAGATGGAGGACCACCATTATTGGGACGTGAATGGATCCGAAAAATACAATTGGATTGGCATTCCATTCAGGCGCTAACTGTGACTGACGAAAAGGATGATGACATCACACCTGGACAACTGTCAAAAATTCTAACTGACGCAAAAGAGGTGTTCCAACAAGGACTTGGGACTCTAAAAAGAGTAATGGCAACAATAAAAATCGAAGATAATGCAAACCCAAAATTTTTTAAGGCCAGACCGTTACCGTACACGATCCGCCCAGCCGTTGAAGCAGAGCTGGAGAGTCTGGAGCGTTCGGGTGTGCTGTCCAAGGTGGACTGGAGCGAGTGGGCCACACCCATCATTCCTGTAATAAAGAAATCATTGAGCAGCACGCCTGGGGAGCCGAAGAAGGTTCGCATCTGTGGGGACTGTGAACCCAGTCCTGCACACAGTACAATATCCACTTCCACAGATAGAAGATATTTTCGCCTCACTATCTGGAGGGAAACACTTTACAAAGATTGATCTGGCCCAAGCGTATCTACAAATGGAGGTGGAAGAAGCATCTATGAAATACCTCACAATAAACACTCACAAAGGCCTTTCCCAGTACAATTGACTGGTATTCGGGGTAGCATCAGCCCCGGCTATTTGGCAGAGGGCGATGGAACAAGTCCTGCAAGGGATCCCGGGGACCCAGTGTTATTTGGACGACATCCTGGTTACGGGCGAAAGTGACAGTGAACACCTTGCCAACCTGGAGCAGGTGCTCACTAGATTACAAGAATATGGGCTACAAGCCAACCGCCCCAAATGTGAGTTCTTCAGGAGATAAATCTCGTATTGTGGCCACATGATTGATGAGGAAGGGTTGCATAAGTCGCCAGACAAGATTGTCAAGGCTCCAGCACCGCAAAATGTGTCGCAACTGAGGCCGTTTCTCGGGTTGGTGAACTACTACCATAAGTTCTTGCTGAATTTATCTACAATTCTGCACCCACTGAATGCCCTGCTGCAAACTGGAGTAACATGGAAATGGAGTGATGAGTGTAAGCGTGCCTTTCAGAAATGTAAATGCCTAATCACTTCAAAAGAAGTATTGGCCCACTACAATCCAACACTACCGATTCGGTTGGCATGTGATGCGTCTCCCTACGGCATTGGAGCAGTGCTGTCACACAAATTCCTTGACTGTTCAGAGAGGCCAATAGCCTTTGCGTCGCGCTCGTTAACCTCAGCCGAGCGTAACTACGCCTAGATTGACAGGGAGGCCCTCAGCCTGGTTTGGGGGGTGAAGAAGTTCAATCACTATCTGCACGGGCAGAAATTCACCCGACTGACTGATCATCAGCCCCTGGTCTCCATTTTTAACCCAAAGAAGGGCGTTCCGGTGATGACGGCGCAACAGCTGCAAAGATGGTCACTTTTTCAAGGGGCACATCAGTACGACATAGAGTACAAGGGTACGAAACAGCATGGAAACGCTGATGGGCTGTCGCGCCTACCGTTGCCTACGGTAGAGGAAGCACCTGCAGTGGACCCTGTTGAGATATTCCATTCGACCATAGTCGAATGTCTACCTGTTACAAACTCAAGTATAGAGAAGGAAACCCGAAATGACCCGACACTCTCTCGGGTCTATGATTTGACGGTGAAGGGATGGCCAGCACATGGCGACTCACTGTTGCCAGCATTCTCGCCAAGGAGAGAACAGCTGTCAGTGTGCCGGGGGACCTTGATGTGTGGATCCTGAGTGGTAATTCCACCCAAGTTGAGAGATAGAGTGCTCAATGAACTTCATGAGGGTCATCTGGGAGGGGTAAAAATGAAGAGCCTAGCCAGGGCGTTTGTGTGGTGGCCGGGAATCGGTAAGGAAATCGAGGATATGACCAAGAGATGCACAGGATGCCAGAAGGTCCAAAACGCTCCACCACAGGCCCCGCTACACCCATGGGAGTGGCCTCATCTCCATGGCAACGGGTACACATTGATTTTGCTGGTCCATTTATGGACTCAATGTTTCTAATCGCCGTGGATGCCCATTCAAAATGGCCAGAGGTCATCAAAATGTCCTCCACCACCACGGAGAAAACTATTGCAGTCCTACGGACCATCTTCGCCAGGAATGGCTTGCCAGAACAGATTTGCTCCGACAATGGGCCAAAGTTTGTGTCCGAGGATTTCCGGAGGTTTCTGAGGAATAATGGGGTGAAACATTACACATCTGACCCATATCATCCAGCCACAAATGGATTGGCTGAGAGGTTTGTTCAGTCCTTTAAAAAAGCAATAAAGGTGATGTATAACGACAACATACCACTACAACACAAGGTGGATAATTTCTTGTTTGCTTACCGGAATGCGACACATGCAGTCACCAACCAAGCTCCAGCCATAATGTTCTTCAACCAAAGGCTAAGATGTCACCTGGATTTGCTCAAACCAAACATAAGACGAGATGTTGAGGATAAGCAATTCCAGCACATCAATGAGAAGCCAACCAGGAGCTTCAAGGTAGGGCAACCAGTCTTGGCCCGCGACTACCGAACAGAAAAATTGCAGCCAGGAACGATATGCACACAGCACGGACCACTAATGTACGCAGTGGACGTTGGAGAGAGCATCGTGAGATGCCATGCTGACCAGATTCTAGAGTCACAGGAACAAGCCAAACCCATACCACGAGCATGTGCACCTGGTAATGAACCCGAAGTACAGATTGCGTCTACCTCAGAAGCAGTGGTATTGGAAGCTGACGAACCAACCAATGACAATGAGCCAGAATCGACTCCGCCGCAAGAACAGGATACTCGAGAAAGGCGCTATCCAGTCAGGATCAGGAAGCCTCCTCAAAGACTGAACTTATAAATGATTATTTCAGTTGATGTATATAGTACAGAGAAAATTGTAATTGTGATTAGTTATTATTTAGTTGTTAAATGAATGCTATGTACTGTTTATCTAAAAGGGGAGGAATTGTTGTGTATGTACATTTAAGAGAGAACTGATTTTATACTGCAGTACCGGCAGTGACCACACCTGCATATAAAGCCATAGCAGGCTTCTGTACGTCAGTCTCAAGTTTACCCTCTGTTCAGTAAATACCTGTTATTATTGTTCTCCTGCAGTCCGTGTATTATTGATACTCGGACACTACAGTTATCACATTGCTGTTTGTGGGAGCTTGCTGTGCGCAAAGTGGCTGCCGCGTTTCCCACATTACAACAGTGACCCCACTTCAAAACGTACTTCATTGGCTGTAAAGCATTTTGGGACGTCCGGAGATCGCGAAAGTGGCTGTAGAAAGGCAAGTCTTTCTTGCTGAGTATTTCCTGCATTTTCTGTGTTGATTTGAAGTCTTTCTTTCTTTATGTGAAATGCGATCCCAGCAATAACATGCCTCATTTCAGTAAGCACTGAAATTCGCCCCCTGCAACATAACAAATAAACTGTGGATGAAATCCTCGTGCTCAGAAGCACTCGTGCCATCTGGTCAACCTTGACACTTTGAAAGATGTAGTGCATGTGTGCTCTGTTCTGTTCCACGGGCGAACTGGATTATTTTCAACACACATAAATAATCGTTTCTTGACAGCCGGGAGCCTAGGTCTCACATGCTGTTTAAATATAAACGCTTGCAAATCAGTAAAAGTTCATAGAGATTTAATTGAATATATTGGTCGGCCCAGTCCACTGGGACCACTGAAATGTAACAACAAGGCAGGTAACTGGCCCTGGGTGTATAATGTAGAATGTAAGATTAGAAACAAATTCGGGAGGTTTGCTTGATTTGATTTTTGGTGCTTCGAAGGGAAAACAAAACAGAATCTTTTGGAAATGAGTGGGAGTGGGCTGGTGTCCAAGGTAACGTGGATTGTATGTAATGATATATGTATGTCTCAGCCCCCTGCCTCAGCTCATCTGCATCTCTAATTCTGGCCTCTTGTGCATCCCTGATTTTAATCGCTCTGCGATTGGCGGCCGTGCCTTCAGCTGCCTGGGCCCTAAGCTCTGGAATTCTCTCCATAAGCCTCTCCGCCTCTCTTTCCTCCTTGAAGATGCTTTAAGAGGGTCATCTGCCCTAGTAACTCCTTATGTGGCTCGGTGTCAAATTTTGTTTGATAAACACTCCTGTGAAGCGCCTTGGGAGGATTTACTACATTAAAGGCGCTGTCTAAATATAATTTGTTGTTGTTGTTGTTGCAGCTGAAACCTTCATCCATGCCTTTGTTACCTCGAGATTATTTCAATACTCTCCAATGTTCCCCCTAATTTTTTTTTGGCCCATGCGACCCCTTTAAAGGGCCGCGTGATCCATTCAAAATTCCGCGCAGGCGCAGTGACATGAATCAGTCATTCATGAAAGAAAGACTTATGAAATAATACTGAGCAGCCTACGGGTGGCGCTGTCCAGGGAGAGTATAAATACATGGGCACAGGCCCAGCTTGCGCAGGACATTCTTAACAGGAACTAGTGAAGGACACAACCAGATCTCCATGTTGTAAAACAGTTGATTAAAGCTTTGTTTAACGCTTAGACCAAGTGCCTAGTAGTTTTCTTAAGTCACGCGGTTTCTCTACCTAAAAGCCGGCTCACCAGCTGCGCGGGACCCCTGGAACGCTGCTTGGCCGTGTGGCTTAAAGGGACCGTTGCCCAACACCCCCTGTGCTTGCTGACCGACATTGGCTCCCAGTCCTGCAGGAGGGTTACAGAGATAGGGAGGGAGGGGGCGAGGGCCATGGAGAGATTTGAAAACAAGGACGAGAATTTTAAAATCAAGACCTTGCCAAACTGGGAGCCAACGTAGATCAGCGAACAGAGGGGGTGGTGGGTGATGGGTGAACAGGACTTGGTGCGAGTTAGGAGTTATACAGGCTGACATGAATCAGTCATTCATGAAAGAAAGACTTATGAAATAATACTGAGCGGCCTACGGGTGGCGCTGTCCAGGGAGGGTACAAATACTCAGGCACGGGCCCAGCTTGCGCACGACATTCTTATCAGGAACTAGTGAAGGACACAACTAGACCTCCATGTTGTAAAACAGTTGATTAAAGCTTTGTTTAACGCTTAGACCAAGTGCCTAGTAGTTTTCTTACGTCACAGGCAACTGAGTTTTGGATGAGCTCAAGTTTACAGGGGGTGTAAGCTGGGAGGCCGGCCGGGTGTGTGTTGGAATAGTTGAGGTGAAAGGCAACAAAGGCGCGAATGAGGCTTTCAGCAGCAGGTGAGCTGCGGCAAGGGCCAATTATAAACGAACAGGGTTACGTATTACAATAGCAAAATACTGCGGATGCTGGAAATCTGAAATAACAACAGAAAACGCTGGAAAAACTCAGCAGGTCAGACAGCATCTGTGGAGAGAGAAACAGAGTTAACGTTTCAGGTCGAAGGATGAAAGGTTTTTGACCTGAAACGTTAACTCTGTTTCTCTCTCCACGGATGCTGCCTGGCTTGCTGAGTTTTTCCAGGGTTACTTATTACATGTGAACAAACACAGAGAGCTCGATATTGACTTTGTGTGATAGTGTGAAATGGGCGATAATGAATCGGGTGATAATGAATCCCTTGTGGCGGTACCACTGGTTGTCCCTTACATTGAGACACATAATTCCCTTTAACTTACCTTACTGTATGTTTAACTTACCTTTTGGGGCCGTTGCCCTTTTAACTTACCTGTTGGGGCCATTGCCCCTTTAAGGCGCGCCCTAGCACGCTGACATCACATCACGCACGACGTGATGTGCATGCGCCGGCACAGCCCGGCCTAGCGTCTTTGGCCTCAACGGCCAGCCGACGGGAGCGACTGAATCTTCCGCTCCCACGGCAAGCACCGGCACAGCCTGGCCTCCCGACTTCGGCCTCAACGGCCAGCGACGCAACGACGCGCATCACGTGATGCCCTAAGCGCAGGAAACGCGAACAACATGATGACGTCACAACACAAACGCGATGATGTCATCACGCTCCCCACAGGACTGCGAACTCAGTCCTCGTGGAGTCCCTGCTGGGACTAGACCTACACCACGGTGCTCCTACAGTCAGCCATCTTACCTGCCATCTTACCTGATGTAATTAGTCTGTTCCTGTAAATAAACAACTTATTTATAGTTCATCGAACCGCTACACCCTATCCATTGGCTTTAATGGCAAAAAAATAGGAAGAGATGTAAAAGGGGCTGCTGATTCATCCGAAAGGGAATTTGATAAATACTTGAAAAGGAAAATTTTGCAGGGCTATGGGGAGAGAAGCAGGGTGTAGTCGGATGAATTGGAGAGCTCTTTCAAAAAGCTGTCACCGTCACGATGGGCCTAACGGCCTCCTTCTGTGCCATGCAGTTCTATGAAATGGGTGGAACGCGCACCTAACCTGTGGTCCTTAAAGGAACCGCTCGAGAAAAGGCCTGAAAAGGCCGTTTGGGAGAATTTTTAGTGGGGCAGGAGGAGCAGGGTGGATGTGTTTTGCTCCCCCCTCCCCCGGCACAGCTTGGGAGCCTGCCGCTATCCCGTGCTCTCACGGCTGGCGCGATGTGGCGAAGCATCTCTTTGCTGGCCAAAGCCCACCGGCTACGTTCAAACGAGGCCCGAGCCTAAAAATGGCGCGGGCCTCCCGCGTGGCCCTGAATCTGATTCCCCATCAAAAAATCATATTGGCCTGGAAATTGGGGGCGCGTCAATTTTTTTTGATCTTTGCCAATATGGCAGGTGGAAAGCACACTTCCGGCTTGCAGTGAGCGTGCGCTTCCAACCCGCTGTGTTGGCGTCTTATTAGCACCTGCAAAATGGGTGCTGCGCAGCCGAATTTCTACGTCATTATAGATTCAATCAAAATCTCTTTGATGTCTAATAGTTGGAAATCCCAAAATGTGGCTTTCCCGCAGACAAATATTGGAGAATTCCTCCATATATAGAAAATTAAACTTTCCATAACCAAATCAGCAATGCAAAGAGTTACGATCTCCTGGAACCAGTGATCTCTGTATCAGAACATATGAAATTCCCATCTTCATTTCCCCCCTCACCCTCCTCTTCTTTCCCTCACTCATAATTCCTTGCCCCCATTCTTCTCCGCTAAAGTCTAGATATGCTCTCTTACTCTGTTGGTTCTTTTTCTATCTTCTCACCCATAGAAACAGAGAAGATAGGAGCAGGAGTAGGCCATTCGGCCCCTCGAGCCCGCTCCGCCATTTAATGAGATCATGGCTGATCATCCAAATTCAGTACCCTGTTCCTGCCTTCTCCCCATATCCCTTGATCCCTTTAGCCTCAAGAAATATATCCAACTCCTTCTTGAATATATTTAATGAATTGGCCTCAACTGCCTTTTGTGGGAGAGAATTCCACAGGTTCACCACTCTCTGGGTGAAGAAATTCCTCCTCATCTCAGTCCTAAATGGCTTACCCCTTATCAACATAAGAACATAAGAAATAGGAGTAGGAGTAGGCCAATCGGCCCCTCGAGCCTGCTCCACCATTCAATAAGATCATGACTGATCTGATCCTAACCTCAAATCTTCTATCACTCTCCATCCACCCGAACCCATGTGATCTCCCGGGAGAGGCGAAAAACCAGATAAAAAACCCAATGGCCAATTTGGGAGAAAAAAATCTGGGAAATTCCTCTCCGAACCATCTAGGCGATTGAAATTCGTCCAGGAGATCACTCTGTCCCTATATTTTCTACAGTACTTACCTTCTGTAAAGGTGATCTCCACCCCAGCCAGGAACAGGAATAAAACCATCTCCTGAATCTAACAGAATTAGAACACAGTAGGAGCAGAACCAGGCTACACGGCCCCTGGGCCCACTCCACTACCCACAGGGCCATGACCATTCCGAACCTAGACTCATGTCCAATTTCCTGCCCGCTCCCCGTAACCCTTAATTCCCTTTACTTCTAGGAAACTATCTATTTCTGTTGTAAATTTATTTAATGATGTAGCTTCCACAGCTTTCTGGGGCAGCAAATTCCACAAACCTACCACTCTCTGAGTGAAGAAGTTTCTCCTCATCTCAGTTTTGAAAGAGCAGCCCCTTATTCTAAGATTATGCCCCCTAGTTCTAGTTTCACCCATCATTGGGAACATCCTCACCGCATCCACCCGATCAAGCCCCTTCACAATCTTATATGTTTCAATAAGATCGCCTCTCATTCTTCTGAACTCCAATGAGTAGAGTCCCAATCTACTCAACCTCTCCTCATATGACCACCCCCTCATCCTCGGGATTAACCGAGTGAACCTTCTTTGTACTGACTCGAGAGCAAGTATGTCCTTTCTTAAGTATGGACACCAAAACTGTATGCAGTATTCCAGGTGCGGTCTCACCAATACCTTGTACAACTGCAGCAATACCTCCCTGTTTTTATATTCTATCCCCCTAGCAATAAAAGCCAACATTCCATTGGCCTTCTTGATCACTTGCTGCACCTGCATACTAACTTTTTGAGTTTCGTGCACCAGGACCCCCAGGTCCCTTTGTACTACAGTACTTTCCAGTTTCTTGCCATTAAGATAATAACTTGCTCTATGATTTTTCCTGCCAAAGTGCATAACCTCACACTTTCCAGTATTGTATTCCATCTGCCAAATCTCTGCCCACTTACTTAGCCTGTCTATGTCCCTTTGCAGGTTTTTTATGTCCTCCTCACTCACTACTTTCCCTCCCATCTTAGTATCATCTGCAAACTTTGATATCCTTAGACTGTGACCCCTGGTTCTGGACTCCCCTGCCATCGGGAACATCCTTCCTGCATCTAGTCTGTCTAGTCCTGTTGGAATTTTATAAGTTTCAATGAGATCCCCTCTCATTCTTCTAAACTCCAGCGAGTACAAGCCCAATCGACCCAATCTCTCCTCATACGTCATTCCTGCCATCCCAGGTATCAGCCTGGTGATCTTGCTCTTGTTCTCTTTCCACTTTTAGTTTTCTCTGTTCTTTCCCCTGTTCACTCCCATCTTTTGTGTTCTCTGTATCGCTCTCTCCTTCTCCTGGTGGCTGGAGATGAACTTGGAAAGGGAAGGGGTAAATCCAGTTGTCGTGGTCCATGTTGGAACAAGCGACATAGGTAGGAACAGGGAGGAGGTCCTGCTGAAAGAGTATCAGGAGTTAGGCTCTAAATTAAAAAGCAGGACCTTGAGGGTAATAATCTCTGGATTATTGCCCAAGCCACGTGCAAATTAGCATAGAAGCAGACAGATCAGGAGAATTAACAATTGGCTAAAGGGCTGGTGTGGGAAACAGGGGTTCCTTTTCATGGGACACTGGCACGAGTTCTGGGACAGGAAGGAGCTGTACTGATGGGACAGACTCCACTTGAACCGGGATGGGACCCGTGTCCTAGCGGAAAGGTTAAATAGGGAGGTGGCAAAGGCTTTAAACTAGTAAGATTGGGGGAGGGATCTGCAAGAAACGTAACTAGCCTAATTATAAACAAAACAGGAAAAGAGAGCTTAGGAAAGAATAAAGTAAGGGAGGACATTGATGGAAAGGGAATAAATAGAGTTATAGAACGGGGGGGGGCGGAATTGGGTTGCTTTGTGCCTCCTGTTAGCGCCCCGAAGGGGGGTGCCTCCGAATTTCTCCCCCCAGGTATCTAACAAGATGGTTAACCATAAAGTGAGAGGAAATCCTATTAAAAATGAGTTATACTGTCTGTACAGCAATGCACACATTGTCCATAATAAAACCAGACATAGTAAGGATTACTGAGACATGGCTACAGAAAAATCAGGACTGGGAATTAAACATTGCAGAGCATAACATATTTAGAAAAGATAGAGAGGGAAAAGGGGGAGGTGGAGTAGCTGTACTTATTAGAGATAACATAATGGCAGAAGTTGAAAGTGATGCAGCTATCAGCAAGACAAAAATAGAATCCATATGGATAGAGGTAAAAGATAATAAAGGATCAATCACACTAATAGGTATAGTCGACAGACCACCTAATAGTGGAAGGGAGGTTGAGGAAGAAATATGCAGACAGATTAGGGAAATGAGTAAAAAACATATTCATAGGGGATTTCAACTACCCCGATATTAATTGGACAGAAGAGGTAGGTAAAGGGGATAAGGGAATGGAGTTCCTACAATGTGTACAGGACTCCTTTCTAACACAATATCTAAAAATCCCAACAAGGGAGGATTTGCTATTAGATCTAGCAATGGGGAATGAACCAGAGCAGATAAGAGAAGTAAAAGTAGGGGAACATCTAGGCAATAGTGACCATAATATAATATGCTTTAAGATGGTAATTGAGAAGGACATAAGTATGATGAAAACTAGGGTAATAGATTGGAGAAAAGCTGATTTTGAGGGGCTGAGAATAGAACTTGGGAATATAAAATGGGCAACAATATTGGCAAGCAACAATGTAGAACAGCAATGGGAAACATTTAAAAGGCCATAAAAAAGCAAACCAAGCACTAGGGTTTATTTCTAGAGGTATAGAATTGAAAAGTAGGGAAGTTATGCTAAACCTGTATCGAACCTTGGTTAGACCACACTTGGAGTACTGCGGACAGTTCTGGTCACCATATTATAAAAAGGATATAGAGACACTGGAGAGGGTGCAGAGAAGATTTACAAAGATGATACCAGAAATGCGAGGATATACATATCAGGAAAGAATGAACAGGCTGGGTCACTTTTCTCTTGAAAAAAGAAGGCTGAGGGGTGACCTAATAGAGGTCTTTAAAATTATGAAAGGTTTTGATAGAGTGGATACAGAGAGAGTGTTTCCACTTGTGGTGGAGAGCATAACTAGAGGCCATCAATATAAGGTAATCACCAAGAAATCCAATGGGGAATTCAGAAGAAACTTTTTTATCCAAAGAGAGGTGAGAATGTGGAACTCGCTACCACAGGGAGAGGTTGAAGCGAATAGTATAGATGCATTTAAGGGGAGGCTAGATAAGCATATAAGGGAGAAGGGAATAGAGGGTTATGCTGATAGATTTAGATGAGGAAAGACGGGAGGAGGCTCGACTGGAGCATGAACGCTGGCATGGACTGGTTGGGCCAAATGGCCTGTTTCTGTGCCGTATATCCAATGTAATCCATATCCGTTTTCTTTTTCCCCGTTTCCAGCTCTCTTTCACTCCTATTACGAATGTCACTATCTGTCTGCATCACCGGCCATGCTACATATTTAGGCAGATTATACCACCTTCAATATAGCTTCAGGAGATATTCTCCTCTGTGAACAGAGCCGCTGAAAGAGTTCTGGCACAGGTCACTATAGCAGCACACTGAATTGGAAGAGGATACATCAGCTCTTTAAAATTCACCAATCAGGGCGCAAACCTTTCCAGTCCTCCAGTCAATTTGAAAGAGTTTCAAGGTGTTGAAGTTGGCTTTGTGCACAAGGACAAAGGACCCACAGAAACTTTCAAAGTCTAGATCAATGAAGTTAGCAGGCCACATTCAGCCTGCAGGGCACCTCTTGATATCAGTGGTATAATCCATGGGGCCCGCAGGCATCTGTAAGGAATACCTATTATATTCACATGTGATCACATGCTGAGTTGTCATTGGCCTGCAGGCATCTGTAAGGACTACTATTGTTTTGAAGACCCAGGCTAGGGGTCCTAATGCCAGGTTTTCCCCACTGTGCTGCTATTAGTAAGATCGCAGACCTAATGCTTAACAAAAGAGTTAAACTGTAATACTCCATTGCCCTGCAATTTATTATTTTTGTACAAAGTGTTCAAAACAAGACAGGGTGGGTGGGAAATTTTGAAAATTTGGAGCAGGTCAGGAAACCTGCTGTCATCCCACCCCCACGCGCCTGTCCTTTGGGCATGTTTGCCGGTGTGGCAGTGACCTGACCGGCAGAGGTGGGAAATCTAATTGAAATCATTGTAAGCTTGTTGTCAGGCACTTAAGAGCCTCTTTCCCCCAACATTTCAAATTTCCCTGCATGGCCACAGGATTTATGCAGTTCGGGAACTATGTCTGTCAACATGAGGCAGGATTTGAGTGGCCATTGCTCCAGCTGATTACTTGACAGCATCAAATGTAGTATAAAAGGTCCGACCTCGCAGCTGATCATCTTGCTCAGGCAGAAGCTATTGCTGACTACATTGCCAGCACAGATTAAACTTTCTGCAAGCTACAAATGTTTCCAGCAAAGTCTCCTTCCAGTGTCACCTCATTGGAAGAATCTCTCTCACCATTGACAGATTGCTTCTGTCAACTTTACTTCACCTGCTATCTACTCCATCAGCATGAGTGCCGTTTATATTGTCTCACCTTGGTCCTCAGAATTGGACCACGATGAGTCCCAACATTTGGACTTTCAAAAGGCTTTCAATAAGGTCCCGCATAAGAGATTAGCGTGTATAGTTAAGGCACATGGGATTGGGGGCAAGGTATTGACTTGGATAGAGAACTGGTTGGCAGACAGAAAGCAAAGAGTTGGAATAAATGGGTCTTTTTCCGAGTGGCAGGCAGTGACTAGTGGGATACCACAGGGATCGGTCCTTGGACCCCAGCTATTCACAATATATATTAATGATCTGGACAAGGGAACTAGATGTAATATCTCCAAGTTTGCAGACGACACAAAGCTGGATGGGCGCGTGTGCTGTGAGGAGGATGCGGAGAAACTCCAGTATGAATTGGACAGGTTGGGTGATTGGGTAAAAGCATGGCAGAGGCAATATAACGTGGATAAATGCGAGGTTATCCACTTTGGTGTCAAAAACAAGAAGGCAGATTATTATCTGAATGGCAATAGATTGGGAGAAGGGGAAGTGCAACGAGACCTGGGCGTCCTTGTGCACCAGTCGCTGAAGGTAAGCATGCAGGTTCAGCAGGCAGTTAAGAAGGCAACTGGTATGTTGGCCTTCGTAGCGAGAGGATTCGAGTACAGGATCAAGGATGTCTTGCTGCAGTTGTACAGGGCCTTGGTGAGACCACACCTTGAGTATTGTGTGCAGTTTTGGTCGCCTTATCTGAGGATGGAGGTTCTTGCCATGGAAGGAGTGCAGCGAAGATTCACCAGGCTGATACCTGGGATGGCAGGAATGACGTATGAGGAGAGATTGGGTCGATTGGGCTTGTACTCGCTGGAGTTTAGAAGAATGAGAGGGGATGTCATTGAAACTCATAAAATTCTAACAGGATGCAGGAAGGATGTTCCCGATGGTCAGGGAGTCCAGAACCAGGGGTCACAGTCTAAGGATAAGGGGTAAGCCATTTAGGACAGAGGTGAGGAGGAATTTCTTCACCCAGAGAGTGGTTAACCTGTGGAATTCTCTACCACAGAAGGCAGTGGAGGCCAATTCATTAAATATATTCAAGAAGGAGTTGGATATATTTCTTAAGGCTAAAGGATCAAGGGATATGGGGAGAAGGCAGGAACAGGGTACTGAATTTGGATGATCAGCCACGATCGCATTGAATGGCGGAGCAGGCTCAAGAGGCCGAATGGCCTACTCCTGCTCCTATCTTCTATGCTTCTATGTTTCTATACCAAACGACTGCAACAGGACATAGAAAGGCTAGCAGAATGGGCAGACAAGTGGCAGATGGAATTTAATACAGAGAAGTGTGAGGTGATGCATTTTGGCAGAAGGAAGAGGGAGAGGCAATATACACTTAATGGCACAGTTTTACAGAGTGTGCAGAGACAGAGGTACCTGAGAGTTAATGTGCATATATCCCTGAAGGTGGCAGGACATATTGAGAAAGTGGTTAAATAGAGGTATTGAGTACAAATGTAGAGAAGTTATGCTGAATCTTTATAAAGTGCTGATTAGGCCACAACTGGAGTATCGCGTCCAGTTCTGGTCACCACACTTTAGGAAGGATGTGAATGCCCTTGAGAGGGTGCAGAGGAGATTTACCAGAATTGGTCCGGGGATGGGGGAATCTTAGCTACAAGGACAGGTTGGAGAAGCTGGATTTGTTTTCATTAGAGCAAAGGAGGTTGGGGGGTGGTTTGATAGACATGTAGAAGATTATGACGGGTTTGGATAGGCTAGATGGGGAAAGGCTGTTCCCACTAATTTGATGGTACAAGGACTAGGGGACACAGATTTAAGGTTTTGGGCAAGAGATACAGGGGGATGTGAGGAGAAACTTTTTTACGCAGCGAGTGGTGAGGACCTGGAACTCGCTGCCGATGGAAGTGGTGGAAGCGGAGAAATGTTTTCAAGGGGAGATTGGATAGGCACTTGAAGGAAATAAACTTGCAGGGCTACGGGGATAGAGTGGGGGAATGGGACTGACTGGATTGCTCTACAGAGAGCCGGCACAGACTCGATGGGCAGAATGGCCTCCTTCTGTGCCGTTATGACTCTATGACTATTACTGTGTACAATGTCATGACTGCCTTATTTTCCCATGATATTTATTTTTTCCCAATAGCCGTCCATGCTGTATTCATGACGTATGAACACGATGCCATATATTTGGTAGTTTATTGAGATGTGGATTAATTCCTTTGGTTTGAAGGAAGTCTTAGAAATAGAATCTCAGAAATTTACAGCACTGAATGAGGCCATTCGACCTATCAGGCTGGATTTTGTCAATGGGGATGTGATGGAGGCGGGACTCCCACTTTTTGGGTTGTAGTCCCGCCTCCATCGACTTGTGGCCAACCTACGCTATTTTCCCTTGTTTGACTTTGTTAAGCCTGCCCAGCGGAGTCAGCAGGCCAATTAAGGGACACCTGGTTACTGGTGACGTCAGTGATTGACATTTCATCTGTCAAGAGCTTTTGACAGATGAAAAATCAGCGTTTGACAGCTCTGTGAAGCAGTCAAACACTGACGGTCTGTCTTCTAACTTGAGTCCTTCTACTCAGACTCAGTTAGAGATCTCTCCAGACCAGAAAACAGAAGGCTGCAGCTTTTGACAGTTCAGCGGCCATTCTGCTTTCTGTGCCGGTGAGCTGTGGGACTCCCGAGAACTGAAGGAAGGAAGCCTGCAGGAGAAAGTAAAGGTAAGTAAAACTTATTAAAACACTTTACACTTACCTCACACCCTTACCTCTGCACACATGCACCCATCACTCACCAGCACAACGGACATCTCGACCCCTCCAACCCCTTCAGACCGACGGTCCGCCTCGCTAACTTGGCGTGGTTCGGAGCCGTCAGGAAGCCCACACTTCAGGACTAAAAATAGGGATTAGGCAAAAAACTGCCTGTTAACTACCTGTTAACAGGCAGTGAATTGGCACTAATCCCCTTCCCGCCTCGGGGAGGCGGTTCCCAGCACAGGTCGGATACCCGCCTCCTGGGACATTGGCACGGAGGCAGGTTGGGGGCGGGATGGGTTCCTGCCCCCTGATTCTGCAATTTTCCCACCATTCCCGCCTCCAAACCCACCTCCTAGGGGCTTGGAAATTCGAGCCCATCGTGTCTGTGCCGGCTGAAAAAGATCTATCCAGCCTAACCCCACTTTCCAGCTCTTGGTCTGTAGCCTTGTAGGTTACAGTACTTCAAGTGCATATCCAAGCACTTTGTAAATGTGATAAAGTCTTGTGTGGTCCCATTATTTAAGAAGGGGAAGAAATTGGACTCTGGTAACGATACATCTGTGAGTTGCAGCAAACTTGTTAGAAAGCATTCTACAGGATGAGGTTTATGGTCATCTCGAAGCTTTGGTAGTTATTGGGGATTTCCGGTATGGCTTTAGGAAACTAACCTGACTGAGTTTCATCAGGTAGTTCCCAGAACGGTGGATGATGCTAGTCCTGATGTTGTACAGTGAGCCGTGGCTCAGTGGGCAGCACTCTCACCTCTGAGTCATTGTTTGCGGGGTCATAGAAACATAGAAACATAGAAAATAGGAGCAGGAGTAGGCCATTCGGCCCCTCGAGCCTGTTCCGCTATTTAATGCGATCATGGCTGATTGTTGGGGTAAAAGAGAAGTCTTCCCTCCTCTCAAGCGGACCCCCTGAGATAAGGGGTCAACGCTTGCCCTATAGCAACCACAAATTCAGCAGACAGACACCTTGGATAAGTTTCACGATCTTTATTCAAGCATATGCAGGGGGAAAATCTCAGTCTCATCCCAGAGAAAGGATTCTTCCACCGAGTATCAAATATGTACAGCAATTATACCCTAACTTGAGGCGTGCACCCCCCTTCTACGATTATTGATTGGTCTACAGAATAGGCGAAGGGCTGTGTCCATTCAATGCCTCTTCTCAGGGAGGTTGCTGTGAAGGGATAATTACAGTCCAGAATTCTGCAACTCCTTACAAAAGAATGTACAGAATTTGTGGGTTCACGAGTCTGTACAGAATTACTCTTTGAGACAATTCTAAAAATATATCATTTTATTTAAGAGCCGACATTCAGTTAACATCTGTTCCAAAAAATATATATTCCACTGAGAAGAAAAGGGTGTAAAAGAAAAGACAGCCATCCGTGGCTAAGTAAAGAAATTAAGGATAGTATTCGACTAAAAACAAGGGCATATAAGGGAGCCAAATCTAGTGGGAGGATAGAGGATTGGGAAAACTTTAAAAGACAGCAAAAAATAACAAAAAGATTGATTAAGAAAGGGAAGATAGATTATGAAAGTAAATTAGCAAAAAATATAAAAACAGATAGTAAGAGTTTTTATAGTTATATAAAAAGAAAAAGGGTGGCGAAAATAAATGTTGGTCCCTTAGAGGATGAGACCGGGAAATTAATGGTGGGAAATATGGAGATGGCAAAAACACTGAATGAATATTTTATATCAGTCTTTACAGTAGAAGACACTAAGAATATCCCAACACTGGACAAACAGGGGGCTAAAGGGGGGGAGGAGGTAAACACGATCAAAATCACTAAGGAAGTGGTACTCGGTAAAATAATGGGACTCAAGGCGGATAAATCACCTGGACCTGATGGCTTACATCCTAGGGTCTTGAGGGAAGTGGCGGTAGGGATTGTGGATGCATTGGTAATAATTTTCCAAAACTTCCTGGACTCGGCAAAGGTCCCGGCAGACTGGAAAACTGCTAATATAACACCCTTATTTAAAAAGGGCAGTAGACAGAAGGCTGGAAACTATAGACCGGTTAGCCTAACATCTGTGGTAGGTAAAATTTTGGAGTCCATTATTAAGGAGTGTGGTAAACCACTGTTATTGTTGTTCACCATTGTTGTTGTTGTTGCACACTGTTGTACCTATGCATGCCTCAGCATGTCTCTGCTGGCTCCGCCCCTGGCTCCACCCACAGGCCCAGGTATAAAGGTGATTGCTCTGCAGCCCCCTGCCTTCTTGGAACCCAGTCAACCACGAGAGGCATGCTCTGTTCTTTGCTAATAAAAGCCTTTTAGTTACTCTCCTAACTCTCCGTCTTTTATGAGTAATTCATAGCGCATCAATTTTATTAGCAAAAACAAAATGTCGACAACAAACGCTGAGCAGCAGGCTGCTGCACCAAACGCTGAGCAGCAGGAGCTGCTGCGAGCCCTCAGACCAACATGCCTGGACCTAGACCCCCAAGAATCGGGTTCGGCTACCAAATTCGCGCATTGGCTGCGTTGCTTCGAGGCCTACCTGCAAGCCTCAACTGTGACCCTGGACGAAAACAAGCTGGAAATCCTGGCCTCAAAGGTGAGCCACCAAGTTTATACAATATTCCAGGACGCGACGACTTACGCGGCGGCTATCGATCTGCTAAAAGGGCAATACGCACGCCCGGTAAATACGGTCTATGCCAGGCACCTCTTAAGATCCCGCAGACAGCAGCCCGGGGAATCGGCGGAGGCTTTCCTACGGGCACTACGGATACTCGGCCGAGGCTGCGATTGCAAAGAAGTATCAGCCGCAGCACACACGGAGGGACTGATCCGAGATGCTTTCGTTGCGGGTCTAAGGTCCGGCTACTCCCGGCAGAGACATGCTTGGATGCTGCACCATCACTGCCGCCACCATGGCGATCAGGACGGCATACAAGGCCACCTGATAGACTTACTTACACGAACCTTTAGTACACTTCACCCCGCCGGACTCAATTTTAAACAAGGGGTGAATGTGGTAAACCACTGTTATTGTTGTTCACCGTTGTTGTTGTTGTTGCACACTGTTGTACCTATGCATGCCTCAGCATGTCTCTGCTGGCTCCGCCCCTGGCTCCACCCACAGGCCCAGGTATAAAGGTGATTGCTCTGCAGCCCCCTGCCTTCTTGGAACCCAGTCAACCACGAGAGGCATGCTCTGTTCTTTGCTAATAAAAGCCTTTTAGTTACTCTCCTAACTCTCCGTCTTTTATGAGTAATTGATAGCACATCAAGGAGACAGTAACGGGACATTTGGATAATCATCATTTAATAGGACAAAGTCAGCATGGTTTTATGAAGGGGAAGTCATGTTTGACAAATCTGCTGGAGTTCTTTGAGGAAGTAACATATAGGGTGGATAAAGGGGAACCAGTGGACGTAGTGTCTTTAGACTTCCAAAAGGCATTTGACAAGGTGCCACACAAAAGATTATTGCTTAAGATAAAAAATCACGGGATTGGGGGTAATATTCTGGCATGGATAGAGGATTGGCTAACTAACAGAAGGCAGAGAGTTGGGATAAATGGTTCATTCTCAGACTGGCAATCAGTAACTAATGGTGTTCCGCAGGGGTCAGTGCTGGGTCCCCAACTCTTTACAATCTATATTAACGATTTGGAGGCGGGGACCGAGTGTAACATATCAAAGTTTGCAGATGATACTAAGATGGGAGGGAAAGTAGTGAGTGAGGAGGACATAAAAAACCTGCAAGGGGACATAGACAGGCTAAGTAAGTGGGCAGAGATTTGGCAGATGGAATACAATACTGGAAAGTGTGAGGTTATGCACTTTGGCAGGAAAAATCGTAGAGCAAGTTATTATCTTAATGGCAAGAAACTGGAAAGTGCTGAAGTACAAAGGGATCTGGGGGTCCTGGTGCATGAAACTCAAAAGGTTAGTATGCAGGTGCAGCAAGTGATTAAGAAGGCCAATGGAATGTTGGCTTTCATTGCTAGGGGGATAGAATATAAAAATAGGGAGGTATTGCTTCAGTTGTACAAGGTATTGGTGAGACCGCACCTGGAATACTGCGTACAGTTTTGGTGTCCATACTTAAGAAAGGACATACTTGCTCTCGAGTCAGTACAAAGAAGGTTCACTCGGTTAATCCCGGGGATGAGGGGATGGACATATGAGGAGAGGTTGAGTAGATTGAGACTCTACTCATTGGAGTTCAGAAGAATGAGAGGCGATCTTATTGAAATAAGATTGTGAAGGGGTTGGATCGGGTGGATGCGGGGAGGATGTTCCCGATGATGGGTGAAACTAGAACTAGGGGGCATAGTCTTAGAATAAGGGGCTGCTCTTTCAAAACTGAGATGAGGAGGAACTACTTCACTCAGAGGGTGGTAGGTCCATGGAATATGCTGCCCCAAAAAGCTGTAGAAGCTACATCATTACATAAATTTAAAACAGAAATAAGACAGTTTCCTAGAAGTAAAGGGAATTAAGGGTTACGGGGAGCAGGCAGGAATTTGGACATGAGTCTAGGTTCAGATCGGTCATGGCCCTGTGGGTAGCAGAGCGGGCCCAGGGGCCATGTAGCCTGATCCTGCTCCTATTTTGTGTGTCTAATTCTGTTAGATTCAGGAGATGGTTCTGTGATAGTGGATTGGCGGTTAGGATCAGATCAGCCATGATCTTATTGAATGGCGGAGCAGGCTCGAGGGGCCGATTGGCCTACTCCTGCTCCTATTTCTTATGTTCTTATGAATCAGTCGCAACATTAACAATTCAAAATACAATTTGCTTATATTTCTTATTTCTCAGGGAGCCTTATTCTCAAATCTTTACTTCGTTACATTTCTTATTTCTTACTTATTTCTAAATCCAGAACATCCACCAAAATCAATCACTTTGACTTCCCGAGACTCATAGTTAAAGACTTACAGAGATGCCTCTGAGTTGAGAAACGCTTTGCCCGTTCAGCGAGTTCTGACTTTTCTGTTAAAAAGGTCTTATTTTTATACCCTTTTGGCAGTGGTTTCTTCTTTGATGTTCTCTGCTGATGTCAGCTAATTGTCTTTATTGATACCTCTTTCAAATGCTTTCTATCTTACTGTCAATTCAACTATTGCATGCATAATTATTTCTCTACCTTTAGATGTTCCAAAAACCATCATAAAAACAATGACAGCTATGGTTTCTGTTTGATGTCATTCTTATCGAAGATTCTTCATTCAATTCTGAACATTGGCTTTACTGGTTTTTAGCAGACATTCTGACTGTGGTGATCCAAGTTTAATACAAACACAATGCAATTGCTTGGTGTCTTTATTGAAGTCATATTTTCAAAGCCTTCTTGTTGGTATTATATTTACAATATGTAAATCAAAACCACTTTAACTGTGTGTTTACTTGTTTTCTAGCTATCTCAATTGGTTGCATATTTAATCTTATGGTTCCTGTTTTCCAAGTTTAATATAAAACTATTTGACCAGCAGATGTTTCTTTACTTGATGTCATGTTTCAAAGGCACATGCCTCTTTTAATGTTTGTGTTTCTGTTCCAACGTGTTAGCTCTTAACATTTAAACTGGGCATTCTCATTGTATTACCTCCAAACTCTAGATTCTTCGGAAGCAAGTCTTTGCTTTTCAATAGGGTCCTAGTTTCTTGGTCAATATCCCTTTCCCATTTCAAAGCCTGTTTACAACTTTGTTATCAACAGACCTTTTCTCAGAAGCCTGTATTCTGTTTACAGCCTTGTCTGCTGAGACTTGTGTCTTTTAAACCCAGTGGCCTAGAAATTCAGTATAGCCACTTTTGGGGCGGTAAAGTCGGGCGGGCGCTAAAGTTTGCGCCCGGCGCAAAGTCGATGGCACTTCGCCAATATTCAGTAGCTTCGCCCTAAGAGGTTGCTTGAGCGCTAAAACTGGCGATGCATGCCTATCTTTAGGCGCTAAGCCGGCGGTGCTGAGGGATAGCGCCGAGGCCGGGCGCAGCGCAGGTGCGGTCATTTCTTGATTGACAGCAGACACCGTGGCGCCGGCCAGCTCTTAAAGGGGGAAGGGTCGACTTGCTCTGCTGCAACGGCCTGCACACTGCAGCCTTCCAGCTAGGCCTGAACACTGCTGGTGATCAGAAGGAGCCATGGCAACGGTACAGAAGGCCCGTGAGCGTGCCCTGCGCTTCTCAGCCCATGACTTAAAGGTGATGGTGAGGGCCTTGGAGAAGAGACAGCACATCTTGTTCCCGGACACTGGCAGGAAGCCTCCCACCAGCGTCTATAGGAAAGCCTGGAGGGAGGTCGCCCGCTGGGTGTCGGCCACCGGCGATGCCCCCAGGGACAATGTCCAATGCCGGAAGAAGTTTAATGACCTGACCAGGATTGTCAGGGTGAGTACCCTTTCCAGTCTCCTCCTCATCCTTGCATGTACACCTGACATGATGGGCAAAGGGACCTGAAAGCCCTAATGGCCAGCCCTCAGCCAGCAGCTATGGGACAGTCATGAACATCAATTGCACATTCTGCACTTTACACCATGGGAGGCAGTGCACACCACATCAGGGCTACACACTGGCCAAGCTATTCCACCATGGGAGGCAGCGCACACCACATCAGGGCTACACACTGGCCAAGCTATTCCACCATGGGAGGCAGCGCACACCACATCAGGGCTACACACTGGCCAAGCTATTCCACCATGGGAGGCAGCGCACACCACATCAGGGCTACACACTGGCCAAGCTATTCCACCATGGGAGGCAGCGCACACCACATCAGGGCTACACACTGGCCAAGCTATTCCACCATGGGAGGCAGCGCACACCACATCAGGGCTACACACCGTACTTACAGGCTGTCCTTTCTCTTGCAGGCAAAACTTGCCAACAACCGAAGGCACCAGGAGCAGACCGGGGGAGGCCGCCCCCAGATCCAGGAGCTCACTCCCCTGGTGGAGCGCGTGAGTCGCCTCATGGGACCCCGGGTGATTGGGCCCGTCGCCTGTGGAGATGCCGACCCTCTTCTGGGCCACAATGGTATGGACATCACCTTTTGGACCTCTCTCGTCGCACTTGCGCATCCGATCTACCTCCTTTGCCATTGTCTGACCAATGCGCTGAATGCCACCAGTCATGCCTCCCTCGCTGATGCCCTCTCCTCACTCTAAAGCTACTCTTGTGCCTTCCTGCTTTCAGCTGGTGACGGGGAGCTCCCTGAAGCTTCCAGTGACAGCCCCTCCGAGGAGGAGGAGGAGGAGGAACAGGAAGGCGGACCATCAGGGCAGCAGTCAGGTGCGGCTGCAGATGCCGAAGTAGTGGACACGTCTTCCCTGGAGGAGAGCCTGGAGGAAGTGTCGGAGGGGAGTGGAGCTGCTGGGACCAGTGGCGTCCAGCAACCCAGGAGGGCTGCGGTTGGTCCGCGGCCTTCCCCCCAGAGGGGGGAAGGATCGGAGGGGAGTGCAGTTGCTGGGCCCAGTCGCCGCCGGCAACATGGCAAGGGTCGGCCAGCTCTGCCCCCTGCTCCCCAGCGGGAGAGTCCGGACTCCAGTCCGGCCACGTTCAACTCAGAGGAGGCGCGCCACCTCGATCAAATGGCCCAGGATTCGGATCGCCGGCACACCGAGCTGATGGGGGTAGTGGCACGGATGCCTGAGGCCATTGAGTTCCTGGCTAGTAGTGTGCGCGAGTTCGGGGCCGGCTGATCAGTGATGCCGTCCAGACAGTGGCTGCTCTGTTGCGGTCGCAGACCAGGGCAACAGGGGCACTGACTGCTGCCACACGCGCTGCATCAGCCAGGCATCGCCTGGACACCCGCCGCGCTGCAGCAGCACAGCGGGCTGCCCTTCGGCAGATTGGTGCGCATGCTGCAGTGCGGGCCCGGGCGAGTGCCAGAGTGCCACATCACCAGCCAGGGCCGACCATCCGCCAGATTGCACACATTCCTCCAGCCGTCACCGCCACCCCCCCCCAGTGGTGCCTCAACGGCAAGCGGCTGTGAATGATGTTGGCCAGGCACAGCTGCGCCAATCACCAGCCGGCCCCTCGAGGGGCAAACCCCGTCTAGGCCGCCCCCCAAGGGCATCTGCCGGAAGGACATCTGACCCTCAGGAGCCTTTCCCCAGCCTCGCAGCAGCCACTGGGCAGAGCTTGCGGAGGAGCAGCAGGCCGGGCAGGGGCCCCAAAAGGCTCGACAAGGTCTCGCCCTCGCGGCCCAATAAGTAGACGGTGTGGCCAAGTGTTATTTTATATGGCGATGCCTATGTTTCTTTTGGGGATGGTTGTTTTGTTTCTGGGGATGTTTTTTGGGTTAAGGCCGAGGATGAAGGCCATTTTTGAACAAATGTTCAGTTATTCCTCCCCAGGTTGTGGGAGTGAGTCATTTGATGTACTGTTTTTTGGGGCCGTTGAATGTTTCTGGGTTTCATGTGGGAAGGGGTTTCATTGGTCTAAAATAAAGATTTCTCTTTATTCAGAGAGTGTCCATGTTTGTTGCTGTAAGTGTTTGTTGCCTTCGCCGGCTGAGGGCTTGCGGAGCGGCTGCGTTCATGTTCCTTCATGGCCACAAGGCATTCCCTGACAGGGGGCTTAGAAGTGACGTTCAATAAGCCGCCGACGGACGGCCCTTGGACCTTCTCGCTCCCTCCTGGGATGGTACTCCTCCTCCTGCTCCTCCTCCTCATGCTCCTCCTGCTCCTCCTCCTGAGGTGGCGGTCCAACGTGAGGTGGCAGTGCCTGAGTCCTGCGGAGAGCCAGGTTGTGCAGCATGCAGCAAACAACGACGAATTGGGACACTCGGTCTGGGGAATACTGCAGAGATCCGCCGGAACGATCCAGGCAGCGGAACCGCTGCTTGAGGACGCCAATTGTTTGCTCAATTATGTTCCTGCTCGCTTGATGACTCTCGTTGTATGCCTCTTCAGCAGGGGTCCTGGGTGCGCGGAGCGGGGTCATGAGCCAGGTACACAAAGGATAGCCTTTGTCCCCGAGAAGCCATCCTCTTGGGGGAGGCTGTGCCTCGAACATGTCACGCACAGTTGTCTGCCGCAGGATAAAGGCATCGTGGCTGCTGCCTGGAAAGCAGGCATTGACAGCTAGGATGCGCTGCTTGTGGTCACACACCAGCTGCACATTGAGGGAATGGTAGCCCTTCCGGTTGCGGTAATCCTCGGCATGCTCCACAGGTGCCCGCAAAGCCACATGCGTACAGTCAATGGCGCCCTGCACCAAGGGGAAGGCCGCGAATCTTGCAAACCCCAGTGCACGCTGATGCTGCCTCTCCAGGGCCATGGGGAAGGAGATGAATTGGCGTCTCCTTCTGAAAAGGGCATCGGTCACCTGGCAGATGCAGCAATGCACGGCGAACTGGGATATGTTAGCAATGTCCCCAGCAGCGGATTGGAAGGAGCCGGTGGCATAGAAGTTCAAGGCCACTGTCACCTTCGCCTCCACCGACAGAGACGTCCTGCTCCTGAGCTTTGGACACAGATCTCTGCGAAGCAGATGGCAGATCTCTCCAACCACCTCCTTTTGGAATCTCAGCCTTTTTACACATCGCGCGCCACTCATGTTGAGGTAGGAGCGCTGCTGGCGGTATGCCCTGACTGGGTAAGGCCTATGTTGCCGACGCCTGTTGCCCCCTCTGCGTCTAGCCAGGGCTGCCCCTCTCACACCGCGTCTGCGAGCCCTACGGACATGACGCTGAAACTGAGCGTTGGCACCCCATGCAGCCCCCATAATATGCTGCCAAACAGTCAAATATCCAAGAGGCCACTTGCAACGCTCTGGCCTAAAGCCAAAAATACCTGAGCTAGTGTTGGCCCAAACCAGAAAGCTGTCTTCCTTGGTCTCTCTCCAGAAATCCGTTGCACAAGAGTGTTTGCTGCAAAATGCCTGCCCTTTATAGTGCAGGGTAAGTGCCCTTTAATTTACGCTCCCCGGGGCCCGCGTCAGCTCTGTTGCGTTCCACTAAACAAGCGTGCGGGCCGCCGGCCGCACAATGGGGCGGTCCCACTGAAGCTCTGGATCGGGGCGCGCAAAGGGCGTTGCACGAGGATATGACGTCATTTTCTGCGCGCGCAGGTGAGCGCGCGCTAAACTTTGCGCCGGCACTAAATGTCTACTTAATTTGGGGCGAGGCGCAGATCGCGCTGCGCCCGGACGCTACACGCATAGCGCCCGAAATTCACTTCTCTTAAGGCGCTAACGGCTGGCGCAAGCAACTGAATTTCTAGGCCAGTATGTCTTTTATTAATAATCTTAGAAATCTGTTCATGGTATTGTGTATTTCTCTGAATCATGGCTATTCCTTCACAGCTGAATGGTTCACAGAAACTCATCTTTACAGCATTCGCGGGCTAATTTATCTGTTCCTGCTCTGGCCAGGAGGTGCTTACATCATGCTTTGAGAATCTGTATGTCCTGCCTTATCTTAAGCAAGGACACAAGAGCAGCTTATTAGCTTTACAGTTCCTGTCTTATCTGGGTCCTAGATTCCTAAGCAAGGATAGGAGACAAATTTATCCGCCTACTAGTTTCCACTAATTTTAATTCTAAGAAGTTATAGTTTCTTCTAACTTTTAATTCTAAGAAGTAATGTTTGTCCCCTTACAATCCCCCCTTATGGCCCTTGGCTATATGCCCAAGCCAGGCCATTTCCCTATTACTTTCTCATGGGTGAGCCCCAGGTTTGTCCCTCCACTTGGGTAGCTACTTCCCAAACTGCAGGATCCGCCTGTTGACTTTCCCATCGAGGTTATATAAGATAAGTCCTTTCTGCCGGACTTTTTAAATTTGCCTTATCCAGTTTTTTACTTATCGTACGCGCTTGTCTCTTATTCCTGCTACATTTTTGACAGGATAACAACAACAAGATCACCAATACAGCGCCTTGTATGACAACCAATACATGTGATAATGGCCCAGTAATTCCTCTCTGAACGCGTGAGTACGGTCGGGGTACTCACGCGTCTGGCCGGAGGAAATGCCCGTGTTCAGCATGCACAGCGCATGCGGGGAAAACCGGCATTTCCAGTCCTCTGAACGAAGGGGTTCAGAGGCACAGCGCGTGCGACTGCACAGGCAGCGCTTGCGCAGTGAACTTCATCGATTTCATTCATGGATTCAGTGAGGGTAAGTCCTTACAAGTTACACTTGAAAAAAGCATGTGTAAAGTTGTTCCAGAGGCTGCGGAGGAAGATATATTTTATCGTGGAGCTTCTGAAAGGCAATATTTTTGTTTGGGAAAGGGAGGAAAGTTATTTTAAGAAATGCTGAGGTAAGTTTTAAAGTTAAAAAAAAAATTTTTTAATGGGTTTTCAGTACGGTAGGTAGAAGGAGCAATTGTGGCTGTGTGAATTGAATGTGAGAATGAGTGTTCTAAAATGAGTAATGTAACCATTTCCAACACTTTTAAGAAAGAAACTTTTCATCAGTAATAAGTAATTATGTATGTATGTCCGCATATATTCCTTTACGTATATGTATGTATGTTTTATATTCCTTTACTTATGTGTATGAATGTATGTTTTTAATTATGATTTTCCAATAAGTTACTTTCTCTGAAAGTCATAATTAAATACATACGTTCATACACATAAGTAAAGGAATATATACATACACGCAAAGGAATATATACAGACATACATACATAATTACTTAAAAGAATATATTACTGATGAAAAGTTTCTTTCTTAAAAATGTTGGAGTCATTTTCACATTTAATAAACACAGCAAATTCAATTCACATAGCCACAATTGATCCTTCTACCTACAGTACTGAAAACCCGTTTTAAAAAACAAAAATAAACTTTAAAACTTACCTCAGCATTTCTTAAAATAACTTTCCTCCCTTTCCCAAACAAAGATATTGCCTTTCAGAAGCTCCACGATAAGAAATATCTTCCTCCGCAGCCTCTGGAGCAACTGTACTCATGCTTTTTTCATGTGTAACTTGTAAGGATTTGACCTCACTGAAAGCATGAATGAAAGCGGCGAATTTTACTGCGCACGCGCTGCCTGTACAGTCGCACGCGTTCTGCCTCTGAACCCCTTCGTTCAGAGGACAGGAAATGCCGGTTTTCCCCGCATGCGCTGTGCATGCTGAAAACCGGCATTTCCTCCGGCCAGACGTGTAAGTACCCCGACCGTACTCGCGCGTTTGAAAGGGAATTACTGGGCCAACATTTTACATGTCAATAAAATGAAAAATTTAACAATTGCACGATTTGCCCCCTCGCATCTGCGACTGAGGGTCCAAGGAGGTGCATTGCGCAAGAGGTCATCGTCATACGTATCCTCACACTGTTCCCTTTCGGGAACTGTATGAAGTGGTGGAAGGATTTCTGGCCACGTTAACACTCCTTCCGTGACCATAACCATCTTCATACCAGCCATTAGGGTGGTTAGTCCTATGGCGTGAGGGTTTTACGGGCTCCCACAACCCATCTGGAGGGGGGCCACCCACACCCGCAGACGCAAGTATCCCGCTGGATGTCCACCCAGAATTTATAGTTGGAGCTCCGACTCCACTTGCCGGGACTGTCTGGAGCGGGGTTCGAAACCCTACTCCTTCTGGCCCAGCAGCGGGGATGCTTACCGCTACGCAAAAGGCCCACTCCGCGCAAAAGGTGACTCCAATACGTTTCCTGCGCCTTTTCCCTCCCTGTGACTGGAGCCCTATGCTGCCACTTGAAAGACCAAGCTATCATCTGTCCTTTTTGCGGCGCCTTTGACTTCTCATTACCAATGATGAGCAGGCGCTGCGCCTCCACCTCATTGAGGAGATTGCTGAGGTCATCATCAGTTCAATTGTGAGTTCTTTTAATGCCGTGAATTGTGCTCATTCCAGCCATTTCACGTTGCTAATCGGATTGGGCCTTTGGCGTAGCGGTAGGATCCCCGCCGCTAGGCCAGACGGGGTAGGATTTCAAACCCCGCTCCAGACAGTCCCGGCAAGTGGAGTCGGAGCTCCGGCTCTAAATTCTGGGTTGACATCCAGTGGGATATTTGCGCCCGTGGGTGTGGGTGGCCCCCCTCCTTGTATAGCTTGTGGGAGCCCGTAAAACCCTCCCGCCATAGGACTAACCACCCTAATGGCTGGTTCAAAGATGGTTACGGTCACGGAATGAGCGTTAATCACGGCCATAAATCCTTCCACCACTTCATACAGTTCCCCAAAGGGAACAGTGTGAAGACACGTATGACGACGACATTGCTAAATAAATAAATGGAATAAAAAAAAATCTTTTAGGGCTTTTAAAAGTCTTTAAATTGCTTTAATTCTGTTTAAAACTACTTCAGATTCTTCAAAATAATGTAAACGTTTTTAAAAGTTTATAAAAGTTACCAAAAGCTTCATAAAAATACCAAAAACCTATTTAAAATGCTGCTTTGCATGTAAAAATGCTTAGCAGCTTGTGAGAAACATTGGGGGCGTGTCCTATTAAACTGAGACCTCAAGGGGCGTGTCTCAGTTGCACAGCGCGCTACAGGCTTCGCGCTGGCTGCACTCCTGGGCGGCGTGACGTCAGACGCTGCCCGGGAGTCAACATTTTAAAACAGCAATTACAGGCGTCCCTGAAGCTCAACGGCCGGCGCGTCGGGTAAGTGCATATCAGGGGCTTGCACGCGCGGCAAGCCCCCGACCCGAATTTCTGGGCCAATATCCTTATCCAGGGGTGTATTTGCACATTGAGTCCAGCATTCCAAAACTTAGTATACCAAGGCTGACTAGCCAACATTTCTTCAGTGACCTTTTGTAGCTTATCTATTTCTTCCATCAAAATCACATACTTTTGTTTCTGCTTCTGAATGTCATGCTCCAGTTGGGTCTATTCTTCGTGCAGTTCGGGTATCGGTTTTCCTTGTGGCCTTATTGCCTTTGTATACCCTTCTCGGATAGTGTCCGTCACTGTCCCATTAATGGTTTCTTCTTTTAGTTCAGGATATATGATATACCCATTTATATGTGTTTCTTCTTGTGGGGTAAAGCAGAAGTCAGTATCCGTGATGACACAGGCGGTGGTCCCTCTCTTATTTGTAACTGTCATATTGGGTGCCTTGGTGCTCACACATCATTCTCCATTCCCTCGTGGGGTGGCGGTTGTTTCGGAATCCCGTGTCATTGGCGTGATACTCAATGTGCACCCTTCCGTTCGGCCATAACCACAGTTATCCTTGGTCATTCATGGTGGATCTCGGCATAAAACAACTTAGTTATTTCTATAACAATCATCTATGTTAATACCCCTCGTACTGTTGTTCTCTTTAATCACATATCTGGACAAGTCATGGTAGCGCAAGCGAGTTTGATTCCTTATCTCCCCTATATTGTTTGTTTGGTATAAGGCATCTCCTTATGTTACATCATGCTGCGGTATTGATATTACAAATCCTATTATATTTAAATGTCCGGCTATGCATCTAGCTTTTGGTATCCAAGCATGACTATTCCTCCGTACCTCACACGTATGAGTCATGTTTTTATCGAAGGTCCAATTGGTAAATACATCATTCGGCATCCAATCCAGCACTTCTCCATTTTGGAGTTGCTCTCGGTTACGTTGTACTTCACTAAGTATCCATTCTCCATACCTTGCGCAAACTATTTCCAATTGTAGTTGCCGGCTCACATCTTTGTTTATCAAATTTATAGTTCTGGCGTGGTCCCGCAACGTGTGGGCCACTTGTAGCCATTCTCCCTCCGCGCCATCACCTAGCTGTGCCTGTAGTCTTTGATTATCCCCTTCCCTACCCAACAATCCTTGTAAGGTTCGGATTAGGGCAGCAATCCGATCGTCTATGGTGTGTGTAGTGTCCGAGGATCAATAATACTCAGACTGCAGGAGAACAATAAAACAGGTATTTACTGAACAGGGAGTAATTCAAGACTGAAATACAGAAGCCTGCTTTGGCTTTATAGACAAGGGTGGTCACTGCCAGTACTGCAGTATAGAATCAGTTCTTCTCTTAAAGGCACATACACAACAATTCCTCCCCTTTTAGATAAACAGTACATAACATTCATTTAACAACTAAATAATAACTAATTACAATTACAATTTTCCCTGCACTATATACATCAACTGAAATAATCATTTATAAGTTCAGTCTTTGAGGAGGCTTCCTGATCCTGACTGGATAGCGCCTTTCTCGAGTATCCTGTTCTTGCGGCAGAGTTGATTCTGGCTCATTGTCATTGGTTGGTTCGTCAGCTTCCAATACCACTGCTTCTGAGGTAGACGCAATCTGTACTTCAGGTTGATTGCCAGGTGCACCTGCTCGTGGTATGGGTTTGGCTTGTTCCTGTGACTCTAGAATCTGGTCAGCATGGCGTCTCACGATGCTCTTTCCAACATCCACTGTGTACATTAATGGTCCCTGCTGTGTGCATATCGTTCCTGGCTGCCATTTTTCTGTTCGGTAGTCGCGGGCCAAGACTGGTTGCCCTATCTTGAAGCTCCTGGTTGGCTTCTCATTTATGTGCTGGAATTGCTTATCCTCAACATCTCGTCTTATGTTTGGTTTGAGCAAATCCAGGCGACATCTTAGCCTTTGGTTGAAGAACATTATGGCTGGAGTTTGGTTGGTGACTGCATGTGTTGCATTCCGGTAAGCAAACAAGAAATTATCCACCTTGTGTTGTAGTGGTATGTCGTCATTATGCATTGCCTTTATGGCCTTTTTAAAGGTCTGAACAAACCTCTCAGCCAATCCATTTGTGGCTGGATGATATGGGGCAGATGTGTAATGCTTCACCCCATTATTCCTCAGAAACCTCCGGAAATCCTCGGACACAAACTGTGGCCCATTGTCGGAGCAAATCTGTTCTGGCAAGCCATTCCTGGCGAAGATGGTCCGTAGGACTGCAATAGTTTTCTCCGTGGTGGTGGAGGGCATTTTGATGACCTCTGGCCATTTCGAATGGGCGTCCACAGCGATTAGGAACATTGAGTCCATAAATGGACCAGCAAAATCAATGTGTACCCGTTGCCATGGAGATGAGGGCCACTCCCATGGATGTAGCGGGGCCTGTGGTGGAGCGTTTTGGACCTTCTGGCATCCTGTGCATCTCTTGGTCATATCCTCGATTTCCTTACCGATTCCCGGCCACCACACAAACGCCCTGGCTAGGCTCTTCATTTTTACCCCTCCCAGATGACCCTCATGAAGCTCATTGAGCACTCTATCTCTCAACTTGGGTGGAATTACCACTCGGGATCCACACATCAAGGTCCCCCGGCACACTGACAGCTGTTCTCTCCTCGCGAGAATGCCGGCAACAGTGAGTTGCCATGTGCTGGCCATCCCTTCACCGTCAAATCATAGACCCGAGAGAGTGTCGGGCCATTTCGGGTTTCCTTCTCTATACTTGAGTTTGTAACAGGTAGACATTCAACTATGGTCGCATGGAATATCTCCACAGGGTCCACTGCAGGTGCTTCCTCTACCGTAGGCATCGGTAGGCGCGACAGCCCATCAGCATTTCCATGCTGTTTCGTACCCTTGTACTCTATGTCGTACTGATGTGCCCCTAGAAAAAGTGACCATCTTTGCAGCCGTTGTGCCGTCATCACCGGAACGCCCTTCTTTGGGTTAAAAATGGAGTCCAGGGGCTGATGATCAGTCAGTAGGGTGAATTTCTGCCCGGCAGATAGTGATTGAACTTCTTCACCCCCCACACCAGGCTGGGGGCCTCCCTGTCAATCTGGGCGCAGTTACAGTCGGCTGAGGTTAACGAGCGTGACGCAAAGGCTATTGGCCTCTCTGAACCGTCAGGGAATTTGTGTGACAGCACCGCTCCGATGCCGTAGGGAGCCGCATCACATGCTAACCGAATCGGTAGTGTTGGATTGTAGTGGGCCAGTACTTCTTTTGAAGTGATTAGGCATTTACATTTCTGAAAGGCACGCTTACACTCATCACTCCATTTCCATGTTACTCCAGTTTGCAGTAGGGCGTTCAGTGGGTGCAGAATTGTAGATAAATTTGGCAAGAACTTATGGTAGTAGTTCACCAACCCGAGGAACGACCTCAGTTGCGACACATTTTCCGATGCTGGAGGCTTGACTACAGCCTCAATCTTGTCCGGCGACTTATGCAACCCTTCCTCATCAATCATGTGGCCACAATACGAGATTTGTCTCCTGAAGAACTCGCATTTGGGGCGGTTGGCTCGTAGCCCATATTCCTGTAATCTCGTGAGCACCTCCTCCAGGTTGGCAAGGTGTTCACTGTCATTTTCGCCCGTAACCAGGATGTCGTCCAAATAACACTGGGTCCCCGGGATCCCTTGCAGGACTTGTTCCATCGCCCTCTGCCAAATAGCCAGGGCTGATCCTACCCCGAATACCAGTCGATTGTACTGGTAAACGCCTTTGTGAGTGTTTATCGTGAGGTATTTCCTAGATGCTTCTTCCACCTCCATTTGTAGATACGCTTGGGCCAGATCAGTCTTTGTAAAGCGTTTCCCTCCAGATAGTGAAGCGAAAATATCTTCTATCCGTGGAAGTAGATATTGTACTGTGTGCAGGACTGGGTTCACAGTTACCTTGAAGTCCCCACAGATGCGAACCTTCTTCGGTTCCCCAGGCGTGCTGCTCAATGATTTCTTCATTACAGGAACGATGGGTGTGGCCCACTTGCTCCAGTCCACCTTGGACAGCACACCCGAATGCTCCAGACTCTCCAGCTCTGCTTCAACGGCTGGGCGGATCGCGTAAGGTACTGTTCTGGCCTTAAAAAAATTTGGGTTTGCGTTATCTTCTATTTTTATCATTGCCGTTACTCGTTTTAGGGTCCCAAGTCCTTGTTGGAACACCTCTTTCGCATCAGTTAGAATTTTTGACAGTTGTCCAGGTGTGACGTCATCATCCTTTTTATCAGTCACAGTTAGCGCCTGAATGAAATGCCAATCCAATTGTATTTTTCGGATCCATTCATGTCCCAATAGTGGTGGTCCTCCATCTGGTAGTATATATAGATACAGTTTCTGTGTTTCCTTGCCGTTGTATTCAACTGGCACCCTTATTTTTCCCCTGGGGTAGACTTTTTGCCCCGTGTATGTCTTCAATACAATGGACGTGTCCTTCAAGTGTATGTGTGAGAATAGCCGCTCATAGTCTTGTCGATTCATGACAGTTAGGGCTGATCCTGTGTCCAATTCCATCTTTACTGGGGACTCTGCTATCATGAGGGTGACCCAAATGGTTCGGTGATCCTCCTTTGCGATCACGTTGTGTAACTTTAGACAACTTAGTCTCCTGCTCCCAGAGTCCTTATCACTCTCCTGATCTTCCGAACGACTGTCTGTCAATTTTTTTACTTTCTTGTACTTTTCCTTAGTAGTTCTTGACATGTTGGTTCTCTTTCCCGACCTGCAGACTCTTGCTATGTGTCCCATTTTCCCACATTGCCTGCAAAAAATCACGGGATTGGGGGTAATATTCTGGCATGGATAGAGGATTGGCTATCTAACAGAAGGCAGAGAGTTGGGATAAGTGGTTCATTCTCAGACTGGCAATCAGTAACTAGTGGTGTTCCGCAGGGGTCAGTGCTGGGTCCCCAACTCTTTACAATCTATATTAACGATTTGGAGGAGGGGACCGAGTGTAACATATCAAAGTTTGCAGATGATACTAAGATGGGGGGGAAAGTAGTGAGTGAGGAGGACATAAAAAACCTTCAAGGGGACATAGACAGGCTAAGTAAGTGGGCAGAGATTTGGCAGATGGAATACAATACTGGAAACTGTGAGGTTATGCACTTTGGCAGGAAAAATCGTAGAGCAAGTTATTATCTTAATGGCAAGAAACTGGAAAGTACTGAAGTACAAAGTGATCTGGGGGTCCTGGTGCACGAAACTCAAAAGGTTAATATGCAGGTGCAGCAAGTGATTAAGAAGGCCAATGGAATGTTGGCTTTCATTGCTAGGGGGATAGAATATAAAAATAGGGAGGTATTGCTTCAGTTGTACAAGGTATTGGTGAGACCGCACCTGGAATACTGCGTGCAGTTTTGGTGTCCATACTTAAGAAAGGACAAACTTGCTCTCGAGTCAGTACATGAAGGTTCACTCGGTTAATCCCGGGGATGAGGGGATGGCCATATGAGGAGAGGCTGAGTAGATTGGGACTCTACTCATTGGAGTTCAGAAGAATGAGAGGCGATCTTATTGAAACATATAAGATTGTGAAGGGGTTGGATCGGGTGGATGCAGGGAAGATGTTCCCGATGGGTGAAACTAGAACTAGGGGGCATAGTCTTAGAGTAAGGGGCTGCTCTTTCAAAACTGAGATGAGAAGGAACTACTTCACTCAGAGGGTGGTAGGTCCATGGAATATGCTGCCCCAAAAAGCTGTAGAAGCTACATCATTACATAAATTTAAAACAGAAATAGACAGTTTCCTAGAAGTAAAGGGAACTAAGGGTTACGGGGAGCGGGCAGGAATTTGGACATGAGTCTAGGTTCGGATCGGTCATGGCCCTGTGGGTAGCGGAGCGGGCCCAGGGGCCGTGTAGCCTGATCCTGCTCCTATTTCATGTGTCTAATTCTGTTAGATTCAGGAGATGGTTCTGTGATAGTGGATTGTCGGTTAGGATCAGATCAGCCATGATCTTATTGAATGGCGGAGCAGGCTCGAGGGGCCGATTGGCCTACTCCTGCTCCTATTTCTTATGTTCTTATGTTCTTATGTTCTTATACTTTGTCCTTAACCCAGCAGTCCTTCTGATCATGGGTTGTTCTGCCGCAGCGATAGCATTTTTCTGCTGCATACGCCATTTCGTTAGCGCTGTATTCCTGTGGTTTCTGTTGTATTTCCGCAGCTCCCCGTGCTGCTGCTTCATAGGATACTGCCACGCTGAAAGCCTGTTCTAGCGTCAGGTCCTTTTCCGAAAGTAGTCGTTTCTGGGTTCCTTCACTCTGGAGCCCGCAGACAAACTTATCCCGCAAGGTGTCTGCCAGTCCTGCTCCGAACTGGCAGTGCTTCGATAACTTGCGTAGTTCCGTAAGATTGTCAGCATTGTTCTCATCTTTGTGCTGGGTTCTTTTATGGAACTTGAATCTTTCTGCTATCAGCAGCAGTGTAGGGTTTAGGTGTTCCTGTAAGATATTAACAATCTCCTCAAAACTTTTCTCCATTGGTTTAGCTGGGGTAATTAAATTCCGCAATAGGCCGTACGTTCTCGCGCCCATCAAATTTAATAATACCGACGCCTTCTTTCCATTGGCCACCTCATTGGCATTGCAGTACACTTCAATTCTTTCCACATACGTGGTCCAGTCTTCTACCTCGTTTTCGAAAGCAGTGATACTGCCACTCTTTCGCATCTTGGGTGATTTAAAATGGCACCTCCCGCGCTTTTTCTTCTTCCCCAATGTAATAAAATGGCGCCTCCCGCGCTTTTCCTTCTTCCCCAATGGAATAAAATGGCGCCTCCCGCGCTTTTCCTTCTTCCCCTTGCTGCCACGCTGCTCCTAGCGTTCTACAGGGTAATGGCGGCGACCCGCGGCTTCGGCACGTCTCACTTTTCCTTCCCCGCGTTCTATCCTCTCCACGCTGCCCTGTTCTTGAGCACCGACCGCGCCCTGTGCACTCCACCCTCTCTCTCTCTCTTCCTCCCGACGACGCTGCACGGCCCCTTTGCAGAGCCGCTCGATCGAGCCCGAGCCCACCGCAGTCCGGAAGGGTCAGCGCACTACCTGCTACCAGCACGACTTGCTGGAACACCTCGACTGGGGAGCCAGGCCCAGCTCTCCACAGCCTCCCCGGCAACTCTCCGATGGATCCCTGGGCGGTTGCCCGTGGTCGACGCCCGCCGTTCTGACTTCGACCTCCAAGAAGCTTCTCTTCAGGGAAAAGATCCCCGTGAGGTGATGCAGTACTGCAGGTGAGTTCAAACCTGCCCGTCGCCAGTGTAGTGTCCGAGGATCAATAATACTCAGACTGCAGGAGAACAATAAAACAGGTATTTACTGAACAGGGAGTAATTCAAGACTGAAATACAGAAGCCTGCTATGGCTTTATATACAGGGGTGGTCACTGCCGGTACTGCAGCATAGAATCAGTTCTTCTCTTAAAGGCACATACACAACAGTGTGCAGGTCTATTGTGTTCACCATTGCAACCCCTGCCGCGTATCCCTCTTATCTCCCGGTTCCCTTTTCTACCTGTCCTCCTTTTCACGTTAAATGTCATGGTTCTTGATTCAGGGCATTCAAGAGCTCGTAGGGTCAAGTTATTGTAAAGGCTCACGGTTTCCTTTCCACAGAAGCCAGGAATGGTTATATCCGTTAGGTTTAGGAATACTGTAATTATTCATTGGTGTACCCCAGAGTGTATTTTATCCTTGGTTTTCTTTTTCCCAATCCCCCTACAGCTAACGTCGCTCGAGTTGCTGGTCTGTTTGGCCGGCCTGCACAGCTTCTCCCGTGGCTCCCCCTATAAGGGATAAGATCCTGTAAAACATAGAAACATAGAAGATAGGAGCAGGAGTAGGCCATTCGGCCCCTCGAGCCTGCTCCGCCATTCAATGAGATCATGGCTGATCATCCAAACTCAGTACCCTGTCCCTGCCTTCTCCCCATATCCCTTGATCCCTTTAGCCTTAAGAAATATATCCAACTCCTTCTTGAATATATTTAATGAATTGGCCTCCACTGCCTTCTGTGGTAGAGAATTCCACAGGTTCACCACTCTCTGGGTGATGAAATTCCTCCTCATCTCTGTCGTAAATGGCTTACCCCTTATCCTTAGACTGTGACCCCTGGTTCTGGACTCCCCGGCCATCGGGAACATCCTTCCAGCATCTAGTCTGTCCAGACCTGACAGAATTTTATAAGTTTCGATGAGATCCCCTCTCATTCTTCTAAACTCCAGTGAGTATAAGCCCAATCGACCCAATCTCTCCTCATACGTCATTCCTGCCATCCCAGCTATCAGCCTGGGTGAATCTTCGCTGCACTCCTTCCATGGCAAGAACTTCCTTCCTCAGATAAGGCGGCCAAAACTGCACACAATACTCAAGATGTGGCCTCACCAAGGCCCTGTACAACTGCAGCAAGACATCCTTGTTCCTGTACTCAAAACCTCTCGCTACAAAGGCCAACATACCATTTGCCTTCTTAACCGCCTGTTGCACCTGCATGCTTACTTTCAGCGACTGGTGCACAAGGACACCCAGGTCTCGTTGCACTTCCCCTTCTCCCAATCTATTGCCATTCAGATAATAATTTGCCTTCATGTTTTTGACACCAAAGTGGATAACCTCGCATTTACCCACGTTATATTGCATCTGCCATGCTTCTGCCCAATTACCCAACCTGTCCAAATCATACTGGAGTTTCTCAGCATCCTCCTCACAGCACACACGCCCACCCAGCTTTGTGTCGTCTGCAAACTTGGAGATATTACATCTAGTTCCCTTGTCCAGATCATTAATATATATTGTGAATAGCTGGGGTCCAAGGACCGATCCCTGCGGTACCCCACTAGTCACTGCCTGCCACTCGGGAAAAAGAGCCGTTTATTCCAACTCTTTACTTTCTGTCTGCCAACCAGTTCTCTATCCAAGTCAATACCTTGCCCCCAATCCCATGTGCCTTAATTTTACATGCTAATCTCTTATTCGGGACCTTATCGAAAGCCTTTTGAAAATCCAAATACACCACATCCACTGGTTCTCCCTTATCTATTTTACCTCCTCAAAAAATTCCAGTAGATTAGTCAAGCACGATTTTCCTTTTGTAAAGCCATGTTGACTTTGTCCAATCCGGTCACTTTTTTCCAAGTGCTCTGCTATTACATCCTTTATAATGGACTCTAGCATTTTCCCCACTACCAATGTCAGGCTTACCGGTCTGTAATTCCCCATTTTCTCTCTACCACCCTTTTTGAACAGTGGGGTAACATTAGCTACCCGCCGATCCATGGGTACTGTTCCAGAATCTATTGAATTTTGGAAGATGACCAGCAATGCATCTTCTATTTCTAGGGCCACTTCCTTAAGTACCCTAGGATGTAGATTATCAGGCCCTGGGGATTTATCGGCCCTCAATCCCATCAATTTCCCTAACACCATTTCCCTACAAATACTGATTTCTATCAGTTCCTCCCTTTCATTAGACCCTATGTTCCCTGACATCTTTGGGAGGTTATTTGTGTCCTCCCTTGTGAAGACAGAACCAAAGTATGTATTTAATTGATCGGCCATTTCTTTGTTCCCCATTATAAATTCCCCTGATTCTGACTGCAAGGGACCTACGCTTGACTTCACCAATCTTTTTCTCTTCACATATCTATAAAATCTTTTACAATCAGTTTTTATGTTCCCTGCAAGCTTACTCTCATACTCTATTTTCCCCCTCTTAATTAATCCCTTTGTCCTCCTTTGTTGGATCCTAAACTGCTCCCAATCCTCAGGTTTACTGCTTTTTCTGGCCAATTTATATGTCCTCTCCTTGGATCTTATGCTATCCCTAATTTCCCTTGTTAGCCACGGTTGAGTCACCTTTTTTGTTTTATTTTTATGCCAAACTGGGATGAACAAATTCTGTAGTTCATCCATGCGATCTTTGAATGCTTGCCATTGCCCATCCGCCATCAACCCTTTGAGTGACATTCCCCAATCAATCCTACCCAACTCGCACCTCATACCATCGTCGTCTCCTTTATTTAAATTCAGGACCATAGTCTCTGAGTCAACTATTTCACTCTCCATCTTAATGAAGAATTCTATCATATTATGATCGCTCCGACCCAAGGGGCCTCGCACAACAAGATTGCTAATTAATCCTTTCTCATTACATAATACCCAGTCTAAGATGGCCTGGTCTCTAGTTGGTTCCTTGACATATTGGTCCAGGAAACCATCCCGTACACACTCCAGGAATTCCTCCTCCACAGTATTGTTACTAATTTGGTTAGCCCAATCTATATGTAGATTTATAATAATATATAAGATTTATATAATGATATATAATAATATTTCCCAGTCATCAGTGGTTAGTTAGAGTCCATGCCTTTTCAACTGGGTCCAGTGTTTCCATTTGCCTGTGCCCCTTATATCTATGCATGCACACGTGTCACTTACCATTATTACCTGATGGGAGCCAGTCCATTTTGGTGAGAACCCTGGTTTCGCTGGTTTCATCTTTACCATTACCTGACTGCCTACCTGGGATATTTGGACTTTCTGTTCCTTGGTGTTGTTCTCTAAGTCTTTAATTACTTGCTGGTCCCTAGCCTGTGCTTTCAGGTCATGTAATTGCTTACAGAGTTCCATCACAAACCTCCGTATTCTATCTTTATATGGTCCTACGTCCTCACTTCCTGTGACCAGTACCTCAGGCAGGTTCATTGCTCTTCCTGTCCTTAACTCAAAGCGCGTCAGTCCTGTAGCCCGGCTAGGGGTTGCTCTTAATTTCATCAGGACTCGGGGTAACATGTCCACCCATCCCTGTCCCGCGGGGGTGGCTTCTTCCTCTACCTTAAGCATGCTCACCTCCTCGGGCCCAATTGCACATGCACCAACTTGGGCTTCATTGGTTTGATTCCCTTTCGCAGCTGCCCGCTTGGCTGCCTCGTCTGCCCATGCATTGCCCTGTTGGTGTCAGTCAGTAATCTTCATGTGTGCTTTAATTTTTATTATTGCGCACTCTTGGGGTAGGAGGGAAGCTCCCACTAATTCCTTGATTGTATTCTCATGTCTAATGGGTCCTCCTCCTGATGTCATATATCCTTGCCTACTCCAGGCTACCATGTAATCATGCACCACCCCAAAGGCATATCGACTATCTGTATATATGTTGACCCTTTTTCCTTCGGCTAACCTCAGGGCTTCGGTGAGAGCCACCAATTCTGTTACCTGAGCCGATAGGCTTCCTTCTAGCCGACCTTCCCTTTTAAGGAGAGATTGGGTCGATTGGGCTTATACTCGCTGGAGTTTAGAAGAATGAGAGGGGATCTCATTGTAACTTATAAAATTCTAACAGGACTAGACAGTCTAGATGCAGGAAGGATGTTCCCGATGGCGGGGGAGTCCAGAACCAGGGGTCACAGTCTAAGAATAAGGGGTAAGCCATTTAGGACTGAGATGAGGAGGAATTTCTTCACCCAGAGAGTGGTGAACCTGTGGAATTCTCTACCACAGAAGACAGTTGAGGCCAGTTCATTAAATATATTCAAGGAGTTAGATATATTTCTTAAGGCTAAAGGGATCAAGGGATATGGGGAGAAGGCAGGGACAGGGTACTGAGTTTGGATGATCAGCCATGATCTCATTAAATGGTGGAGCAGGCTCGAGGGGCTGAATGGCCTACTCCTGCTCCTATCTTCTATGTAACCAGTCCATTGCCATCTACCGCAGCCCATCCTGTTCATGGTGTCCCGTCTATATATCGCCGGGAACCATCTACATATAGATCCATTTCCGCTTCCTCGAGCGGGGTTTCACTAACATGACTACTTTCCCCTTCACTTCCTGTCAGGTTACACTGATGTTCCTCTCCTTCCGTTATAATCCACCCTGCGGGATTGTTACCATGGGCCCAGTAATTCCGGTCCCAACGCGTGAGTACGGATGGGGTTCTCAAGCGTGGGCCCGTTGGAAGTGCCGGATTTCAGCATGCACAGCGCATGCGCGGGAAACCGACATTTCCTCCAAGAGGTTAAGATGTCCTTCTTTTTGACAGGTTTGCCCATGTGTAAGGGCCTCAACTTTTTAGAAATGTAAAAAGGAGACGTAAGGACTTGATTCTTTAAGGTAAGTGGTCTATTATTTAAAATTATAACATTTTTTCCACAGCGTTATTGTTTATAAGGACTTTACAGTAAGGTAAGTGTATTTTTAGACCCGATTTCTTAAAAAATTATTTTTTTCAAAAATTTGATTAATTGTTTAAAATAGTTTTTTAAAGTTATTTATAGTTCATTTAATTAGTGGGATTTTTTTTTAATTTTATTTAAAGTTTAAGTAGTGTTTTGGGTGCCCATAGTTTTCATGAGTTTGACATTTCTTACTATCAAACTCATGAATGAAGTTTTCCCTCCCCTGATTGGCTGCCCAGTGCTCACCTGATCCCAGCCGGCACATCGAACTAACTACACCGCTGGATCAGGCAAGCACAGCGCGCCGACAGCTGAACCGGGCCAGTGACAGGAATTCCAAGCAGGCCCAGGCTTCAGCTGTCGGCGCGCCAGATAAGTGCACATCGGGGGCTTGCACGTGCGGCAAGCCCCCGAACCTAATTTCTGGGCCAAAGTCTTTAACTATTGTCGCTGTGTCTTTGGCGGGGTATGAGCATCGCCTCCCATGTGGCCCTACGCGCATCTGATACAGTTCTTAGCCTTCCTGTGTTAAGCAACTCTACTAGGGTATGCTGGGTATGTAGAATAATTTGTCCTGACATCACTATTGGTTCACTAACTCTGATGGCCCACACAGCGCAGTCGAGGGCAGCAACGCATCTGGACAATCCTGCAGCTACAGGCTGCTGCTTAGTGGAGTAGTACGCTACCGGCCCTTGTCTATCCCCATGCACCTGGGTTACTATCGCATTGTAATGATCCTTACTGTGGTAGTTATAGATGTGGAAAGGCCTATTCTGGTCTGGTAATCCCAGGGCAGGAGCACTTATGAGGGCTTGTTTAACTTTACAAACACTGTTTCTTAGTCGGGGCCCCAGTCCACCGGCTCCTGGGATGGTTTCCCCGTTTTGATCAAATGTATAGACTGGGCCATTTCTGCATATTCTGGGATAAAGTTCCAGCAATAATTAAATAGCCCTAGTACCTGCCTGACCCCTTTCACAGTTCCTGGCCTCGGCATCATTCTAATAGCCTCCTTTCTGTCTTCGGGCATTTGTCTCCTCCCTTATGTTATTATGTATCCTAGTTAGGTTACTTCGTCCTTCCCTACCTGTACCTTTCTGGGGTTTACCTTTAGTCCCGCATTCTGTAGGGCTCCCAGTACCGCAGTCAATTAAATATTGTAGAGGGACCTGCCACTATCGGATGTTCTCGCGGAGCGGGGTTATCTTATTCAATTCGGTCTACACAAATTTACACCAACCAGAATTTCACCATGGCCACAATGAAAGTTTGGTTTTAATAGGTTAATTAACCTCAATAGCTCCAATTTAATCCAGATCAATTTTATTTAACTAACCAGTATCACTTGGAAAAGAAAGAAAGAAGCCCCATTAACAAAGAAATAATCACCCATGCCTTGTAAACATTCAAATTGATTTTCTTCCAGGCACTTTGGCAACTGTAAATTCAAGGCTGAAGCTTATCTTTTGTTAACCAATTAACAAACTTAAAACAACACACGCTTGTCCATCATTCGAGACAAGTCTTCAAAGGGTTAAACAGCTTTTAGCTCTCTGTACAAAAGAGTGGGTGGAGCTAAAACAAACACAACAGACATTTTCAAAGACAGAAAACTTCCACACTTTTAACACACACTTTCACACAAACTGAGATTCCAGCATTCCTTTTAAGATTCCTTTCACTCAGCAAATCCTGTATTTCACTTGTTTTGGACAGAAACTGATATCATCTGTGTCGATAAAACTTTAATTTTTTTCCTTATTCCCTTTCTTAAATTACTGGTACTCAGGTACAATTTTGGCACCCGTTTTTGGTCCAAATTCGAGTACGTCTACGCAACTCATAATATGCGTGAGCCACTAAAATGATGAGCTTTTCTTCCTTTAATTTTGTATCCTTAGCCCACCATTCTTTTTGTTTTACCGGTGGTCGTTCGGTTGTTTTTAACCATTTTGTCAATTGATCTTTTATTTTTGTCCGCTAAATAGCGTGTCAGAGACCCCACCGGTCCCCACTCGAGTTTTTCACTTCCCATGGTCAATTGTTGCCAGTGGTACGTCCCTCACTTTACTCTCGCAGAGTGAGACCATACTTGCAACAATTTTGTTCTGGAGATTTGTTGTCAGAAGTATGCTTAAACTTTCTATCATTGGGGTCTTTATGTTGCCCCTCTTGTACTCCTTCTTGTCTGCGCCGGCCATATATGATCAATACCGGTTCACTGGTATTGCCTGGTTCGCTGCGCTTCAGGACCTACTCATAACCCGTATCGTGCTTATTCCTCAGTTCCCATCAGTTCGTGGTTTGCTATACTTAGTCCTTTTATACAGATTACCTCCCTTCCCATCCACAATGTATCAGCTCTAACTTGTAGGTGGTATTTAAAAGATACTCACCCCAACAGCTGCCACATTGTTCGGGTCGGAGAGTCTGCATCCTGCCGACTAGGCAAATTGTTGGGGTAAAAGAGACGTCTTCCCTCCTCTCAAGCGGACCCCCTGAGATAAGGGGTCAACGCTTGCCCTATAGCAACCACAAATTCACCAGATGGACACCTTGGATAAGTTTCATGATCTTTATTCAAACATATGCAGGGGGAAAATCTCAGTCTCATCCCAGAGAAAGGATTCTTCCACTGAGTATCAAATATGTACAACAATTATACCCTAACTTGAGGCGTGCACCCCTCGTGCACAGCCCTTCTACGGTTATTGATTGGTCTACAGAATTGGCAAAGGGCTGTGTTCATTCAATGCCACTTATCATGGAGGTTGTGTGAATTGTACATAGAAACCCATCTTTACAGCATTCACAGGCTAATTTATCTGTTCCTGCTCTGGCCAGGAGGTGCTTACATCATGCTTTGAGAAATAGTGGGCTAAAAATTGAGTAGCTCCCCAATTGAGGCGCTAACTTCGCCGGGGTGCTAAAAGTAGGGCCCCGGAAAATTTAGCGCCCCGCGCCAGAAATTGAGTGGTTGCGCCACAAGAGGGAAGCGGGGCGCTACTGGAAGTGCCCCGCATCCCTCTTGGGGCGCTGCGAGTGAATATCGTGGCGCTACGTGCCGCAGCGCCTCATGCTGCGGCACATTGAGCCGTGGTTTTGCAGGCCTTCCTCCCCTTCTTAAAGGGGAGGGGCCTTGTGCAGCACGACCTGGGGCCAAGTGTGCCCCCGGGGATCGGGAGTGCAGGCAAAAGAGCCCGGCACCCAAGAGAAGTGCCGGGCTCTTGGAGCGCAGCTGACACTCCGCAGGGGGGGGGTTCAGGAGGCCGGGGACGGGAGTGCAGGCAGGTGCTGGCAGGCGGCCAGCAACAAAAATGGCCGCCCCGCACCTCACCTTTAAATTGCGCCTCCCTGGCCGCAGGTACGCCACCCTTACCCTGTCAGACATAGCGTCCGGCGGTAAGTCATGGCACGCTCCCGAAGATCGTGGCCAGGGCGTGAGCGGGGCGCTGCGCACACCAACGACGTCATCACCAGCGGCGCAGCGCTACCGGTTAGCGCCACCACTAACCTCCCGCTGAATTTTGCGGGAAGCGTGGGCAGTGCCGCGCCCGGGCGCTAGTTGGTTTGCGCCCCACTTAGCGCCCTCTTAAGGTGCTAACGGGTGGCGCTACCAACTTAATTTTTCCCCCTGTATATCCTGCCTTATCTTAAACAAGGACAAACAACCAGCTTATTAGCTTTACAGTTCCTGTCTTATCTAGGTCCTACATTCCTAAGCAAACTTATCAGCCTTCTAGTTTCCACGAATTTTAATTCTAAGAAGTCATTTTTGGCACCTTACACTGATCATCCAAATTCAGTACCTTGTCTCTGCTTTCTCCCCATATCCCTTGATCCCTTTAGCCTTAAGAAATATATCTAACTCCTTCTTGAATATATTTAATGAATTGGCCTCAACTGCGGTAGATAATTCCACAGGTTCCCCACTCTCTGGGTGAAGAAATTCCACCTCATCTCAGTCCTAAATGGCTTACCCCTTATCCTTAGACGGTGACTCCTGGTTCTGGTCTCCCCCGCCATCGGGAACATCCTTCCTGCATCTAGTCTGTTAGGTCCTGTTAGAATTTTATAAGTTTCAATGAGATCCCCTCTTATTCTTCTAAACTCTAGTGAATACAAGCCCAATCGACCCAATCTCTCTTCATACGTCATTCCTGCCATCCCAGGTATCAGTCTGGTGAATCTTCGCTGCACTCCCTCCATGGCAAGAACATCCTTCCTCAAATAAGGCGACCAAAACTGCACACAATATTCAAGGTGTGGTCTCACCAAGGCCCTGTACAACTGCATCAAGACATCCTTGCTCCTGTACTCGAATCCTCTCGTTGTGAAGGCCAACATACCATTTGCCTTCTTAACCGCCTGCTGCACCTGCATGCTTACCTTCAGCGACTGGTGCACAAGGACACCCAGGTCTCGTTGCACTTCCCCTTTTCCCAATCTATTGCCGTTAAGATAATAATCTGTCTTCCTGTTTTTGCCACCAAAGTGGATAACCTCGCATTTATCCACATTATACTGCATCTGCCATGCATCTGCCCAATCACCCAACCTGTCCAAATCATACTGGAGTTTCCCTGCATCCTCCTCACAGCACACACGCCCAACCAGCTTTGTGTTGTCTGCAAACTTGGAGATATTACATCTAGTTCCCTTGTCTAGAACATTAATATATATTGTGAATAACTGGGGTCTTAGCACCGATCCCTGCGATACCTCACTCGTCACTGCAAGCCACTCGTAAAAAGACCCGTTTATTCCAACTCTTTGCTTCCTGTTTGCCAACCAGTTCTCTATCCAAGTCAATACCTTGCCCCCAATCCCATGTGCCTTAACTTTACACGCTAATCTCTTATGCAGGACCTTATCGAAAGCCTTCTGAAAGTCCAAATACACCACATCCACTAGTTCTCCCTTATCTATTCTATCAGTTACATCCTCAAAAAATTCCAGTAGAGTAGTCAAGCATGATTTACCTTTTGTAAATCCATGTTGAATTTGCCCGATCCTGTCACTGTTTTCCAAGTGTTCTGCTATTACATCTTTTATAATGGACTCTAGCATTTTCCCCACTACCGATGTCAGGCTTAACGGTCTATAATTCCCTGTTTTCTCTCTACCACCTTTTTTGAATAGTGGGGTTACATTAGCAACCCTCCAATCCATGGAAACTGTTCCAGAATCAATAGAATTTTGGATGATGACCAGCAATGTATCTACTATTTCTAGGGCCACTTCCTTAAGTACCCTGGGATGTAGATTATCAGGCCCTGGGGATTTATTGGCCTTCAATCCCATCAATTTCCCTAACACCATTTCTTTGTTCCCCATTATAAATTCCCCCGATTCTGACTGCAAGGGACCTACGCTTGACTTCACCAATCTTTTTCTCTTCACATATCTATAGAAGCTTTTACAGTCAGTTTTTATGCTCCCAGCAAGCTTACTCTCATATTCTATTTTCCCCCCTCTTAATTAATCCCTTCCTCCTACTTTGCTGAATCCTAAACTGCTCCCAATCCTCAGGTTTACTACTTTTTCTGGCCAATTTATATGTCCTCTCCTTGGATCTTATGATATCCCTAATTTCCCTTGTCAGCCACGGTTGAATCACCTTTTTTCTTTTATTTTTATGCCAAACAGGGATGAACAAATTCTGTAGTTCATCCATGCGATCTTTAAATGTTTGCCATTGCTTATCCACCATCAATCCTTGAAGTAACGTTCCCCAATCCATCCTAGCCAACTCACGCCTCATATCTTCATAGTTTCCTTTATTTAAATTCAGGACCCTAGTCTCTGAGTGAAATACTTCACTCTCCATTTTAATGAAGAATTCTATCATATTATGATCGCTCCGCCCCAAGGGGCCTCGCACAACATGATTGCTAATTAATCCTTTCTCATTACATAATACCCAGTTTAAGATGGCCTGATCTCTAGTTGGTTCCTCGACATATTGGTCCAGGAAACCATCCCATATACACTCTAGGAATTCCTCCTCCACAGTATTGTTACTAATTTGGTTAGCCCAATCTATATGTAGATTAAAGTCACCCATGATTAACTGCTGTGCCCTTATTGCACGCGTCTCTAATTTCCCATTTAATGCCATCCCCAACCTCAGCATTACTGTTTGGGGGTCTGTATACAACTCCCACTAATTTTTTCTGCCCCTTGGTATTTCTCAGCTCTACCCATACAGATTCCACATCATCTGATCTAATATCCTTCCTTATTATTGTGTTAATCTCCTCTTTAACCAACAATGCTACGCCACCTCCTTTTCCTTTTTGCCTGTCTTTCCTAAATATTGAATACCCCTGGATGTTGAATTCCCAGCCTTGGTCACCCTTGAGCCATGTCTCCGTAATCTCAATTATATCATATCCGTTTACATCTATTTGCAGAGCTAATTCATGCACTTTATTATGAATGCTCCTCACATTAAGACACAAAGGCCTAGAAATTCAGTATAGCCACTTTTGGGGCGGTAAAGTCGGGTGGCCGCTAAAGTTTGCGCCCGGCGCAAAGTCGAGCCCCCTTCACCGATATTCAGTTGCATCACCCTAAGAGGTTGCTGCTGCGCTAAAACAGGCGATGGACGACTATCATTAGGCGCTAAGCCGGCAGCCCGGGGCGCTAACACCGGAAGTTGGGTGCAGGGCAGGTGCGGCGAGCTGCTGATTGCCGGCAGACACTCTGGCTCCGGTGAGCTCTTAAAGGGGGAGGGTGGATTTTTTTTTTGACAGGCTGAGACTAGTGTATTTGTGTTTTTGGGGAGGGCTTCTCTCCATCACTTTGTTGTTGTTGTTGTTGTTCCTCCTCCTCCTCCTCCTCCTCCTCCTCAAGAAGGAGTGTTGCAAAACGGCTGCCTTTTCTACTGCAGGAGTGCCCTTTAATTTGCGCTCCCCGCGGCCTGCCTCGGCTGTGTACCGTTCCACTTCACAGTCGTTCGGGCCGCCAGGCGCACAATGGGGCGGTGCGAGTGAAGTTCCGGTTCCGGGTGCACAAAGGGCGTGGCACGACGAAATGACGTCATGATCTGCGCGCGCAGATGAGCGCGCGCAATGACTTTGCGCCGGCGCTAAATGTCTACTGAAGTTGGGGCGAGGCGCAGATCGCGCTGTGCCCGGGCGCTAAGCACCTAGCGCTCGAGATCTACTCCTCCTAAGGCGCTAACGGATGGCGCAGCCAACTGAATTTCTAGGCCAAAGTCTTCAGGCTTGTTTTTTTAACACTCTTAGACCTTTAAGAATTATTATTTAATGTGGCCATGTTTGATTTGCACCCTTGATTTCTCTGACTGCCACTTTTGCTTTTCTCCTTCCTGTCTTTTGCTTCTATCCTTGTTTCCCTTTCCTCTGTCTCCCTGCACAGGGTCCCAACCCCCTGCCATTTTAGTTTGAACCCTCTCCAACAGCACTAGCAAACACTCCCCCTAGGACATCGGTCCCGGTCCTGCCGAAGTGCAAACTGTCCAGTTTGTACTGGTCCCACTCCCCCAGAACCGGTTCCAATGTCCCAGGAATTTGAATCCCTTCCCCTTGCACCATTCCTCTAGCCACGTATTCATCTGAAATATCCTTCTATTTCTACTCTGACTAGCACGTGGCACTGGTAGCAATCCTGAGATTACTACCTTTGAGGTCCTCTTCTTTAATTTACCTCCTAACTTCCTGGGGGAGAAATTCGGTTGGCAGCACCTCCAATTAGCACCTAAAGAGGCCGAGAAGTGGGGCGGTAGCCAATTTTCGGCCGGGCACAGTGAACCCAGCGCCTCCTCCCATATTGAGTGGGCATTTTGCGCCGGCACTAAACCTTAGCGCCCGCTCGCGGGTGCAGGGAGATCATGATGCCATTTCAGTATGCAACGCCTTTTGGGTGCCCCGGACCAGAAATTCAGTGTTGCTGTAAGGGGTTTTCTCTCCAAGGTCGCAGAGGTTTCTCTCGCCAGAGGCCTCTCTCTCTCTTTCGCACAGTAAAATCTTGAGTGGTTCGACCCACTCACCCCTTAGATTCTAGACACTGGACATAGGTGCAGGAACTACAATGTAGAGAAGACTCTTATAGACCATGTTTAATGAATCAAAATGGAATTTTATTGCATATGGAAAAACAGATCAAATGCAAGCAGATAAGAGGGTACATGGGAGGGAAAAACAAATCAAAACAATACAGTACTAGCTAAAATAGGTACAGACATATTATACTTTACAAAAGTCATCATGAAATGGGGAAACACACGGAACATCGAGGGACAACAACTCATGTTAATTATACCCAAAATGACCACCCCCTTAAACCTAACTAGATCCGATTATGAAGGGCCAGAAACATGCTCACCAATCCAGTTGGAAAAGTATAGAGTTTTGAAACAGGTCTGCGTTTTGATCCCCTCAGGCGTCCTGTTTCCTCGTGGTCAGTGGAGCCACAGCGGGCTGCGCCACACCTCACTCTCTTTCTGTCTCTTGAGGTGAAGGTCAAGGACAGGCTGGACACTGACGGGCCTGGATGTCGGCAGAGATCATCTGCTTGACCACGGTTGGAAGCCCCTAGCCGGCTTTCATATAGGTTTCTTCAGTATTTTTTTACTACCTCCCGTTTCGTCGACGGCCCGGGGTTGGTCGATGATCTCCCGATGTTTTACCCCGGGGTGGGACGCCGGCTCGAACCGTCTTCTTCTCTGAACTCCAGCTGCTATCGAAGGTAACGACTATTACTGAAGATCCCACGAAGATGATGAAGAAAGGAACCTCTCTCTTCCCAATATCTAAGATGAAGCTTCTTCTTCTTGCTACCCCCGGTGCCTCCCAATTATACTTCTCAGCAGAAGCCCTTATCTCACACCAAATCAGGTTAGTCTTTTGTTTTAATTTTGGCGGGTTGGTTGCACAACGGGGTAGTTATTATATTTTAAACTGTTCTTGGATGGCCGGTAACGGGCCATCTCTGGTCTGGAATGACCTTCATTGTTTTTAATGTCTTCTTGATGTCTTTAACGGGTCCTTGATGCATTCTTTATGAATATGGAACTGTTCCCCTTTGTCTGGGTAAACATTTAGATGGCCTTTATCTACAGGCCGATCTGACTGGATCTGCATCCAATCTTTATGTATGTGTGGGTGTCTGGTTTCATTCTCTCAGAAACGGCTTCCAGAACCTACTGTGGGTTGAATCCACAAAGCTGTCTGAGGACTGCAGGAACCATTTTAAAGTGTCCCAATAAGTTGGTCACGGGGTCTGGCGGCCATTTTGAATGCCCCTTTTTCCTGGGCTTCTTTTAAAACAGTCTTTAAAATCATGGCCTCTTCTGCCATTTGACCCTTATTAATACAATATCAATTTTGCGAATCTTACAGTCCCCCCTGATGATACTATAACTGGCTTGAAGTATCATAATTCTGGGTGAGCAAAATTTTCTGACTTTCCATAATTAAACCATCCCCTGTAATTACCTATCTATGACCCCACGACACATGCATTTCCCATTTCAGAAAACCTACAGTGTACATTAAGCATCTATAGATGGCAATACATTAGATTTAAAATCTGACACATTCACCTCCAGGCGTGGAGGGGGGCCTAATACCCCTACACCACCTGGTTCATATACATTATCTTTTATTAATACCAACTCGCTTAATAAACTTCAATAATAAAGAGCAAAATACACAAAATCTCACACGAATATTATCAAATAGAGGAGGGAGGGAAACTTTAACTTTATACATAGCAGCATAAATCTAAACGGGTGTCTCTTCTTCTACCCGCACATAATGCTCCCTCCATTCTCCCCTGTTCTCATACTTCTGTGAATGTCTGAACTTTTTACAGTGTACAAACAGCAAATAAATCACAATAAAAACCTGACACACTACAAGGATGTGGGAGGCTATCCTAATCCAAGAAGGGACTTCTACATTAGTGAACAGGTCCCACCACGGTGGGGTTACTATATCCAATATGCTTGCCCCTATCTCTAAAGTCTTCTGCTCCAGTGTGTAAAAATGTTTCTGTGAAACGACAATGGCTTTTAATATCTTGGTGAGGTGTTCAGGGAGAAGGGGAATGATATATCCAAAATGTGCAACGAATCGTTGCAGATCGGTGAAATTCTCTTTAACAGTGATGTGAACAGTGGAAGGTTCAGGAATGGGGACAATTTGCTCTTGGGCCACTTGAACTTCTGCCTTGGGCTTGAAACAGAAACTGCTGTCACTCACCGGACACCAGCCGTGCTGTCCATGTTGGTAGTGGGGCGCTGCAGTGGTGACACAGTATGTCCCACCTCCTATATATGCCACCTGCGGGGGCACATGGCCTTGTGCCATTGCCTCCATGGTGCAATTTATAGGCTTCGCGCCAGCAGTTCTGAACCCGCACTGTGGTTACGAATAGGCATTCAAGTGCTGGGGACACAGGATGATGTGTGCTTCCCGGCTCCGGCACCCCAAGAGGTCGGTACCCGTCATTGCATGCTCCCATCTAATGACATAAGGTGGGACCGCTGTGCAGCGAATGTGTGCACCCCCCTGAATGACTCCAATGTTCTCCACCCTGTATACCGGGGCAGGTTTAGCTGTCTTACCCATAACCGGCATTCTTACCACTATACCCATAATGGTGTGATTAGACCGTCCACAGTCCACTGGGACTGGGTAGACTTCTGAAGCTAGTCTGAGCTGGCACGGACTTAATGCATTCTCAAAGGGGTGGAGGGCTGTGAGGTGCTTGTTGCTGATCCAGGAGGGGACTAAACCTTGTTTTAGATCCTCCAGATTACTGCGGCCCTCGCCCAGTAACCACGCCCCGTACAGCACGCAAGCTTCTTTCTGCGCAGCCTGATTGGACGCATTCCAATCCTCCCTGATGAGAGCATTTACCGTTTTGGCGTGTTTCTCCAGCTCAGCAATAATTTCTTTTCAGTGTAGTGTCATGGCCTGGTCCTCATGTAACTCAGAACCCACTACCTTATTCTCGTCAGTCAGTATCTTTCGTAACTGTGTTTTCAAACCATTAATCTGGGTCCGCAGCTCCACGTCATCCAGCGTGTTGATGACGGAAGCCCCTGTGTTAAAAGCTGTGAAAATATTATTTACTGCACCCCTTCTTTGTCTCCCTATCCTGTCCAAGACCTCATGTGGTGTGGTGTACAATCCGGCTCTGTCTACATTAGCAAAGTCGAATTCATAAAACTGTCTGAACATGTTTGTTAACAGGACCTGGTACAATTGCTCCATTTCCTTGGGGCACCACTCTGGCAATCGCACCTCGGTGAGGTTTAAAATCACCGAGGCCACTGCGTAGTGCACCCCTTGGTACAGCACCTGACCTGTGGGTACTAATACCAATCTGTTCCCGGGTCCCTTGGTAATGGTGGGGCACCCTTCCTTGCGAGCTTTGGCTACCGGAATCGTGGGCAGGGGCCCGCGGGGGCAGGTGATGACCTCAGTGGCATTTACTGGGATCTGAGAGTATGGGACTCCGCACGCCTGTGTGCTGACGTCCCACCTCATTCCTTTCCCAGCATCCTGCCACTGCCTTTGGAAAAAGATGGAGACGCCTGTGGGGCAGGCGCATTCTGAACCCCACATACAGATGTAGATTCCCTCATCTGGTTCCCACCATTTGTCCCAACAGACACTCAACCCCCCTTGAGTCCCCGTAATAGTCCGATGGGTATTGTTACCCAGTCTCTCCTACTCGACCGTGGAGTTCTTCATGGTCTTACTCAGCTTCCGAAGCCACCACCAGCGGTCCAAAGGAACATGTCCATGACAAACCAGGTAAATCTTCTTCCCGACGGTGACGCTGACTCTGGGTGCGATGACCCTCACTCGGGGGCACATCAAGGAAGTCTCCCGATATGCAAACCCGGACTGGCTGGAGTATTCTGTAGAGTTCGACCCCAGCCATCCTGGCCACCTCCCTTTGTGGAAGTAGTTGGCTGTCTCCTCGACCTCCCGGGTGCCCGCCCCATCGGTCGCGATGGGGGCTGTGTCTCCCGAGCACCCGTAGATCGTGGAGTCCTTGGTGCAGCCCCGATAGGCCCAGCTCCACCCGATCACCGTGAACGCGATGAGAATCCCTCTCATCTTTCTGGTTCCTGTAACAAGATTAAACGATATAGCCAGGCTCCCGAGAGATTCTGGCTTAGGTGAAGGCATGATCGGGCCTTTTGACTTCGATCCAAAACATCACACATACTGGGCAGGTTCCAAAACTACTTCTAACACTAATCACTTTAATAAACACACACCTTAAGCTTAATTAAACTTAAACTTAACTTATGTACAGCGCCGTCCGTCCACGGGCGGCTTACCTAGTCCCTGATTGGACTGCAGCTTGCCGTTCCTTGTGGCGGGGCTGCACTGACTTGTGGCTTGGGTTCCCCGCAGCCTTTTGCTGTCAATTGGGGACTGCGTTTTGCCAGGGATTTCCCAAGTCTGCGTTTACTGAAGACAGGGGAATCGGGCCAAGGTTTTACCGGCTGAGGCATTCGAGCCGACCTTGAAGAGGTACTTTGGGCGTGGCTCCCTTAGCGAGCAGACCTTCGGTTGGGACTTTAGCCCTCACAGCCCGTGGCACCTCCATGGCTGCCGGCTTCGGCTCCCTTCCCTCAGGCTCCGCCCCTTTGGGATTTGGGTCTGTGGCAGATGACTCCTCCTCACCTGTCCCTACAGGTGGAGGATCCCTGCCCCCAATTTCTACCTCCCTTAAGCTTGAGTCGAGGGCGGGGCCTTGCTGTTCGGGCTCCCCCTCCTGTTCGGGTTCCCCCCCGATGGCGTTCGGATCAGGAGGAGGGCCTTGGTCTTTGGGCTCCTCCTCGTCCGAGTCCCAGGCCATAGGGGAAACCTCCCAGGTGGGCGGGACAGTTTCTCCCTCCATGCAGGCTGTGGTTCCAGCCTGTGTGGTCTGTGACTCACTGCACGCCTCAGGCTGAGGATTTTCACCTCCAGACCTGGCTTCAGTTGCTGGCTCTTTTGCACCCGGCTTAAACAGTTTGCACCGCTTGTTGTGAAACCATTTATTGCGTCGGGGTACCTTCGCTACGCGGCTGCCGGGGACCAATGGATCTTGCACCGATTCCTGTCTATCCTGGTCTGTGTCTCTCTCGCCAGCGCGGAGGGTCAGGCCCAAGAAATTTACTTCCCGCCGGCCAACCCGTGCTTTCGTTGGGTGGACCTTGGCATCCTCTATCCCTTTCACACTCGTACCCGTTCCCCAGAGACAGTGATTTCTCAGGTCCACGAGGATCCCGTGGGCTACCAAGAAATCAGACCCAAGGACTCCCGTTCCACCCCTCACCTCCCACTTCATTAGTGTACACTTCCACGTGGTGCGGAGTGGTCCTAAATGAATGGAGAGGGGAATGGAATGTGCGCCAGCCTGTTCTTCACCCGTGAAGCCCGACAGAAGGTATGGAACCCCGGTGGACAGAGGCGAGGCGGTGGGTTTATCTGCGTGGATAACAGTGCACGATGCCCCCGTATCCAACAAATAGGTCCCTGTTTCCTCCTCCACCTCCATCTCCACGAGGGGTCACCTCCATACATCATATCGCAGTGCACACAGGTAGACGGGCTGCGCCGGCTCTAGTCATTTGGGCACAGGGGTCGGGGTTTCGGGAACGACAAGACCAGTGGTGACGGCTATCTTCCCCTGCGCGATCATAAGAGACCGCATTGTCTCTAAAATTGATTCTATCGCAGCGGGATCCATAGCTGCACCGGCTCCCTTAGCTGGGACAGGAGCTGCGGCTTGGGTTTGGGCTGGTGCTGGGGCGGCGGTCTGGGCTTGGTCTTGGGCTGCGGGAGATTTCCCTTTATTATCCTTCCACGGATTTTTACAGTCCTTGCGCCAATGTCCATCCTTCCCACACCCGTAGCAATTGAGCTTGGCTTGGGCAGGGTGGTTCCCCTCCTGACACCACTCCTTCTTGCTTGGGGCTGCGGGTTTTGCCTCATGCACTTTTCCCTTAGAGGGAGGTGTCTCCTGACCTCTACAATTCTTGTAAGCTATGGTAAGCTGGCGGAGCACCATCTCCTCCGTGACGCCGGGACCTTGGGGATCAAACCAGGACCTGGCTAGGGCCTGTATCTGTGGCAAACTGTTAGCAACCAAGCAACGAAGCCAATGAACCCGCTGTTCGGCGTTCATTGCGGCCCGTTCCGGCATGCCCGGACAACTGCGTCGATACACTGGCCACAGCCTTTCTGCGAAAATCCGTGGGGGTTCTCCAGTTAGCTGCACAGTCCCTTCCACCCGTTGGAACGGATTACCGTTGTCTACTCCCATAACTTCCAAGACCTCATCCCTGAGATCCGTATACCCTTTCCATCCCCTCTTACTCTCGTCTGAGAGGCACTGAAGGATTGTGCTATCCAGGGAGAGGAGCAGCATCTTTGCCTGTTCAAGATCATCACAATCATTGATGGCGGCTGTTTCCTCTATCTCCCTGAAATGAACTGACGGATCTCCCTTTACTGTGAGTCTTGGCAGGTGGCTCACCATGGATCTTAGTTGTGGGGCAGCGTAGGGCACCACGAGTTGGTTCATGTGGGGTCCAGGATCACCATTGTCCTCGTTGGGACCGAACCTCTGGTGCCGAGCAGGACACATTGGTGCCGGCTCCGGCTTCGCTACCAGGGGTTGTTCCTCCTCCTGTACCATCTCGGCTACCCTTTCTTCCACCACCCCTTTTTCGGGCCAAGCCTCACTATAGCTTGGCGGGGCTGAGGGTTCGGTGGCTGGTGCTGCAACTACTTCACACGGAATCGGGTGTTTGGATTCCTGCAAAAAGTCAATCTGACTGGCTTTTGGGCTTACGAGGCATACCATGCCTTTTGCCTTTACCAGGGCCGTTCTCAGGTCCTCTATGGTCTTTTGGCAGGGGCCATGGTCTGCACTCTCAAACCCATGTTCAAGGGATAGCTTGTAAGCTGCCTTGACTTCCACTACTCTCTCCTCCTGCGTTCTTAGCTGTTGTGCGAGGCGGGCGTTTTTCTCCCGTATTCTCGCTTCATGGATCTTTGCCTCAGTAACCTGGCATTCCAGATATTCTATTCTAGCCTGATGTTGGCTGGTTACAACTTGGCATTCCTGATCCAGCGCGTGAAGCGCTGTGATGAATTTTTACCCACCCATGGCCTTTTCCTCTATCTCTGCTGCCTGGGTAGTGATCTTGGCTGCCTGTGCTGCAACGACCCGGTCCAAAATCTGGACCTGTTTCTTGTAGCACATCAGCCACACTGCCTTTTCCACTGACTTCTTATGCTCTTTGCTCGCTGTCCACCTGATGGCTGTGTCCACCGGACGCCCATCCAGTAAGAAATCGGAAATCCACTGCTTAGTGAGATTTACCTTACCAAAGACATAGGCCTAGAAATTGAGTAGCCTTAGCGCCGCATTTGAGGCGCTAGAGGGCCTAGCGCCGGAGTTATGGCCAGTTTAGAAATTCCCTGGGGCCCTAGAATCGGCGGTAGACCGGTAGCGCTGCGCCGGCACCGATGACGTCATCGGTGTGCGCAGCGTCCCGGTTGCCGTGGTGACGGGCCCCAGCGCCGAAATTGAGTTGCGGCCGCCTCGCCCGTGGCAGCCGCAACTAAGATTTTTTCAACCGAGTCTTCCCCGAGTTAGCGCCGGCGCATTAAGGTCGCGCGGCGGCCGGCCGCTTTCCCGCCGGCCGCCTGCCCGCACCTCCCTCCCCGGACTCCTCCACCCCCCCCCCCGCGGAACAGATGCGTCTGGCCTGCAAGCCCGGCACTTGTCCGAGGTGTCGGGCTCATTTTTTTCAATATTTGAACGGACAGCGGGCGGGTGCAGGCAGCTCCTCCTTAACTGAAGGAGGAGGCCTGCACTTCCCCAGCCTGCCGCACCGCATTGGGTCCCGCAGCGCCGGATTAGCGCCGCAATGCGGCAGTAAGCGCCCATTGGGAGCCGCTCACGCCTGCCAGTAGCGCCGGCAGCCGTCTGGGTGCGGCACTACTGAATTTTTGGCGCGTGCAGGGGGACTTAGCGCCGGCGCTAAATTTCCGGCGCTAAAGCCCTGGCGCGGCGCCAACTCAATTTCTAGGCCATAATCTGCTATCCTCTCATCCATTGCATTTCGACCATTCAAACTTGGGTCTAATACATTGCAATCTTGCTGCCGGTGTCCTGTCGCGGTCGCCATTTTCTGTAAGGGGTTTTCTCTCCGAGGTCACAGAGGTTTCTCTCGCCAGAGGCCTCTCTCTCTCTCTTTTGCACAGTAAAACCTTGAGTGGTTCGACCCACTCACCCCTTAGATTCTAGACACTGGACTTAGGTGCAGGAACTACAATGTAGAGAAGACTCTTATAGACCAAGTTTAATGAATCAAAATGGAATTTTATTGCATATGGAAAAACAGATCAAATGCAAGCAGATAAGAGGGTACATGGGAGGGAAAAACAAATCAAAACAATACAGTACTAGCTAAAATAGGTACAGACATATTGGCCTAGAAATTCGGTTGTGGGTCCGCCAGGGCTTTAGCGGCCGAAATTTTGCGCCAGCGTTAATGCCACTGCGCCCGACGAAAATTCGGTTGCCCCGGGCCCAGACGGCGGCGGGCGCTAATGGAGGGTTTTTACGCCTCACTATGGGCGTTCAGTGCAGTTTTCAGGCGCTAATCCCCCGCTGCGGCACCCGAGGCGATGCGGCAGGCTGGGGTACTGCAGGCCTCCTCCTTCTGTTAAGGAGGAGCTGCCTGCAGCCGACTGCTGGCCGGTCGATTCGCCCGACAAATGAGCCCGGCACCTCGGAGAAGAGCCGGGCTCGCGGGCCACACACATCAGTGCCGCGGGGGGGTGGTGGAGGAGTCCGGGGAGGGAGGTGCGGGCAGGCGGCCGCCGGGAAAGCGGCCGGCCGCCGCTCCACCTTTATGCGCCGGCGCAAAGGTGTGTAACATCCCTTTCAACAATCGTTGGTTGCGCCTGCCACGGGCGAGGCGGCCGCAACTGAATTTGGGCTTGGGGCCGGGTTACCACGGCAACCGGGACGCTGCGCACACCGATGACGTCATCGGTGCCGGCGCAGCGCTACCGGCTAACGCCGATGGTAGGGCCCAACGCAATTTCGTTACCAGCTATAATTCCGGCGCAAGACCCTCTAACGCCTCTAATTGGGCGCTAACCCCACCGAATTTCTAGGCCATTATACTTTACAAAAGTCATCATGAAATGGGGAAACACACGGAACATCGAGGGACAACAACTCATGTTAATTGTACCCAAAATGACCAGCCCCTTAAACCTAACTAGATCCGATTATGAAGGGCCAGAAACATGCTTACCAATCCAGTTGGAAAAGTGTAGAGTTTTGAAACAGGTCTGCGTTTTGATCCCCTCAGGCGTCCTGTTTCCTCGTGGTCAGTGGAGCCACAGCGGGCTGCGCCACACCTCTCTCTCTCTCTCTCTCGAGGTGAAGGTCACGGACAGGCTGGACACTGACGGGCCTGGATGTCGGCGGAGATCATTTGCTTGACCACGGTTGGAAGCCCCTAGTTGGCTTTCATATAGGTTTCTTCAGTATTTTTTTACTACCTCCCATTTCATCGACGGCCCGGGGTTGGTCGATGATCTCCTGATACATACATAGATACATAGAAGATAGGAGCAGGAGTAGGCCATTCGGCCCTTCGAGCCTGCTCCGCCATTCAATGAGATCATGGCTGATCATCCAAATTCAGTACCCGGTCCCTGCCTTCTCCCCATATCCCTTGATCCCTTTAGCCTTAAGAAATATATCCAACTCTTTCTTGAATATACTTAATGAACTGGCCTCCACCGCCCTCTGTGGCAGAGAATTCCACAGGTTCACCACTCTCTGGGTGAAGAAATTCCTCCTCATTTCAGTCCTAAATGGCTTACCCCTTATCCTTAGACTATGACCCCTGGTTCTGGACTCCCCAGCCATCAGAAACTTGCTTCCTGCATCTAGTCTGTCCAGGCCTGACAGAATTTTATAGGTTTCGATGAGATCCCCTCTCAATCTTCTAAACTCCAGTGAGTATAAGCCCAGTCGATTCAATCTCTCCACATACGTCATTCCTGCCATCCCAGGTATCAGCCTGGTGAATCTTCGCTGCACTCCTTCCATGGCAAGAATGTCCTTCCTCAGGTAAGGCGACCAAAACTGCACACAATACTCAAGGTGTGGTCTCACCAAGGCCCTGAACAACTGCAGCAAGACATCCTTGTTCTTGTACTCGAACCCTGTTGCTACGAAGGCCAACATACCATTTGCCTTCTTGACTGCCTGCTGCACCTGCATGCTTACCTTCAGCGACTGGTGTACAAGAACACCCAGGTCTCTTTGCACTTCCCCTTCTCCCAATCTATTACCATTCAAATAATAATGTGCCTTCCTGTTTTTGCCACCAAAGTGGATAACCTCACATTTATCCACATTATAGTGCATTTGCCATGTTTCTGCCCAATCACCCAACCTGTCCAAATCGTGCTGGAGTTTCACGACATCCTCCTCACAGCATACCCTCCCCCCCAGCTTTGTGTCGTCTGCAAATTTGGAGATATTACATCCAATTCCCTCGTCCAGATCATTAATATATATTGTGAACAGCTGGGGTCCTAGGACCGATCCTTGCGGTACCCCACTAGTCACTGCCTGCCACTCGGAAAACGACCCGTTTATTCCAACTCTTTGCTTTCTGTCCGCCAACCAGTTCTCTATCCAAGTCAATACCTTGCCCCCAATCCCAAGTGCCTTAATTTTGCACGCTAATCTCTTATGCGGGACCTTATCGAAAGCCTTCTGAAAGTCCAAATACACCACATCCACTGGTTCTCCCTTATCTATTTTACCAGTTACATCCTCAAAAAATTCCAGTAGATTAGTCAAGCATGATTTACCTTTTGTAAATCCATGTTGACTTTGTCTGATCCAGTCACTGCTTTCCAAGTCCTCTGCTATTACATCTTTTATAATGGACTCTAGCATTTTCCCCACTACTGATGTCAAGCTTACCGGTCTATAATTCCTCGCCTTTTCTCTACCACCTTTTTTTGAATAGTGGGGTAACATTAGCTACCCACCAATCCATGGGTACCGTTCCAGAGTCTATCGAGTTCTGGAAGATGACCAGCAATGCATCTATTATTTCTAGGGCCATTTCCTTAAGTACCCTGGGATGTAGATTATCAGGCCCTGGGGATGTATCGGCCTTCAGTCCCATCAATTTTCCTAACACCATTTCCCTACAAATACTGATTTCTTTCAGTTCCACCCTTTCATCAGACCCTATGTTCCCCGGCATCTCTGGGAGGTTATTTGTGTCCTCCTTTGTGAAGACAGAACCAAAATATATATTTAGTTGGTCTGCCATTTCTTTGTTCCCCATTATAAATTCCCCCGATTCTGACTGCAAGGGACCTACGCTTGACTTCACCAATCTTTTTCTCTTCACATATCTATAAAAGTTTTTACAGTCAGTTTTTATGTTCACTGCAAGCTTACGCTCATATTCTATTTTCCCTTTCTTAATTAATCCCTTTGTCCTCCTTTGTTGAATCCTAAACTGCTCCCAATCCTCAGGATTATTGCTTTTTCTGGCCAATTTATATGCCCTCTCCTTGGACCTTATGCTATCCCTAATTTCCCTTGTTAGCCACGGCTGGGTCACCTTTTTTGTTTTATTTTTATGCCAAACTGGGATGAACAAATTCTGTAGTTCATCCATTCGGTCTTTGAATGTTTGCCATTGCCTATCCACCATCAACCCTTTGAGTGCCATTCCCCAATCAATCCTACCCAACTCGCTCCTCAGACCATCATAGTTTCCTTTATTTAAATTGAGTACCCTAGTCTCCGAGTCAACTACTTCATTCTCCATCTTAATGAAGAATTCGATCATATTATGATCGCTCCGACCCAAGGGGCCTCTTACAACAAGATTGCTAATTAATCCTTTCTCGTCAGTCTAAGATGGCCTGATCTCTGGTTGGTTCCTCGACATATTGGTCCAGGAAACCATCCCGTAAACATTCCAGGAATTCCTCCTCCACAGTATTGTTACTCATTTGGTTGGCCCAATCTATGTTTTACCCCGGGGTGGAATGCCGGCTCGAACCGTCTTCTTCTCCGAACTCCAGCTGCTATAGAAGGTAACGACTATTACCGAAGATCCCACGAAGATGACGAAGAAAGGAACCTCTCTCTTCCCAATATCTAAGATGAAGCTTCTTCTTCTTGCTACCCCCGGTGCCTCCCAATTATACTTCTCAGCAGAAGCCCTTATCTCGCTCCAAATCAGGTTCGTCTTTTGTTTTAATTTTGGCAGGCTGGTTGCACAACAGGGTAGTTATTATATTTTAAACTGTTCTTGGATGGCCGGTAACGGGCCATCTCTGGTCTGGAATGACCTTCATTGTTTTTAATGTCTTCTTGATGTCTTTAACGGGTCCTTGATGCGTTCTTTATGAATATGGAACTGTTCCCCTTTGTCTGGGTAAACATTTAGATGGCCTTTATCTACAGGCCGATCTGACTGGATCTGCATCCAATCTTTATGTATGTGTGGGTGTCTGGTTTCATTCTCTCAGAAACGGCTTCCAGAACCTACTGTGGGTTGAATCCACAAAGCTGTCTGAGGACTGCAGGAACCATTTTAAAGTGTCCCAATAAGTTGGTCACGGGGTCTGGCAGCCATTTTGAATGCCCCTTTTGCCTGGGCTTCTTTTAAAACAGTCTTTAAAATCATGGCCTCTTCTGCCATTCGACCCTTATTAATACAATATCAATTTTTCGAATCTTACATTGCACCCCTCCGTTCCGCCTGGCGCTAATAAGGACTGCTTACCTGGAACGTTCCCCAGTCGCTCTCGGGCTAGGGGGGCACTCTTTAAAGGGGACTGCACTGGTATCAAAGCAGCAGCCATTTTGGGAGCACAACTTCCTCGAAACTTTCACAGAGTTGCTGAGCTGCACTCTGAGATCCATTGCACCAGTGAGCCAGCGCTGGCCAGAGGAACTTCAGCCTACTGGCCATCACCTTGCAGCTGGTGAGCATTCACAACGTTTACAATTTCTTGTGCGCTATTACTATGGAGGCTGCATTAGAGGGGAACGTCCTGCTGCTGAACCATCTGGAAAGGGCACAGGGACGCAGGGAGAGAGGGCCAGGAATGGCCAGACAGAGGAGGGCCAACAGACGTCGCCACACCAGACCTTACGCTGCCAGGGTTTTCCGACAGCAGCTCTGTTACTTGAACATGTCAGAGGAGCAGTGTCTTAGAAGGCTGCGCTTCAGAAAGGAGGTGGTGCTTCAGCCAGATCTGCAGCCTCAGATAAGGTGCAGGACGTCTCTGTCGGTGGCTGCCAAGATGACTGTTGCCCTGAATTTCTATGCGAGCGGCTCCTTCCAGGCTGCAACTGGGGACATCGCTAACATATCGCAGTTTGCGGTGCATTGCTACATCCGTCAAGTAAAAGATGCCCTATTTAAAAGGAGGCGGCAGTACATCTCCTTCCCTATGACACCGGAGAAGCAGCGGGAGCGCGCAGAGGGCTTCGCAGCAATAGCGGACTTCCCCACGGTGCAGGGTGTTGTGTATGTAACCGTTTACCTTTAAGGGAACTATAGAATGTAACCGTTCGCCTTTAAGAGCACTACTTTCGGTGTGGCACTATTTGTTGGCTCATGTATACTGTAATACCGATAGTGACCACACCAGTATATAAGGGTTGTGATACGTTAACTAGGGCAGAATCGCCCGAGCCTCTGAATAGTAAAGACGTGTTTTATTTTGTTAACAGTGGAGTCTGTGATTATTTATAATACAACCCACAGACTTAACATTGGCGACGAGTCAGGATTCGAACCCTGCGGCAGTTGTTCCACGGCGGCTTCGTCCGAAGACAGGACGTTGAAGAGAGGTTTCAATCCTCACCAGTCTGGAACCGACAGGCTGGAAGCGACAGGCATTAGGACCCTGAAGCCTCCATAACCTCGTGGGTAAGCCGCAGCGTTGGCTGCAAAGACAGGGCCACCGATCGGGAGATAAGGGCAATCGCAATCCCTGATAAGAGCCGCGGTGAAACGCGCGAGCGGGTAAGCCAGAGCCCGGGAGGGAGCGAGCAAGAGCCGCGCGAGTGGGTGAGCCAGAGGCCGGGGGCCGCTTTCAAGTGCGAGGCGCAGCCGGGCCATCGATCGCATCCGCTGATAAGGGCCGCACTCGGGCTGAAAGACAGCGTCGGGGGACGGGTGAAGACCGTCAAGCGCGGGAAAACCGCCATTGAAGTGGGCGGGGAGAGCGAGAAGCGCGGGAAAGCCGCCATTTTTCGCGGGAAAACCGCTGGGGAAGAAGGCAGAAGCGGGAAACCGCCATCTTAGAAAATTAATTAGAATTTTCAGAAACAAGAAATAAGTAAAGCAATACTTGTGGTGTTCTCAAGAAGAGAAGAAAATTAATAATAAGTAAAGAAATACTTGTGCTGTTCTCGGAAAGAGAAGAAGATGCCTAAGCGAGGAAATATTAATGATTTTAATGCTGAAATAGAAGACAGGGCCACGTATGGGGAACGCATTGGAATATATTGCGTAGCCATATACGACAAGGCAATAACTTTGTTAAATTCGATGGGAGCAAAAACATACGGGCTCTTGAAACATCTAATAGCACCAGTTAAACCAGTGGACCAGACCTTCGAAGAGATCGTAGCAGTGCTGAAGGATCAAATTACTGCAAGCACTTCCAAATGCTACCGTTGTGGAAAGACAACGCACGACCAGAATCAGTGCTGGTTTAAGAACCAAGAATGTAGGAAATGTGGCAGGATCGGGCACATAGCAAAAGTATGCCGGTCAAGAATGACGGACAACAAGAGGGAGTCCGCAAAAAAAAGGGTACAAGAAGAGTCCAAGGGAACAAAAGTCCGACTCACACTTCAAATACAAGGGACTGGACAGTCTAAAAATTCACAACGTGAACAACGAAGCTGACAGACAAACCATTTGGATGACGCTGCGGATTGAAAAGGCCAAAGTCAAAATGGAAGTAGACACGGGATCGGCATTGACGGTCATGAATAAGCATGACTATAAAAAGTTTTTCAAACATATTCCACTACGGAATACAGAATTAGTACTACAGACATACACGGGACACAAAGTATTCCCTATTGGGAAGGCAGGAGTTAATGTGCGATACAAAGACAAAAATTACCGCCGTCTGGATCTGTATGTACTGCCTGAGGGAGGTCCACCACTTCTAGGACGGGAGTGGATCCGAAAAATAAAGATGGATTGGCATGAGCTAAACGCCATGTCGGTGGAGCACGAGAAAGAGGACGTCAAATCTGAACGGTTGTCCCGAATATTAGATGAAGCGAAAGAAGTATTCCAACAAGGGCTGGGTAAGCTGCGAGGTATTAAAACAAGGGTTAAGATTGCAGAACATGCAAGCCCAAAGTTTTGTCAGGCCAGGTCGGTACCGTATGCAATACGACCAGCAGTGGAGGCAGAACTAGAAGAACTTGAACGATCAGGGGTTCTGTCAAAAGTAGACTACAGTGAGTGGGCCACGCCCATTGTACCCGTCATGAAATCCTCACCAAGTAGTAAGCCAGGGGGACCGGGGAAGGTCCGTATCTGCGGGGATTTCAAGATCACAGTGAACCCAGTGCTTCATTCGGTGCAATACCCGCTGCCAAGGATTGAAGATATTTTCGCTTCGTTGGCTGGAGGAAAACACTTCACGAAGATAGACCTAGCTCAGGCATATTTGCAGATGGAGGTTGAGGAAGAGTCACGCCAATACCTAACTATCAATACCCACAGAGGTTTGTACCGTTATAACAGACTGGTCTTTGGAGTGGCTTCGGCACCAGCAATTTGGCAGAGGGCCATGGAACAGGTGTTACAAGGAATTCCAAGCATGCAGTGCTATTTGGATGATATCCTAATCACGGGAATGGATGAAGAGGAACACCTCACGAATTTGAAACTGGTACTCACCAGGTTAAAGGAGTATGGCCTTAGGGTTAACCGCAATAAGTGTGAGTTTTTCCAAAAACGAATCTCATACTGCGGTCATATCATTGACCGCGAGGGACTACATAAATCACCGGAGAAGATAGAAGCGGTCGTGAAGGCTCCCGCTCCAGGGAACGTGTCACAGTTAAGATCATTCTTGGGGTTGATCAATTACTACCACAAGTTCCTACCAAATTTGTCCACGGTGCTGCATCCACTGAATGAGCTGTTGCGAAAGGAGACACCATGGAAGTGGAGTGAGGAGTGCAAAAAGGCTTTTCGCAGAAGCAAGGAGTTGATTACCTCCGAGGAAGTGTTGGCTCATTTCAACCCAGCATTACCCCTTCGGCTGGCGTGTGATGCTTCACCGTACGGAATTGGAGCAGTACTTTCGCACAGGCTTCCAAATGGCTCGGAAAGGCCAGTGGCTTTCGCGTCCCGATCTTTGACAACCGCGGAGCGAAATTACGCCCAGATAGACAGGGAGGCCCTCAGTCTTGTGTGGGGCGTGAAGAAATTCAACCATTACTTGCAATGTAAGAGGTTCACATTGCTGACAGACCACCAGCCGTTGGTGTCCATATTTAACCCGAACAAGGCCGTGTCCAACATGACAGCACAAAGGCTACAAAGATGGTCAGTCTTACTTGGGGCACACCAGTATGACATTGAGTACAAAAGGTCAACAAAACACGGAAATGCCGATGGGTTATCACGCTTACCGTTGCCGACAGTAGAAGAAGCGAGTACAGGGGACCCAGTGGAGTTGTTCCACTCGTCCATTGTGGAATGTCTGCCGATAACAAACTCAATGATTGAGAAGGAGACAAGGAATGACCCGACTCTTTCACGAGTCTATGACTTAACGGTGAAGGGATGGCCAGCACAGAGCGAACCAACACTGCAGGCATTCTCACAGAGGAAAGAACAACTGTCGGTGTGCCGGGGAACCCTAATGTGTGGGTCGAGAGTGGTGATTCCGCCCAAACTCCAAAAGAAAGTACTCAAGGAGCTGCACGAAGGACATCTGGGTGGAGTAAAGATGAAGAATTTAGCGAGAGCATTTGTGTGGTGGCCAGGCATCGACGGGAACATAGAGGAGATCACCAAGAATTGCCTAGGATGTCAGAAGGTTCAGAACGCACCACCACCGGCTCCTCTGCACCCATGGGAGTGGCCCTCATCTCCTTGGCAAAGAGTACACATCGACTTTGCTGTTCCATTTATGGACTCGATGTTCCTGATAGCGGTGGATGCCCACTCCAAGTGGCCGGAAGTAATTAAAATGACCACCACCACGACGGAGAAAACCATCACGGTGTTAAGAACCATGTTTGCTCGGAATGGCCTGCCGGAACAGATCTGTTCCGATAACGGACCACAATTTGTGTCCGAGGAATTCAAGAAATTCCTAAAGAGCAATGGGGTTAAACATTACACATCAGCCCCATACCATCCCGCCTCCAATGGGTTGGCTGAAAGGTTCGTCCAGACCTTCAAGAAGGCCGTAAAGGCCATGAGTAATGAAGACATAAGTCTACAACATAAGGTAGACAGTTTTTTGTTGGCATACCGAAATGCAACACATGCGGTCACAAATCAAACTCCCGCAATGATGTTTTTTAACAGACGCTTAAGATGCCGGCTGGATCTACTTAAACCCAATGTCAGAAGGGACGTGGAGAACCGGCAATTCCAGAACATCAATGACAGGGCAACTAGGTCTTTCAAGATGGGGCAACAAGTTTTGGCCCGGGACTATCGTACAGAAAAATGGCAGCCTGGAACTATTAAAAAAAGGCTAGGCCCGTTGATGTACACGGTGAACATTGGGGACAATGTAATAAGGCGCCATGTTGACCAGCTCATAGAGTCCGCCACAAATGAGCACTCGACTTCACCACCTGACCCGAGTAATGTTGAAACTGAAATACCTAGAACACCTACTGCTGATCTAGTAACATTGGATTCAGATGAACCTGACACTGTTGTTCCAGCTGAATCGATTTTGCCAGGCACCCCTACTGGGCCGCTAGGAATGACGACACCACTTCGGCGTTATCCAGAGAGGATCCGGAAACCTCCACAGAGACTAAACATGTAAACTGTTATATGACGTTGACTCCATCGAGAGTATATCTGTAAACTGTTATATGAAGTTGAAGATTGTATGTTTAAAGGGGATTCTGTAAGTAATAAGCTAAAAAGGGAGGAGTGTTGTGTATGTAACCGTTTACCTTTAAGGGAACTATAGAATGTAACCGTTCGCCTTTAAGAGCACTACTTTCGGTGTGGCACTATTTGTTGGCTCATGTATACTGTAATACCGATAGTGACCACACCAGTATATAAGGGTTGTGATACGTTAACTAGGGCAGAATCGCCCGAGCCTCTGAATAGTAAAGACGTGTTTTATTTTGTTAACAGTGGAGTCTGTGATTATTTATAATACAACCCACAGACTTAACACAGGGCGCCATTGATTGCATGCACGTGGCTTTGCGGGTGCCTGTTTTGAATCCGGAGGAGTTCCGCAACCGCAAGGGGTTCCATTCCTTGAATGTTCAGCTGGTCTGTGACCACCGACAGCTGATCCTCGTAGTCAATGCGCAGTTCCTGGCAGCAGCCACGACGCCTCCATCCTGTGCCAGACTTCAGTTGCAGACCTATTCGAGGCCCCGGCTCACCCAGGAGCCGGCTTCTCAGTGACAAGGGCTATCCTCTGTGCCCATGGCTGATGACGCCGCTCCGTTCGCCCAGCACTCCTGCTGAAGAGCGCTTCAATGCGAGCCACCAGGCGACGAGGAACATTGTGGAGCACACAATCGGTGTGCTGAAGCAGCGGTTCCGCTGTCTCGACCATTCCGGAGGCGCCTTGCAGTATTCACCAGAGCGAGTCTCCCACTTCATCGTAGTCTGTTGCATGCTGCATAACCTTGCCATCCTACGCACCCAGCCAATGCCACCAGCCATTGAAGCACCAGCGGAGGAGGAGGAGGAGGAGGAGGAGGAGGGGGAAGAGGAGGAGGAGGACCAAGACGGGAGGGAGGTACAAACTGGAAGGGCCGTCCGTCAGAGGCTGATAACAAGCCGCTTCTAGGCCCCTCTGACGGAATGCTTGGTGCCATTCGAAGAGGAGGAAGGAAATCGTCCAGATAACCCAAAGCCTATGAAGGGCAGTGAATGTAAATATCAGACATGGCAAATGTAAATAAAAAAAGTTGTTTATTTTGCGAAATGTGCTTCCTTCCAACATGACAAAGCAATGGCTACAGAAAGCAAAACTAACACACTAACACTTAAGGGACTCGCACACCCGGGAGACTATCCAAAACATTACTAACATTCAGACCAGCATCCATGGCCTTGATTTCTACAAAAAAGACGTCTCAGCTGCACCTTCTACTCTTTCTCCCTTGATGGTGATCTACTTCTCTTGTGAGATCGGCCCCTTCCCTCCCTGCAGCTCCTCCGTAATGGGACCCCAGTGGCTGCATCAAGGCTGGGGGAGGCCTGCTGGCTGTCGGAAAGCGCAGATGCCCCTGAGGGACGTCCTGGACGACCTCTGGCCTTGGAGGGCCCGGATGCTGACTGCTCCAACTGTGAATGGGTGGAAGCAGTCTGTCCTGCAGGTGGTGGCAGCTGCAGTGGAGACGTGCCAGCGGTGGCATCAGGAATGCTGACATCCTGAGAGCGGACAGCAGCTCCCTGGTCGAACGACACACTAGCACTCTGACGAGGCAGCACTGCAGCATGCACACCAATCGGCTGGTCCACAGATTGAGGCCCTGCTGTGGTGCTGCAAGGGCCCTGGGTAATCCTGCCTGATCCATCGAGGGTGGCAGCAGTCATTGGTCGCGTGGCCTCAATATGTGTCTGCATGAGACCAGCGAGTGACTGCGTGGCAGCACTCAGCACTGGCGTGGCAGGTGCCAGTGCTTCGGTGAAGCCCTGGGCAGTCCTTTCCAGTGCTTCGCTGAAGGCCGGGACAGTCCTTTCCACTGCTTCGGTCAAGCCCTGGACAATCCTTTCCAGTGCTGCCCTGAAGCCGTGGACAGTCCTTTCCAGTGATGCCCCGAATTCCTGGACAGTCCTTTCCAGTGCTGCCCCAAAGTCCTGCGCACTCCTTGCCTGTGCTGCCCCAAAGTCCTGCGCACTCTTTGCCTGTGCTGCCCCGAGGTCCTGCGCACTCCTTGCCTGTGCTGCCCCGAAGTCTTGGACACTCCTTGCCAGTGTCTCGATGGATTCAGGCATCCTTGCCACTGCAGCCATGAGCTCAGTGTGCCTGAGCCGAGCCTGGGCGCTCATTCCTGCGATGGAACGCACCTCTTCTGCGCTCTGTGCAGCAGTACTCGCGGCCTGACTCGCCCTCCGGGGAGATGGCCCCCAAGCTTCCCTACCCCCCTTGCGTTGCTGCAGCCCGCTGGTTCCTGGAACTGCTTCCACCTCAGAGCATTCTCCCCTGCTCCCCTCCAGGGAAGTAGGCTCCCCAGTCTGCAGAGGGGCTGGCTCGCCTGAGGGTGGCAGGGATGATCCAGCTTCCTCCTGCTCGTCGCCTCCGGAGTCAGTGGCAGTGGCAGCTTGAGGGCCCAACTCCCGAGCTGGTGATGCAGCATCTGAAAGCAGGGAGGTTGAAGAGTGGCTTTAGCAAAAGGACAGGGTGGCAGCAAGGGATGCATGAGTGCTGCAATGCTCTAACATGGGTCCAGAGTGAAAAAGTATGCTGGTGGGGGGAAGAAGTGGAAGGAGAGAGTTCAAAAAGTTGATGACCTTACCATCGCTGTGCACAATGGGGTCGGCAGCTCCAGTGGTGACAGGACCAGTCATCCGGCCTCCAACAATCTGGTGGACTCGCTCCTCCAGGTCCGTCAGTGTCTGCAGCTGAGGAGGGCCTCCTCCGGTGCGAAGCTGCTCCCTCCGGTTCCTGGCCAGCTTGGCCTGCAGGAGAAAGGACGGGAAGTGATGAAACATGCTGGCCTGAGCTGACATCACATGCCCCCCATGGTAGATTAGCCCTTCCATTATGCATTGAGCTGACATCACATGCCCCCCATGGTAGATTAGCCCTTCCATTATGCATTGAGCTGAATGTGCGTGTGTGTTTCCAAAAAGGGCCATGGGTGCTGGCTGACAGATGGTCATTGGGGCTTCGCGCACCCTCTGGCCATAATGTCAGGTGCAGATGGAGGGATGAAGAAGATTGCGAAAAAGGCACTCACCCTAATGACCCGAGTGAGTTCGTTGAACTTCTTCCTGCATTGCACAGGAGTCCTGGCCACCACGCTGGTTGAGGTGACTCTTTGACAAACTTCCCTCCAAGCCCTGCGGTACTCGTTCTGATGAGGCCTCCTGCCATTGTCGGGGTACAGCACAGCTCGCCGGTGCTCCACTTCGCCAACCAAAGCATCCAATGCCCCATCGGTAAAGCGCTCCGCTCTCTGCCTCACCCTCTCCATCTGTTCAAAGTTTGGAACGCCACAGAAAGCACAGCGCCGATTTTGAGGCCTACAAGGCGCAGAGTGTGGTTGCTGCTCCTAATTGACCCGCCCCTTTAAGAGCTGGCCGGCGCCAGCATGTCTCGGGTAATCGATTATTGACAGCACCTGCGCTGCACCCGGCCGCCGACATATTGAGTAGCGCCGCCGGGTTAGCGCCTTAAGTCTCCCGTGCAGCGCCTGAATCAACGCCGCAATCACCTTTAGGGGCGCAGCAACCCAATATCGCTCGAGGTGGTGATAAGTTGCGCCTGGCGAAAAAATTTGCGCAGCGCCAATTCTAACGCCCCAAACGGGGCTATACCCAATTTCTCCCCCCGCTATATTCCACTTTTAAGACCTCATCCCGGTTTTTACCTATACTGTTGAGCCCCACTCCAGGAATTTGAACACTTAATCCAGGCCGACACACCAGAGCAGTGTTGAGGGAGCACTGCAGTGTCGGAGGTGCCTTCTTTCAGATGAGACGTCAAACCAAGGCATCCGTCTGCCACCTCGGGTGGGCGTAAAAGACCCCGTGGCAGTATTTCGAAGAAGAGCAGGGGAGCTCTCCCCGGTGTCCTGGCCAATATTTAGCCCTCAACCAACATAACAGAAACAGATTACCTGGTCATTATCACATTGCTGTTTGTGGGACCTTGCTGTGCACAAATTGTCTGCCAGAATTCCTACATTACAAGAGTGACTACACTTCATTGGCTGTAAAGCGCTTTGGGGTGTCCTGAGGTCTTGAAGGGCGCTGTATGTCTGCAAGTCTTCCTTTTTCTTTATTTCCATAACAATACAGCATGGACGGCTACCAGGAAAAAATAATTATTATGGGAATATAGGGCAATCATTCCATTGCACACAGAGCTCATAAATCTCATAAACAGACAGTTGTTATGAATAGGAATAGATGCTAATGGGCCTTGGTCAGTAGTGACGGTCCACAAGGGACTGTCCCTGTCCATCAATGATCCAGAGGCATTGATGGAATCATTCTTAAGTCTGCTGATGACGCAAAATTTTTCACAGATGGTAGCAATTCAATTGAAACCAAATCAACTAAATTAGGCCAGTTATGGAAATAGGCCTTCGTGTGACAGATGTTCTTTGATTTGGACAATGTAGTGTCTGGCATTTGGGGTTGAGGACCTCCAGGTGTGTTTATATCGGGGGACCCGTTAAAGGGAACGGATCAGGAAGGAGAGCTGGGTGGGCGGGGGGAGGAATCACAGTTGATCACTCATTTAGGGTTTTCAAGCAGTGCAAGGGAAAGCAAATAAGCAGTATTGCTAGCGCCATCAAATACAAAGCAAAGAGCATTATATTTAGGCTACATAAGGCTCTGGTACATCTGCACTTAGGAATTGACCCCAGTTTTTGGTTGCTACACACGGTGTAGGATATCATGTTCTCTGAAGGAGCTGCAGAGGAGGGCAACCAGGATAATAGCTGGCTTTAGGGCATTTGCTGATGAGAATAGTCTCAAAGAATCAGGGCTTATTTTCTTTGGAGAAACATGGAAGGGATACAGAGTCACTACAGTCCGTTAAAAGGAAATTTGACAAGCTCCACGGCGGCCACTTCCATTTATGAAGGGTAAGCTGCTAGTTAGCCGGGATTATGAGGAAATATGAGACACCAAGTTCTTTTTTGCAGTCTTGCTTGATTGTTTAAGGAACCTCAGAGGAATGTCCCCAGACTTTCTCTCGAACCGGCCGTTGGTATTTTCCCTTAGTCTCTTTGCTGTTCCCTGGAGATTGCTTGGCTGGGTCAATGGTGTTCTGGATTGCACTATTGTTTGGATTAGGGAAGGCTTGAAAGATTTATTTTTCTTCATCCTTCTTTTCATATGTTTCCTATGTCTGCAGCAAATTCCTCACTGACCTATTGTAACTAAGGTCCCACAATCATAGAAGCAAATAATGATACAGCACAGAAGGAGGCCATTCGGCCCATCGTGCCTGTGCCGTCTCTTTGGTAGAATTGTCCAATTAGTCCCACTCCCCCTGCTCTTTCCTCATAGCCCTGTAATTGTTTTCCCTTCAAGAATTTATCCATAGGATTACATAGGATTACATAGGATATACGGCACAGAAACAGGCCATTCGGCCCAACCAGTCCATGCTGGCATTTATGCTCCACTCGAGCCTCCTCCCATCTTTCCTCATCTAACTCTATCAGCGTAACCCTCTATTCCCTTCTCTCTTATATGCTTGTCCAGCCTCCCCTTAAATGCCTCTATACTATACAGTCCTCCTCAGTATTGACTATCGCCCCGCCCCCCCCCCCCCGCCAGTTTGGTATCATCCTCAAATTTAGAAATGGTGTTTATGATTCCAAAGTCTAAATCATTAATGCAAATTGTGAACAACAGTGGTCCCAGCACTGATCCTTGCGGAACAGCACTACCCACCTTCGGCCACTGTGAATAGCTACCCTTTACTCCCACTCTCTGCTTTCTGTCTTGAAGGCAGCTAGCTATCCATTCTGCTACTTGTCCCCTGACTCCGCATTCTCTGACCTTGTTCATCAGTCTATTATGGGGTAACTTAGCGAAGGCCTTTTGAAAATCTAAATAAATTACATCTACTACGTTACCATTGTCTACTCTCTCTGTTACGTCTTCAAAAAATTCAATAAGGTTGGTCAAGCAAGATTTTCCCTTTTGAAATCCATGCTGATGCTTCATAATTATACTTTTTGTTTCTAGATGTTCTTCCATTCTCCCTTTTAGTAGGGATTCCATTATATTTCCTGCCACCGATGCTAAGCTGACTTGTCTATAATTCCCTGGACATGTTCTATCCCCCTTCTTAAATATATATGTATATATTACATTAGCTATCTACCAGTTCTCTGGCACTACACTGTTTCTAACGAATTATTAAATATGTGTAGTAATGCCTCTGCTATCGATTCCCTAGTTTCTTTTAAAATGCAGGGAGGCAATCCATCCGAACCAGGGGTTTTATCATCTTTGAGTTTGATTACTTTGTTTAATATATCCCTTTTTTTTTAATTTTAAACGAACTTATCTCATTTTTATTTTATTCGTTTATGGGATGTGGGCGTCGCTGGCAAGGCCAGCATTTTTTGCCCATCCCTAATTGCCCCTGAGAAGGTGGTGGTGAGCCGCCTTATTCAACCGCTGCAGCCCATGTGGTGAAGGCACTCCCACAGTGCTGTTAGGGAGGGAGTTCCAGGGTTTTGACCCAGTGACGACGAAGGATCGGCGATATATTTCCAAGTCAGGATGGTGTGTGACTTGGAGGGGAACTTGGAGGTGGTGGTGTTCCCATGCGCCTGCTGCCCTTGTCCTTCTAGGTGGAAGAGGTCGCGGGTTTGGGAGATGCTGCCGAATAAGCCTTGGCGAGTCGCTGCAGTGCATCTTGTAGATGGTACACACTGCAGCCATGGTACACCGGTGGTGGAGGGAGTGAATGTTTAACGTGGTGGATGGGGTGCCAATCAAGCGGGCAGCTTTGTCTTGGATGGTGTTGAGCTTCTTGAGTGTTGTAGGAGCTGCACTCATCCAGGCAAGTGGAGAGTATTCCATCACACTCCTGACTTGTGCCTTGTAGATGGCGGAAAGGCTTTGGGGAGTCAGGAGGTGAGACATTCGCTGAAGAATACCCAGCCTCTGACCTGCTCTTGTTGCCACAGTATTTATGTGGCTGGTCCAGTTAAGTTTCTGGTCAATGGTGACCCCAGGATGTTGATGGTGGGGGATTCGGCAATTGTAATGCTGTTGAATGTCAAGGGGCGATGTTTAGACTCTCGCTTGTTGGAGATAGTCATTGCCTGGCACTTCTGTGGTGCAAATGTTACCTGCCACTTATCAGCCCAAGCCTGAACGTCTTCCAGGTCTTGTTGCATCTGGACATGGACTGCTTCATTATCTGAGGAGTTGTGAATGGCGCTGAACACTGTGCAGTCATCAGCGAACATCCCCATTTCTGACCTTTTGTTGGAGGGAAGGTCATTGATGAAGAAGCTGAAGATGGTTGGGCCTCGGACACTGCCCTGAGGAACCCCTGCCGTGATGTCCTGGGGCTGTGATGATTGACCTTCAACCACCACAACCATCTTCCTTTGTGCTAGGTATGACTCCAGCCAGTGAAGAGTTTTACCCCGATTCCCATTGACTTCAGTTTTACTAGGGCTCCTTGATGCCACACTCGATCAAATGCTCTCTTGATGTCAAAGGCAGTCACTCTCACCTCACCTCTGGAATTCAGCTCCTTTGTCCATGTTTGGACCAAGGCTGTAATGAGGTCGGGAGCCGAGAGGTCTTGGCGGAACCCAAACTGGGCATCAGTGAGCAGGTTATTGGTGAGTAAGTGTCGCTTGATAGCACTGTTGATGACACCTTCCATCACTTTGCTGATGATTGAGAGTAGACTGACGTGGCACTCAGCCGTTTCTTGATATCACGTGGAGTGAATCGAATTGGCTGAAGACTGGCTTCTGTGATGGTGGGGACCTCAGGAGTAGGCCAATATGGGTCGTCCACTCGGCACTTCTGGCTGAAGATGGTTGCTAACGCTTCAGCCTTGTCTTTTTCACTCACGTGCTGGGCTCCACCATCATTGAGGATGGGGATATTCATGGAGCTTCCTCCTCCCGTTAGTTGTTTAATGGTCGGCCACCATTCACGACTGGATGTGGCAGGACTGCAGAGCTTTAACCTGATCCGTTGATTGTGGGATCGCTTAGCTCTGTCTATAGCATGCTGCTTCCACTTTTTAGCATGCATGTAGTCCTGTTTTGCAGCTTCCCCAGGTTGGCACCTCATTTTTAGGTACGCCTGGTGCTTCTCCTGGCATGTTCTTCTACAATCCTTATTGAACCAGGTTTGGTCCCCTGGCTTGATAATAATGGTAGAGTGATGGATATGCCAGGCCATGAGGTTACAGATTGTGGTGGAATTAAATTCTGCTGCTGCTGCACAGCGCCTCATGGATGCCCAGTTTTGAGCTGCTAGATCTGTTCTGAATCTATCCCATTTAGCACGGTGGTAGTGCCACACAACACGATGGAGGGTGTCCTCAGTGTGAAGACAGGATTTCACCTACACCATGAGTGTGCCGTTGTGACTGCTACCAATGCTGTCATGGGCAGGTGCATCTGCAACAGGTAGATTGGTGAAGACTTTTGAGGTTCAGTTTTGATGTTATTAGTTTTAACTTTTAAATGTTAACTAGCTATTTTCAACTTTTCAAACATTCACAAACATAATTTTTTTGAATAAAATTTGTAAAGTTTAAAGTGACTTTTTTGGTTTCTTAGTGCAATAAAGACATTCAAGATGGAAACTAGCTATTTTCTAATTTTCAAACAGTTGTAATTTTAAATATTTTTGCAAATAAAAAAGTTGAATTTTTTTTCAAAGTGACGAGAGGCTGTACTTTTTAAACAAAACAGTTACATACACTTTCAGTCACAAATATATATGTCAATAAAAAAAGCAACGACAACATTTAACATTTAAATAAAACGAAACATTAAAGAATTGAATGATTTGCCCCCTCGCATCTGTGCCTGAGGGTCAAAGGAGGTGCATTGTGCAAAAGGTGACCCCTACTGTCTCCTGCGCGTTCCCCTTCCCCGTGACCGGAGCCCTCTGCTGCCAATTGAAAGGCCCCTGTGTGCCATCTCTTGCCCTTCAGCAATTGCCCCGTGACAGGGCTGGTGCTACTGCTGCCGCTCATGCTGAATTGCAACGTTTTCTTGCATCAGGACTGGCGGAGCTGCTGTCTCGTGGGCCTGCACTGTTTCTGTGCTGGGAGCAGGTAAGGGCGGTTCTACGGGAGTCAAAGTAATGGCATTGTTCCGCTGTCCGTGGAATGGTGGAGTTCGCGCTGACAGCCTGGGCAGCTTCTGACCAAGCTGTCATCTGTCCTTTGCGCAGCGCCCTGGACTTCTCATTCCCAAGGATCTGCAGGTGCTTCGCCTCCACCTCATTGAGGAGTGTGCTGATGGCATCGTTACTGAAATTCTGAGCTCTCTTAATCATGCGAGCTGTGCTCAGTCCTTCCATTTCACTTTGCTGATTAATTAAAATGAATGAAAAAAATGTTTTCAGGGCTTTTAAAACACTTTAAATTGCTTCAAATCTCTTTAAAACTATTTAAGATTCTTCAAATCCATGTAAAAGTCTTTAAAAGTTTTCTAAAAGTTTACAAAAGATTCAAAAAAACTATAAAGAAACAACTTACCATTGAGTTTTGCAACTACTTTCGGTTTCCAATGCTTCTGAAGAGTTGAAAAAAATCAGGGGCGTGGCCTATGCAAATATAACTTTTGTGGGCGGGTCTCCCCTACACTCGAAGCCCTAGGCTCCGCGCACGTTGCGCTCCTGGGCGGCGTGACATCATACGCTGCCCAGGAGTCCTCAGGATTAAATTGGAAGTTTACGTGGGCCCAGAGCATTAAGGTCAATGCGGTTCTTTATTGCAGGTTGGGGGCTCCCGTCCGCGGGAAGCCTCCGAGCGGAATATACGGCCCTATTTATTCTCTTGTCATCAATGTCCGCCCTTACTTTATTCTTTTCTAGGCTCGCTTTTCCTGTTTTGTTTATAGTTAGGCTGGTTATGTTTCTTGTAGATCCCTCCCCCCATCTTACTAGTTTAAAGCCTTTGCCACCTCTCTATTTACCCTTTCCGCTAGAACACGGGTTCCAACCCAGTTCAGGTGGAGCCCGCCCCATCGGTACAGCTCCTTCCTGTCCCAGAACTGGTGCCAGTGTCCCATGAAAAGGAGCCCCTCTTTCCCACACCAGCCCTTTAGCCACATGTTAATTCTTCTGCTCTGTCTGCTTCTATGCTAATTTGCACGTGGCTCAGGCAATAATCCAGAGATTATTACCCTCGAGGTCCTGCTTATCCAATTCTCTTTCGAAAGTTACTAACAAATCTGCTTCCACCACCCTTTCAGGCAATCCATTCCAGTTCATAACAACTCGCTGTGTAAAAAAATGTTTCTTCATGTTGTTTCTAGTTCTTTTGTCCATCACCTTAAATCTGTGTCCTCTGATTACCGACCCTTCTGCCACTGGAAACAGTTTTTCCTGATTTACTCTATCAAAGCCATTCATGATTTTGAACACCTCTATCAAATCTCCTCTTAACCTTCTCTGCTCTAAGGAGAACAACTCCAGCTTCTCCAGTCTCTCCATGTAACTGAAGTCCCTCATCCCTGGTACCATTCGAGTAAATCTCTTCTTCACCCTCTCCAAGGCCTTGACATTCTATCCAGAAGTGTGGTGCCTAGAATTGAACACAATACTCCAGCTTAGACCTAACCAGCATTTTATAAATCTTTAGTATAACTTCCTTGCTTTTGTACTCTATTCCTCTATTAAGGACTGAGATGAGGAGGAATTTCTTCACCCAGAGAGTGGTGAACCTGTGGAATTCTCTACCACACAAGGCAGTTGAGGCCAATTCATTAAATATATTCAAGAAGGAGTTAGATATATTTCTTAAGGCTAAAGGGATCAAGGGGTATGGGGAGAAGGCAGGGACAGGGTACTGAATTTGGATGATCAGCCATGATCTCATTAAATGGCGGAGCAGGCTCGAGGGGCCGAATGGCCTACTCCTGCTCCTATCTTCTATGTTAATAAAGCCAAGGATCCCGTGTGCTTTTTTAACAGCCTTCTCACTTGCCCTGCCATCTTCAAAGATTTGTGTACATAAAGTCCCAGGTCTCTCTGTTCTTGCAACCCCTTTAAAATTATACCATTTAGTTCATATTACTTCTCCTCATTCTTCCCTTGAAGACAAAAAAGTTTGAAATTCCAATAAACTGATTTGAAACCAACTGTTGCTCCAGCCTTCATCTATTCTTGAGATTAAAGTATGCGTCTCTGAACTTTACATCTTAGTCTTCTGCACACATGGTATAGCGATTGTGACTGGGATATTGATCCAACAAGAAACAGCCTGGCTCAAAGAATAAGGTGCAAGTCTCCTTGTGTTCCACTCGATTTCATACGAACATCGATAAATCAGTAACCTTTCCACTGTGCAATCCATCTTTTAGAACTTGGGCCTTACATCAAGGCACCTCGTGCACTCGGACAGCCAGGCATCATCAATCTGATGTATTAATGAAACACATCTGGGCGCACAACTGTTTAGGCAGGTGATATCATAAATATTTCAGTCATGTTTGACAAGAAACACGTGCGATTGAGATTTTAATAAGAGCAGGATTACAGTCTGGTTTGGGAATGGCACCTGATCCCGGAGGTGTCTTGTAATTTTCAAGGGCGTTGCTAGGCAGTTGAGTCATCACAACAACAACAACAACTTGCATTTATATAGCACCTTTAACGTAGTAACCTCCCGGCACCTGCTCAGGTTGTCTGCAGCAGTGATGCCAGGTTGCGATGACTGCACACTGAGCTGGATAGTTGGACAGAAACATGCCATCGTGCACAAGTGCTGGAGGGGGGCTGACGAGGTGGGCAGTCAAGTAGCAGACGCAGTAAGCGGCACTTACTCACCAATAACTTGCTCACAGATGCCCAATTTGGGTTCCGCCAAGACCACTTTTACATGGATTTGAAGAATCTTAAATAGTTTTAAAGAGATTTGAAGCAATTTAAAGAGTTTTAAAAGCCCTGAAAACATTTTTTCATTCATTTTAATTAATCAGCAAAGTGAAATGGAAGGACTGAGCACAGTTCGCATGATTAAGAGAGCTCAGAATTTCAGTGACGATGACATCGGCACACTCCTCCATGAGGTGGAGGTGAACTGCCCCCGGATCCTTGGGAATGAGAAGTCCAGGGCGCCGCGCAAAGGACAGATGACAGCTTGGTCAGAAGTTGCCCAGGCTGTCAGCGCGAACTCCACCATTCCACGGGCAGCGGAACAATGCCATTACTTTGACTCCCGCAGAACCGCCCTTACCTGTTCCCAACACAGAAACAGTGCAGGCCCACGAGACAGCAGCTCCGCCAGTCCTGATGCAAGCAAACATTGCCTTTCAGTAGCAGCAGCAGCAGCAACCCTGTCACGGGGCAATTGCTGAAGGGCAAGAGATGGCACACAGGGGCCTTTCAATTGGCAGCAGAGGGCTCCGGTCACAGGGAAGGGGAACGCGCAGGAGACAGTAGGGGGTCACCTTTTGCACAATGCACCTCCTTTGACCCTCAGGCACAGATGCGAGGGGGCAAATCGTTCAATTCTTTAATGTTTCATTTTATTTAAATGTTAAATGTTGTCGTTGCTTTTTTTATTGACATATGTAAGAACATAAGAACATAAGAAGTAGGAGCAGGAGTAGGCCATACGGCCCCTCGGGCCTGCTCCGCCATTCAATAGGATCATGGCTGATCCAAACCTAGACTCATGTCCACTTCCCTGCCCTCTCCCCGTAACCCCTAATTCCCTTATCTGCTAGGAAACTGGGGTTTCCCATTTAAATTTATTTAATGTTGCAGCTTCCACAGCTCTCTGGGGTAGCAAATTCTATAGACTTACTACCCTCTGAGTGAAGAAATTTCTCCTCATCTCAGTTTTGAAAGGGCAGCCCCTTATTCTTAGATTATGCCCCCTAGTTCTAGTCTCACCCATCAGTGGAAACATCCTCCCCGCATCCACCCGATCAAGCCCCCTCACAATCGTATATGTTTCGATAAGATCGCCTCTCATTCTTCTGAACTCCAATGAGTAGAGTCCCAACCTACTCAACCTTTCCTCATAAGTCAACCCCCTCATCTCCGGAATCAACCGAGTGAACCTTCTCTGAACTGCCTCGAGAGCAAGTATATCTTTTCTTAAATATGGAAACCAAAACTGCATGCAGTATTCCAGATGTGGCCTCACCAATACCCTGTATAACTGCAGCAAGACTTCCCTGTTTTTATACTCCATCCCCCTTGCAATAAAAGCCAAGATTCCATTGGCCTTCCTGATCACCTGCTGCACCTGCATACTAACTTCTTGTGTTTCATGCACCAGGACCCCCAGATCCCTTTGTACTGTAGCACTTTGCAGTTTCTCTCCATTTACATAATAACTTGCTCTTTGATTTTTTCTGCCAAAGTGCATAACCTCACACTTTCTAACATTATATTGCATCTGCCAAATCTCTGCTCACTCACTTAGCCTGTCTATGTCCTTTTGCAGGTTTTTTATGTCATCCTCACTCATTGCTTTCCCTCCCATCTTTGTATCGTCGGCAAACTTGGATATGTTGCACTCGGTCCCATCCTCCAAATCGTTAATATAGATTGTAAAGAGTTGGGGTCCCAGCACTGACCCCTGCGGAACACCACTAGTTACTGATTGCCAGCCCGAGAATGAACCATTTATCCCAACTCTTTGTTTTCTGTTAGATAGCCAATCTTCCACCCATGCCAGTATATTACCCCCAATCCCGTGATTTCTTATCTTGATCAGTAATCTTTTGTGTGGAACCTTGTCAAATGCCTTTTGGAAGTCCAAATATACTACATCCACTGGTTCCCCTTTATCCACCCTGTATGTTACATCCTCAAAGAATTCGAGCAAATTTGTCAAACATGACTTCCCCTTTATAAAACCATGCTGACTCTGTCCTATTAAATTATGTTTATCCAAATGCTCTGTTATTGTTTCCTTAATAATGGCCTCCAACATTTTGCCCACCACAGATGTTAGGCTAACTGGTCTATAGTTTCCAGCTTTTTGTCTACTTCCCTTCTTAAATAAGGGTGTTACATTAGCAGCTTTCCAATCTGGAAAATAATCACCAATGCATCCACAATCCCTACCCCCACTTCTCTCAAGACCCTAGGATGTAGGCCATCAGGTCCGGGGGATTTATCCACCTTAAGTCCCATTATTTTACTGAGTACCATCTCCTTAGTGATTTTAATCATCTTTAGCTCCTCCCCCCCCCCCCATTGCCCCCTGTTTGTCCAGTGTTGGGATATTTTTAGTGTCCTCTACTGTAAAGACTGATACAAAATATTTGTTCAGCGTCTTTGCCATCTCCATGTTCCCCACCACTAGTTTCCCGGTCCCATCCTCTAAGGGACCTTTTTCACCCTTTTTCTTTTTATATAGCTGTAGAAACTCTTGCTATCTGTTTTTATATTTTTTGCTAGTTTACTTTCATAATCTATCTTCCCTTTCTTAATTAATCTTTTAGTTGTGGCGACACGCCACCACTGGACATAATCCGCTCACGGCGGCACGGACAGTCTAAGCAGAAGCCCCCAGCCGGGGGCCCTTTCCTCCAGCAACTTGTTTCCCGCAGGGACAGGCTGCCGGGAGCACTTCCTGTCTGGGAAGTATTTAAGTGGATGCGCGGGCTTTTCTAGTTCCTGTTCGCCATGTGGTTAGAATAAAAGCAGTTGTGTTTTCAATAGCTCTGGTCTCGACTCCCACGTTTGCCGCGGTATCTCAACACTGGTGACCCCGACGCTCAGGATGAATCCTAAGCTAGCATGGCGGATACAAACGCAGTCACGGTTAAATTACCAGACTTTTGGGAGAACCTCGCCAAAGCCTGGTTCGTTCAAGCTGAGTCCAGATTCCGGCTGAAAGGCATTACAGTCGACGCCACGAAGTACGACTACCTCGTCGCCTCGCTCACCTACGCTACAGTCCCCAAGTTTTGGACAGCGCTGCAGGATTCACCAACGGATGGCAAGTACGAACATCTGAAGGCTGCGCTACTTAAAAAATTTCAAACGTCCTCTTACCAGCGCCACTGCCAACTCCTGGACCTCCCCGGCCTTGGTGACGCTTCACCATCAGACCTGCTCTCCCACATGCTGTCCCTCTCAGACGACAAAAATCCCGGCGCCCTTTTTCGCACGCTTTTCATTCGGCAGCTCCCCGCCAGCATCCGCCCGCTCATTGTGGAGTCTGGCTCCACGGACCTGAATGATATAGCCGAAAAGGCCGACCGGCTGCTCTCTGCACAGGCCGCTCGCGACGTCGCGCCCGACCTCACGGCAACGACCACGCGGTCTTCCCGGCCCGTTAGGCCCGACCGCCCTACCACTCCGGGTCACTGCTACTACCACACCCGTTTTGGCGCTAGGGCTCAACGCTGCACGCCGCCGTGTACCTTCAAAACCCCCCCCGCACCGGCCCCCGCGATGGCCGCGGGGCAGAAGGAGCCCCTACTGTACATCACTGACAACAGAACCAACCGCCGATTCCTGTGCGACACAGGGGCCCAGCATAGCATCACCCCCGCCTCCGCACTCGAGATCCAACGCGGCACACGGGGCATCACACTGGCTGCAGCCAATGGCTCTGCCATCCGCACATATGGCACCCGCATGGTCACGCTCGACCTCGCGGGCCGCCGCTACCGCTGGGAGTTCCTCACAGCCAAGGTCCTCTGCCCACTCATCGGCGCCGACTTCCTACGCGCCCACGGCCTCCTCGTCGACATTCCGAGGCACCGCCTCATCGACATCAACACTATGGCCCCCATCCCCGGCGCCTTTACCCCGGCCCGTTCGGCCGGCCTGACGACCTACTGCCTCGCCAACGCCATGGACGACTACTCGGCACTCCTAGCTGAGTTTCCCGCCCTCACTAACCCGACCTTTTCGGCCAAAGCCGCAAAGCACGGTGTGGAACACTATATCCCCACCACCGGCCCCCCAGTTTCTGCCCACGCCCGCAGACTCAACCCGGCCAAGCTGGAAATCGCGCGGGCCGAGTTCGCCACCATGGAACAACTCGGCATCATCCGCCGCTCCAGCAGCCCTTGGGCCTCGCCCCTCCACATCGCCCCCAAGCCCGGCGGAGGCTGGCGCCCTTGCGGGGACTACCGCCGCCTCAACGACGCCACCACCCCCGATCGATACCCGATGCCACACATCCAGGACTTCTCGGCCCAACTGGCCGGACGAACCGTCTTTTCCAAAGTCGACCTGGTGCGCGGTTACCACCAAGTCCCCGTACACCCCGCGGACATCCCCAAAACGGCCGTCATCACCCCATTCGGCCTGTTCAAGTTCCTGAGGATGCCCTTCGGCCTCAAGAATGCAGCACAGGCTTTCCAGCGCCTTATGGACTCAGTCCTCCGGGACCTGAACTTCCTATTCGTCTATCTAGACGACATTCTCGTGGCCAGCTCCTCCAAACAGGAACACCTCGAACACCTTCGCATCCTGTTCGGGCGCCTAGCCCAACACGGGCTCATCCTCAGCCCGGCGAAGTGCCAATTCGGCCTCACCGAGATCGATTTTCTCGGTCACCACATCACCCCTGCTGGGGCCGTACCCCTGCCCAACAAGGTGCAGGCCGTCCAGCAATTTCCCCGCCCCACAACCATCAAGGGCCTCCAAGAGTTCCTCGGGATGGTGAACTTCTACAACAGGTTCATCCCCAGAGCTGCAGCCCTCATGAAGCCCCTATATGACTCCCTCCGAGGAAAATCCGGCAAGATGGACGTAGCCTGGACCACTGACACGGCAGCCGCCTTCGACGCCACCAAAAACGCGCTCGCCGACGCCACTCTGCTCGCGCACCCGAAGGCCGATGCCCGGGTCGCGCTCACCACCGACGCCTCCAACCACGCGGTCGGGGCCGTGTTCGAGCAGTGGGTCAATGGCGCGTGGCAGCCACTTGCCTTCTACAGCCGCCAACTGCGCCCCCCGGAGGTCAAATACTCCACTTTCGACCGCGAGCTTCTCGCGCTCCACCTGTCGGTCCGCCATTTCAGGTTCCTCCTGGAAGGCCGCCACTTCACCGCGTATGTGGACCACAAGCCACTCACGTACGCGATGGCCAAGCACACCGAACCCTGGTCCGCTAGGCAGCAACGCCAGCTCGCAGCCGTGTCCGAGTTTACTACGGACATCCAGCACGTCTCCGGTAGAGACAACGTGGTCACCGACTGCCTTTCCCGTCCCGCCGTCTGTGCGAATCACCTCGCGGTCGACTACGCACAACTAGCAGCGGCCCAGCTCACAGACCTAGACCTCCTCTCAGCGGCTACCCGCCTGCCAGGGCTACGCCTAGCCAAGGTCGCGCACGGGCCCGAAGCCACGGCAGTCACTTGCGACGTCTCACTCGGCCAACCCAGGCCAGTCGTCCCTGAGACCTGGCGCCGCCGCGTTTTCGACGCGCTCCACGGGCTCTCTCACCCGGGTTCCCACGCATCCGTCAAACTCCTCTCCAAGCGCTTCGTCTGGCGCGGCCTCAGCAGAGATGTTCGGACTTGGGCCACCTCCTGCCTCGCCTGCCAACGGGCTAAGGTACAGCTGCACACCAAAGCACCCCTGGGAGACTTCGAGGTACCCAGCCGCCGCTTCGACCACGTACACGTCGACATCGTCGGTCCCCTGCCGCCATCGCAAGGCCAAACTTATCTCCTCACGATGGTCGACCGCTACACACGCTGGCCTGAGGCAGTGCCGCTGACCTCCACCACCACAGCCGACATCGCCAGGGCGTTCGTTAACACCTGGGTTGCGAGGTTCGGCGTACTGGCCAACATAACCTCCGACAGAGGCGCCCAGTTCACCTCCGAACTCTGGACGGCCACAGCACGCAACCTCGGGGTGACGCTCCACCGCACCACGGCGTACCACCCGCAGGCCAACGGGCTTTGTGAACGCTTCCACAGGTCACTCAAGGCCTCACTCCGCGCCGGCCTGCAGGACAGTACCTGGACTGACCGCCTACCGTGGGTGCTACTCGGCCTACGCACCGCGGTCAAGGAAGACCTCCAGTCCTCGGCAGCGGAGTTAGTCTACGGACAACTGCTGCGCGTCCCAGGCGAATTCCTCCCGGAGCCTAACAAGCCTTGGTCGGCCGAACAGCAGCGGCTCGACTCTTTCTCTTCCGCTCAGCAGTTTGCCCCACTTCCGGTCAACCGACACGGTGAACTCGCACCTCACGTCCCGCCAAATTTACAGCAGGCGCGCTTCGTCTTCGTGCGACACGACGCGCACCGCGGGCCCCTGCGACCCCCGTACGACGGACCGTACGAGGTACTACAAACCGGGGACAAGGTCTTCAAGCTGCGACTCGGCGACAGGGTCGACACAGTCTCCATCGACCGGCTGAAACCAGCACACACAGAACCAGGGGAACAGGTCCCCGTGGCCCAGCCTCCAACTAGAGGCCGTCCCCCCGGCAAGCCAGCACAGCCGGCGGCGAACCGCCCGACCCAACCAACTAGACCGGCGACCACTCAGAGCCGCTGCGGCAGAACCATTAGACCACCGTCACGACTCGTTCACTCCTCCTAAGCGGATTCTGGGGGGAGCTCTGTGGCGACACGCCACCACTGGACATAATCCGCTCACAGCGGCACGGACAGTCTAAGCAGAAGCCCCCAGCCGGGGGCCCTTTCCTCCAGCAACTTGTTTTCCGCAGGGACAGGCTGCCGGGAGCACTTCCTGTCTGGGAAGTATTTAAGTGGATGCGCGGGCTTTTCTAGTTCCTGTTTGCCATGTGGTTAGAATAAAAGCAGTTGTGTTTTCAATAGCTCTGGTCTCGACTCCCACGTTTGCCGCGGTATCTCAACATAGTTATTGTTTGCTGGCTTTTAAATGCTTCCCAATCTTCTATCCTCCCACTAGATTTGGCTACTTTATATGCCCTTGTTTTCAGTCAGATACTATCCTTTATTACTTTACGAAGCCACGGATGGCTGTCTTTTCATTTACTCCCCTTTTTCCTCAGTGGAATATATTTGTGACTGAAAGTGTATGTAACTGTTTTTTTTTAAAAGTACAGCCTCTCGTCACTTTGAACAAAATTTCAACTTTTTTATTTGCAAAAATATTTAAAATTACAACTGTTTGAAAAGTAGAAAATAACTAGTTAACATTTAAAAGTTAAAAACTAAGAACATCAAAACTGAACCTCAAAAGTCTTCACCAATCTACCTGTTGCAGATGCACCTGTCCATGACAGCATTGGTAGCAGTGACCATGGCACACTCATGGTGGAGGTGAAATCCTGTCTCCACGCTGAGGGCACCCTCCATTGTGTTGTGTGGCACTACCATCGTGCTAAATGGGATAGATTCAGAACAGATCTAGCAGCTCAAAACTGGACATCCGTGAGACACTGTGCAGCAGCAGCAGAATTTTATTCCACCACAATCTGTAACCTCATGGTTCGGCATATCCCTCACTCTACCATTACTATCAAGCCAGGGGACCAACCCTGGTTCAATAAGGAGTGTAGAAGAGCATGCCAGGAGCAGCACCAGGCATACCTAAAAATGAGGTGCCAACCTGGGGAAGCTGCAACACAGGACTACATGCATGCTAAAAAGCAGAAGCAGCATGCTATAGACAGAGCTAAACGATCCCACAATCAACGGATCAGATCAAAGCACTGCAGTCCTGCCACATCCAGTCGTGAATGGTGGTCGACCATTAAACAACTAACGGTAGGAAGAGGCTACATGAATATCCCCATCCTCAGTGATGGTGGAGCCCAGCACGTAAGTGCAAAAGACAAGGCTGAAGCATCTGCAACCATCTTCAGCCAGAAGTGCCGAGTGGATGATCCATATCGGCCTACTCCCGAGGTCCCCACCATCACAGAAGCCAGTCTTCAGCCAATTCGATTCATCCCACGTGATGTCAAGAAACAGCTGAGCGCACTGGATACAGCAAAGGCTATGGGCCCGGACAACATCCCGGCTATCATGCTGAAGACTTGTGCTCCAGGACTAGCCGCACCTCTAGCCAAGCTGTTCCAGTACAGCTACAACACTGGCATCTATCCGACAATGTGGAAAACTGCCCAGGTATGTCCTGTCCACAAAAAGCAGGACAAACCCAATCCGGCCAATTACCGCCCCATCAGTCTACTCTCAATCATCAGCAAAGTGATGGAAGGTGTCATCAACAGTGCTATCAAGCGGCACTTACTCACCAATAACCTGCTTACAGATGCCCAGTTTGGGTTCCGCCAGGATCACTCGGCTCCCGACCACATTACAGCCTTGGTCCAAACATGGACAAAGGAGCTGAATTCCAGAGGTGAGGTGAGAGTAACTGCCCTTGACATCACACCAGCATTTGACCGAGTGTGGCATCAAGGAGCCCTAGTAAAACTGAAGTCAATGGAATCAGGGGCGGGGGGAACTCTCCACTGGCTGGAGTCATACCTAGCACAAAGGAAGATGGTTGTGGTGGTTGAAGGTCAATCATCACAGCCCCAGGACATCGCTGCAGGAGTTCCTCAGGGCAGTGTCAGTAGGCCCAACCATCTTCAGCTTCTTCATCAATGACCTTCCCTTCAACATAAGGTCAGAAATGGGGATGTTCGCTGATGACTGCACAGTGTTCAGTTCCATTCACAACTCCTCAGATAATGAAGCAATCCATTCCTGAATGCAACAAGACCTGAAAGACGTTCAGGCTTAGGCTGATAAGTGGCAGGTAACATTTGCGCCACAGAAGTGCCAGGCAATGACTATCTCCAACAAGCGAGCTTCTAACCACCGCCCCTTGACATTCAACGGTATTACCATCGCCGAATCCCCCACCATCAACATCCTGAGGGTCACCATTGACCAGAAACTTAACTGGACCAGCCACATAAATACTGTGGCAACAAGAGCACATCAGAGGCTAGGTATTCTGCAGCCAGTGTCTCACCTCCTGACTCCCCAAATCCTTTCCACCATCTACAAGGCACAAGTCAGGAGTGTGATGGAATACTCTCCACTTGCCTGGATGAGTGCAGCGCCAACAGCACTCAAGAAGCGCAACACCATCCAGGACAAAGCAGCCCGCTTGATTGGCACCTCATCCACCACCTAAAACATTCACTCCCTCCACCACCGGCGCACCGTGGCTGCAGTGTGTACCATCTACAAGATGCACTGCAGCAACTCACCAAGGCTTCTTCGGCAGCATCTCCCAAACCCACGACCTCTTCCACCTAGAAGGACAAGGGCAGCAGGCGCATGGGAACACCACCACCTCCAAGTTCCCCTCCAAGTTCCCCTCCAAGTCACACACCATCCTGACTTGGACATATATCGCTGTTCCTTCATCGTCGCTGGGTCAAAATCCTGCAACTCCCTCCCTAACAGCACTGTGGGAGCACATTCACCACACGGACTGCAGCGGTTCAAGAAGGCGGCACAGCACCACCTTCTCAAGGGCAATTAGGGATGGGCAATAAATGCTGGCCTTGCCAGCGACGCCCACATCCCATAAATGAATTTTAAAAAGCTCAAAGTAGAGAACTCAAAGTAAGAATATGTGAAGGAATGACATCGGGAGGGGGAAAAATTCAGTGTCGCCCTGTTTGGGTCGCCATTATCGGCCGTGCGCAAAGTTTAGCGCCTGGCGCTAATTATCGCCTCCGACAGCAAACTTAGCTTTTATCGCCCCTGGAGGTGATTGGAGCGCTAAATCAGGTGCTTCACGCCTGTCTTAAGGCACAAAGGCCGAGGAGCGAGGCGCTACCTCAGAGCGCTGGCGAAGCAAGGAAGGTCAAATCAAAATGAACCTGCAAAGTGCTGCTCAGTACTCAAAGCTCCTTCACACAGCGTTGAATCTCTCCAGAAGTCTCTCTCTCTCTCTCACAGAATGCTTGGTGCAAATATGTCACCGGCAAAAAAAGGCAGGAAGCGGTCGCCTTTAAATAGCGCTCCCCCAGTCCCTTTCCCGACTGCAAAACGCTCCCCTCAACCTGTCGTTGCTAGCAGCAGGCGGTAAGGCAGGGGGCGCCACTCAATATCTGGCCCCGGGCGCTACCGGGGTGTTATGCACTCGACTGATGTCACAATCTGCCGGCGCAGGAGATCGTGGCGGTAGTGTTTAGCGCTGCCACAAAATGTCTAGTTAATTTCGATAGCGGCGCAAGCATCGCCGCGCCCGGGCGCTAGTTGCTTTGCGCCCCATTAGCGCCCTCTTAAGGCGCTAACGGGAGGCGCAAACAACTGAATTTTTGCCCCCTAATGTTTTAAATGGAGCAGAGGAGCACAGAAACCTTTGTAGGGGTTCGCAAAAATCCCCTCAGCCCCGAAGATCGGGAAACATTAATACGAAGAACTGTGTGATTTAAATTGTCTCTGGGTTGGACAATGCTTTAAAACATACCCAGAACTGCAAAAAGGCTGCATTGAAAACCTCGTAGGCAGAGCGGCACTTGGACATTGGAACCAAAGAACTGTGTGAAAATCGCACACTTTGAGAGGAAAATCATTTTATTAAAAGATGGAGTTTTGGACTGTTTTAATATTCCAGGGCTTAAAATGGCTGTCGGACCACATGGCAGGAGACAATAGCAGCTTGTAAGTGTCTCTGTGATAAAGACCTGCCAATCAAAGGGTGGTTTCTATTAGCATTTGAATGGAGCCGGGCTGTCAGTCACCCTGTAGCATGGGCGGGTCCGGTCGGGGGGGGGGAGTTCCCCTGCCCTGCCAATACAATCGATGTGTTTACAGAAACTGATTAAACCACTTAAAGCTGTCCACAGGAAATGGCTTTGTTAACTATAGCCTCCCAAGCTGTTTACACAGTAATTCAACTCCATTCAAACCCATTCACAGACAAGGGAGGAACAGTTTAAAAGAATGGGTAATCCATCCAAACCCATGCCAGACAATGGGAGCAGTTTGGCCACTGGGAAATAGCCTGTTTGAATCAGCCAATCATTGGACAGCAAGCACAATTGGGTTGATTACACACATCCATTCACTGAAATTGACTCTACTACGTGATGTCTCATGTATGAATGGAAGAAGTTCATGGCCTTTCTCTTGTGTATTCAAACTTTTCGATGCGAATTTGCACACAGACCTTTTCAGCGCCAAAACAGCAGGAGCTCCCAGGATATAAAGATAGCTTCTCAGAAGCATATCTCTCTCTTATTTTCCTTGGACTACAGGTGAGCTCTTCTCTCTCTTTGGACCACAGGTGAGCAGGTTTCTGACTCCTCGGCAAGGCAATCTAGTAAGGAGTTCGAGGGGTGGTAATTTAAGGGAAATTGCTAAGATTGTAAGACTTACATTGTAGCCATTTATCCCTCATTTTTGCCATCTGCCTTCCCCTGTTAAGCAATTTTATATTGATCGTGTGGTGTAGTTTCTTTATTGCTTTGATCGTGTGATGTAGTTTTCTTTAGTTAATAAAGTTTGATTTTCTCGCATCCAGACCATTTTGTCCGTTTTAATATATCATTAATTATAAGTTCCTCCAGTCAGAACTGGAAGGTGGGATTAGCGATTCGAAACCACCATTTGGTATTGGTCTCAGTGCTGTGGGGAAAAAAAAGGCTGCTTGACCAGGTAAATTACCGTAAATTAGGTAAAAGATGCCCCCCTACACCTTGGCGTGCAGAAACATAGAAACATAGAAATGTAGAAGATAGGAGCAGGAGTAGGCCATTCGGCCCTTGGAGCCTGCTCCGCCATTCAATGAGATCATGGCTGATCATCCAAATTCAATACCCTGTCCCTGCCTTCTCCCCATATCCCTTGATCCCTTTAGCCTTAAGAAATATATCCAACTCTTTCTTGAAAATATTTAATGAACTGGCCTCCACCGCCCTCTGTGGCAGAGAATTCCACAGGTTCACCACTCTCTGGGTGAAGAAATTCCTCCTCATTTCAGTCCTAAATGGCTTACCCCTTATCCTTAGACTATTACCCCTGGTTCTGGACTCCCCGGCCATCAGAAACATCCTTCCTGCATCTAGTCTGTCCAGGCCTGACAGAATTTTATAGGTTTCGATGAGATCCCCTCTCAATCTTCTAAACTCCAGTGAGTATAAGCCCAATCGACACAATCTCTCCTCATACGTCATTCCTGCCATCCCAGGTATCAGCCTGATGAATCTTCGCTGCACTCCTTCCATGGCAAGAATGTCCTTCCTCAGGCAAGGCGACCAAAACTGCACACAATACTCAAGGTGCGGTCTCACCAAGGCCCTGTACAACTGTAGCAAGACATCCTTGTTCCTGTACTCGAACCCTCTTGCTACGAAGGCCAACATACCATTTGCCTTCTTAACCGCCTGCTGCACCTGCATGCTTACCTTCAGCGACTGGTGCACAAGAACACCCAGGTCTCTTTGCACTTCCCCTTCTCCCAATCTATTGCCATTCAAATAATAATCTGCCTTCCTGTTTTTGCCACCAAAGTGGATAACCTCACATTTATCCACATTATAGAGCATTTGACATGTTTCTGCCCAATCACCCAACCTGTCCAAATCATACTGGAGTTTCACGGCACCCTCCTCACAGCTTACCCTCCCACCCAGCTTTGTGTCATCTGCAAATTTGGAGATATTACATCCAATTCCCTCGTCCAGATCATTAATTTATATTGTGAACAGCTGGGGTCCTAGGAACCGATCATTGCGGTACCCCACTAGTCACTGCCTGCCACTCGAAAAATGACCCGTTTATTCCAACTCTTTGCTTTCTGTCCGCCAACCAGGCCATCAAAGGTGACAACTTAAGTATGTACAGCTATACCGAGATGAATAGAAGAATCCTGTGTTGGTATCTAGACACTAGAATACAAAAGCAGGAAATAATGCCAAACTTGTACAAGATCTAATTTAGGATGCAGTTAAAGTATCGTGTACAGTTTTGGGCCCCAAATTATAGGAAGGATATAAAAGAAATGGCATGGGTGCAACACAGAATCACTAAAAGAAAGGAAGAATTTGCATTTGTGTAGCACCTCTCACAACTTTACGATGTCCCAAATCACTTTATTGCATTTGAAGTACTTTTGAAGTGTAGTCACTGTTGTAATGTAGGAAACGCGGCAGCCAATTTATGCACAACGAGGTTCCACAAACAGTAATGTGATAATGACCAGATTAAAATCTGTTTTAGTGATGTTGATTGAGGGATAAATATTGGCCAGGGCACCGGAGAAAACACCCCTGCTCTTCTTCGAAGATTTGGAGGAACAAGAGGAGAACATTTAATGGAGCAAGGGCCATCGTAGTGTCGATGAAACAGAGGGACTTAGGAAAGGTTGCAACGGAGTTTTTTGCAGGAGCTTTTTCTCCCAAAGAGTAAGCCCTACGGTCCTGAGAGAATTATGGGATTAGAGTTTTGGCCACATGTGTGCTTTTCACACACTACTGTTGTTACAAGAATCTGTCAGTAACAATTATGGAAGATCAGATCATGATGCCATTTACTTCCCACGTCAATAAATACAGCAACATTGGAGAAGGTGCTGAAAAGATTTACAATGACAATACCAGAACAGAGAGGTTATAACTATCAGAAAAGACTGACCAGGTCGGGGATCTTTTCTCTACAAAAGTGAAGTCTGAGGGGTGACCTGTTAGACATGTTTAAGATTATGAAAGGGTTCAGTCGGGTAGGCATAGAGAAGATGTTTCCACTAGTGGGGGAGCCCAAAGCTAGAATCATAGAGTCATAGAATGGTTACAGCACGCAAGAAAGCCATTCGGAATGTCGAGCCCGTGCCAGCTCTCTGCAAGAGCACCTCAGCTAGTCCCACTCCCCCGTCCTTTCCCTGTAGCCCTGCAAATTATTTTCCTTCAGGTAATTATCCAACTCCCTTCTGAAAGCTGTGATTGAGGCCACCTCCACCACCCTTTCAGCCAGTGCATTCCAGATCCTAACCACTCACTGCGTAAAAAAGCTTTTTCTTACGTCGCCTTTAGTTCCTTTGCCAATCACCTTAAATCTGTGTCCTCTGGTTCTCGATCCTTCTGCCAATGGGAACAGTATCTCTCTATCTACTCTGTCCATAAATATAAGATGGTCACTAATAAATCTAATAAGGAGTTCAGGAGAAACTTCTTTACCCAGAGAGTGGTGAGAATGTGGAACTTGCTACCACAAGGAGTGGTTCAGATGGATAGGATGGGTGCATTTAAGGGGGAGAGAGATAAGTACATGAGGGAGAAGGATAATAGAAGGATATGCTGCTTGGGTGAGATGACGAGGAGTGGGAGGAGGCTCATGTGGAGCATAAACACCAGCATGGACCAGTTGGGCCGAATGGCCTGTTTCTGTGCTGTAAATAACATGCACTATGTACTAAATTCTACGCCATGCTATGTTAATAGCATTGATAGTAATAGTGTGCTCTGTGGAAGCCCATTCACAATATTGGTTGGTCACACAGATGCAAATGCTGCACAAAGTTCTGGATAAAGTCAAATCGGAATGCTGCACTCGCTTATTCCATTGCTGCAGGGTGTATTTTGACCTCTTTCTGACACAGCCCAGTGCCAAGTTATGAAAATTGTAACCGGTGGGGGGGGCCCAATATCTCACATTTCATTTTTAGGGCTTAGCGCAATCCAACCTCAACCGCCTCTCCTCTCCCGCCTGCCCTTCCACCCACTCCGAGACAAGTTCAAAAGTGGACTTTGGATGCAAATGTTGAAATCCAAAGCAGTTTATTGGCACAAGCACATGGGTGGGAAAATAATTAATGTTCTTGCACAACACACCGCATGTTGCCCTTGCCTTGATTTATTGGAGTCTCAAGGCAAGCGTGAATATTGGTCTCTCCTCATAACTTAGATCTGCGAGGCTCAGTTACATAGACATCTATAATGACCAGCCAGCACTCTTATGCCAACTTGGCACAAGGATAAGGAGTTATCCCTGGTGTCCTGGCCCAATATTTATCCCTCAATCAGCATCACTAAAACAGATTACCTGGTTGTTATCGCACTGCTGTTTGTGGTTTTCTGAAACATGGCAAAACTTAATACTTAAGATAAAATGTTTAAGAATGTGTCAGATACTTGGCTGACCAAAGAGAATGCACAGCACAAAGTAGGGAGCTGGAAGTGTCCCAAGTACATTCACTTCAATACTGGGTAGTGGTTATACTCAGTGAGATCCCCTTGCCTGATTTCCCAGAGCGCAAAGTTTGTTAGGTAACTAAAAACAGATTAGATGGAGCGTGGGTTACATAGAAACATAGAAGATAGGAGCAGGAGTAGGCCATTCGGCCCCTCGAGCCTGCTCCGCCATTTAATGAGATCATGGCTGATCATCCAAATTCAGTACCCTGTCCCTACTTTCTCCCCATATCCCTTGACCCCTTTAGCTTTAAGAAATATATCTAACTCCTTCTTGAATATATTTAATGAATTGGCCTCAACTGCCTTCTGTGGTAGAGAATTCCACAGGTTCACCACTCTCTGGGTGAAGAAATTCCTCCTCATCTCTGTCCTAAATGGCTTACCCCTTATCCTTAGGCTGTGACCCCTGGTTCTGGACTCCCCCGCCATTGGGAACATCCTTCCTGCACCTAGTCTGTCTAGTCCTGTTAGAATTTTATAAGTTTCAATGAACTCCCCTCTCATTCTTCTAAACTCCAGCGAATATAAGCCTAATCGACCCAATCTCTCTTCATACATCATTCCTGCCATCCCAGGTATCAGTCTGGTGAATCTTTGCTGCACTCCCTCCATGGCAAGAACATCCTTCCTCAGATAAGGCGACCAAAACTGCACACAATACTCAAGGTGTGGTCTCACCAAGGCCCTGTACAACTGCAGCAAGACATCCTTGCTCCTGTATTCGAATCCTCTCGCTATGAAGGCCAACATACCATTTGCCTTCTTAGCCGCCTGCTGCACCTGCATGCTTACCTTCAGCGACTGGTGCACAAGGACACCCAGGTCCCAGGTCTCGTTGCACTTCCCCTTTTCCCAATCTATTGACATTCAGATAATAATCTGCCTTCCTGTTTTTGCCACCAAAGTGGATAACCTCGCATTTATCCACATTATACTGCATCTGCCATGCATCTGCCCAATCACCCAACCTGTCCAAATCATACTGTTGGAGTTAGGAGTTTCTAGTCAAGTGCGCAAATTGACTGCCATGTTTCCTACATTACAACAGTGACTACAATTTTTAAAAAGTACTTCATTGGCTTTAAAGCGCTTGGGGCATCCAGTGGTCATGAAAGGCGCTATATAAATGCAAGTCTATTTTTTTCATGGGCTGTAACGCGCTTTGGTATGTTCTGAGGTCTTACTTTTTTTCTTTTTGATGACTTACTTCTTCAAATCTTTATCCCTTTCCCTTTTAAGAGCTATGATGGATTATGCTTCCGCTGCTGTTTCTGATAGAAACCTCCATGTCCCAACAACCCTCTGCATAATAATATTTCTCCTCACCCCTCCCTTCATTTTTTTGATGATGAGCTGCCATTGATGTCCTCTAGTTACCGACTCACCAACCTAGGGGAAATATACTTTCCTCATGGACATTGTCTATTCTATATTGGGCAAACTGAAACTCTAGCTGAGGAGATTTCTCAGTGGCTTGGCTTGAAGACTTTTAAACATGGCAATACTTAATATTTAAGAACGTGTCAGAAACTTGACTGACCAAAGAAATTGGTTTTTTTATTTGTCCATGGGATGTGGGCATCGCTGGCAAGGCTGGCATTTATTGCCCACATTCTTTGTAGCAGTTTGGTACAATTGAGTGGCTCAACAGAGGGGCAGCTAAGAGTCAACCGCAGTGCCGTGGGTCTGGAGTCACATAAACGCTTAGACCAGGTGAGGATGGCAGATTTCCATCCACTAAAGGACCTTAGTGAACTAAATGGATTTTTACGACAATCCGGTGGTTTCTTCACTCTTACTGATACTAGCTTTTTATTCCAGATTTATTTAATTAACTGAATTTAAATTCCCCAGCTGCCATGCTGGGATTTGAACTTATGTCTCTCGGATCATTTGTCCAGACCTTAACTGGATTACTGGTCCGGTAATATAACCGCAATGCTACCGTCAGTAGGGAGCTGGAAGTATCCAGAGTAAATTCACTTCAATACTGGGTAGTGGTTATACTCAGTGAGATCCCCAAGCCTGATTTTCCAGAGCGCAAAGGCCGTTAGATAAATAAAAACTGATTACTTGGAGCGTGGGTTAGGAGTTTCTACTCAAGGCCCTTACTCACTCTAAAATTTCCTACTTCTAACAAAACTGAACAAGTAAACCATTTTATCTATGATGATACACAATCATTCATTAACTTATTCATATAATAGACTTTATTGACTTTATTGGACCACTTCCCCCGTCTTTGGGATATAGACATGTTCTCGTTTGTGTAGATGGATGCACTTCCTTCTGCTGGCTGGTCCCCACAAAAACTGTTTCAGAAAACGCACTCGCCAATGCTATTACTGACATAATTACTGTAGCTGGTGCACCCAAAATCTTACACTCCGATCAAGGCAGAGCCTTTGTATCTAAGGTCTTCAAAAACTACTGTGAACAAAGGGGGATTGGGTTAGAGCACAGCACGCCACGTCATCCGCAATCAGCGAGGCTGGTGGAACGTAAAAACCAGGGAGTAAAAAAGCTATTGGTTGAGAATCAGGGGGAATAAGTTGACCACCATCATTCCAGAGGTGCAGCTATCACTCAATAATGTGCCCACATCTGCATCAGGGACAGTGTCCCCCAAAACTCCATATTATCTAATGTATGGGATTGAGATGCATACACTGCTTACCCATAGTTCTTTTATTGCCTCTACACACTGAGTCCTTGACCCGACAGCGACAGTTAGATTTTTTTAAAAAGAAGTAATAGAGGAGATTCATCGAATTGATCAGAGGATAAGGGAAGCAAATAGGCAGAAAAAATTGACAAATAAAGCATGGCAACCCATAGTAGGAGAATGGGTACAGGAAAAGAAGTTCGAGCAGAAACCTGGTTTAAGACCGAAGTGGAAAAAACTTGTTCAAATACATTCTGTTATTAATGAAAGAACAGTTCAAATACATATTAACCAGCCGAATGGCAAACATATTTTTAAAACTGTCTCCATAGACAACATCAAAAGATGTCACAGAATCACAGAATCACAGAAACCCCACAGTGCAGATAGAGGCCATTTCGGCCCATCGAGCCTGCACCGACACATATCCCACCCGATCCCCGTAACCCCTATACCAACGCATATCCCACCCTATCCCCGTAACCCCACGTATTTAATCCCCCTAACACTAAGGGTCAATTTATCATGGCCAATCAACCTAACCCGCACATCTTTGGACTGTGGGAGGAAACCGGAGCACCCGGAGGAAACCCACGCAAACACGGGGAGAATGTGCAAACTCCACACAGACAGTCACCCGAGGCCGGATTCGAACCCGGGTCCCTGGTGCTGTGCTAACCACTATGCCACTATGCTACCGAAAAGGAGGAACAATACAAGGTGTAGTTAAAGACCCAGCTTGGAGCGCGACACAGGAAATGGATGCGATCGAATTACTCACAACGGTCAGTCAGACGGTGTTGCCAGCTCTTCCACATGTTACTTGGCAACGCATCAGGAATTGGATTTGCGAAAAGCAACAACCGAAACAAGGAACGATCAATGAGTTACTTCAGCGAAGGAGGAGATACCGCGGATAAAGAAGGAATCAACTGAATGCTTGGCAAGGCCTTCACGACAACACGCATCGGTACACATGCCGGATCGAAGGAACAGCGTGTCAAGCTTCAACTAGTTTCAGCTGACGTCTCCTCGACTTGTATGAATAACTCACCTCTACGGAATGTACATCTGCCAATTGGACATTCTAAGTACATGATGTTTCGCTAATAGCATAACTATGTACTTATCATCCTTTTAAATTGTGTTCAATTTAAAATAAGGCAAAACATTGTCCTAGGATGACTTCAAAGGAATTTTCATGTCGCAGATGATTGTGCATCTCGTGAACTTAATATGCTATTGTAACCGCATGAGGAAAATTGACCAAACTCTGCCCTGATGCTATGAGCTCATCTTTTGGTTAAGAGGGGGGTGTAAAGGAAATAGCCATATTCCAAGAGATACACCATCCTATGAACAGAATTTTGACTTTATTAAAACATGAAAACTGGGTTTAAAAATCTAAAAGCCTCAATGACACAGGCTGCAAACAGAACACAGGCTTTTGAGATAAGATCAGTTGTTAACACAAGCTGTAAACACCATACAAGCTTTTGAAGTGGGAATGGGTTATTGACAATATTGAAGCAAACCATTGGAGTTTCCAGAAAGTCTGCAGTTTGGGAGAAACACAATACCATTGCCCAGTTTAAAGTGTTATAAACTAACACTCCGGGAAACAGAAACTTAGAACATTAAACAACCATATGCCTTCATAATATCACATCAAATGAAACAAGCAGACACAATGTCTGTGGTATAACCATTGAGATAGCTAGAAAACAAGTAAATACTCAGTTGAAGTATTTTCAATTTACATGTTGTAAAATATACAAACAGAAGACTTTGTAGATATGAAATCAAAAGATGCACCAAGCAATCACATTGTGTTTGTGTTGAACTTGGAACACAAAGGAGTCACGATGTCTGCTTCCAAACAGCTAGATGATTTTAGAATTGCATGGAAGTCCTTCAATAAAAATGGCATCAAATAGATACATAAGTTATAACTGTTTTTTATGATATGTTTTGAATACCTAAACAACAGACAGGATTCTGAGAGTTGGCAGCTGAAATGACAGTAAGAATAGAAAGAATTCAATAGAGAATGACTAGACATAATTAGCTTACATCAGCAGAAAACTTCAAAGAATAAACCACTAAAAAAAGGAATAAAAATAGAGCTTTTCAGATGGAAAGTCAGAAGTCACTGGAAAGGGCAAGCGATTCTCAACTTCAGAGGCAAGCTCTAAGTTTTTAATGATTTGAGGCTCGGGGATCAAGAGGTACTCTTATTTGATTTTGGTGGATATTCTGGATTAGAAATAATAAGAAATGTAAAAATGTACAAAGTTAAGATTTGAGAATAAGGATCTCTGAGAATAAGAAATGTAAGCTATTTGTATTTCGAACTGTTAAAGTCGTGATTGACCCATCAGCTGTTAACTGTATGTCGGCTCTTAAATAAATCTATATATTTTTAGAATTTTCTCAAATAGTATTTCTGTATCAAACTAGCGAACTCAATTTCTGTACACTCTTTTGTGAGGAGTTGCAGAATTCTGGGGGGGGGTTTCCGGACCCTCATAATATCCGGAAGGTTACAGTCTAGTTAAACTTATTAAAAGTGCTATCTGGAGGATGGTAACATCTTCAAGTCGTTCCTTTCCTTTAGGGAGAGATAGTCTGAACCTTTAGACCCAATTAAGCGTCTTATAGAATTCGGCTATCTCTAACTTTAGTTGAAGGTGAATGTCTGGGGAATACGCCTGATCTGGGGTAGCCCGAAAAGGGCTAGGACTAGTAATTATTCCTTCACACACTCTGATCAGACATCAAAGAGTAAGCATCCTAGCTATTTCATCAAGCCGTGTTTTCATTTAAAATTCTACCCTTGTGCTTCTGGTTCAGTTGGGCCGACTATTTTGCTCACACACTGCAGTCTATATGTCAGAGGAGGGCAAAAGAAACTCAAAAGGCATGCAGTGTTTGTCTAGAATTAACAACTGGCGCCCAACCAAATGGAAGGGCCTTTCAGATGGCTTGCAGATACTGTGCCGGGAGCAAAATCCTTTGCAAATCCTTAGATCCGTAATAAGACTCAATTTTCGAATTGAAGTTTTCAATAGGGGATTGCCAAATGTCTTTCAGGCAAATTGTTGACTCCAGCGAATGCCGCGAATGCCAAAGGACACAAGTTCAAAAATGAGGTAGCTCGGTCGTAAGAAGGATGGTCAGGTGCAACTTTTAAATCATAGTGAGTAATTAAAAAAAGAACATGCATTTATGTAGCGCCAAAGCGCTTTACAGCCAATGGAGTACTGTTTGAAGTGTAGTCACTGTTGTAATGTGGGGAAAGCTCCCACAAACAACAATGAGATAATGACCGGGTAATGCATTTTTAGTTATTTTTTTTTAATTCGCTTATGGGGTGTGGGCGTCGCTGGCAAGGCCAGCATTTATTGCCCACCCCTAATTGCCATTGAGAAGGTGAGCTGCCTTCTTGAACCGCTGCAGTCCGTGTGGTGAAGGTACTCCCACAGTGCTGTTAGGGAGGGAGTTCCAGGATTTTGACCCAGCGATAATGAAGGAACGGCGACATACTTCCAAGTCAGGATGGCGTGTGACTTGGGGGGGGACTTGGAGGTGGTGGTGTTCCCATGCGCTTGCTGCCCTTGTCCTTCTAGATGGAAGAGGTCACGGGTTTGGGAGGTGCTGCCGAAGAAGCCTTGGCGAGTTGTTGCAGTGCTGCATGTTGGTTGAGGGATAAATATTGCTCAGGACGCTGGGGATAATTCCTTCTGCTCTTCTTCGAATAGTGCCGTGGGATCTTTTACGTCGACCTGAGAGGACAGACGGGGCCTCGGTTTAACATCTCATCCAAAAGACGACACCTCCGACAGTGCGGCGCTCCCTCAGTACTGCCCCTCCGACAGTGCGGCGCTCCCTCAGCACGGCACTGGAGTGTCAGCCTAGATTTTTGTGCTCAAGCCTCTGGAGTGGGACTTGAACCCACAACCTTCTGACTCAGAGGTGAGAGTGCTCCTGTGCTATAGACTTCTGGAATACATTACTAAAGCAAAAAAGCCAGATGGGAGATCAGGAGAAATTGTTTTTACACAGCGAGTTGTTGTGATCTGGAACGCGCTGCCTGAAAGGGCGGTGGAAGCAGATTCAATAGTAACTTTTAAAAGGGAATTGGATAAATACTTGAAAAGGAAAAATTTGCGGGGCTATGGGGGGAGTGGGACTAATGAAGTACTGCCAATTAAATACTGTTACTGTTGTAATGTACAAAACGCAGCGGCCAATTTCCGCAAAGCAAACTCCCACAAAAAGCAGTGTGATGATGACCAGGTAATCTGTTTTAGTGATGTTGACTGAGGGATAAATATTGGCTGGGACACCAGGGATAACTCCCCTGCTCTTCTTCCAAATAGTGCCACGGAATCCTATGGGCTCGATTTTCATTGTGCCGTGGAGTTGGGATTGGAGGCGTGCGGGGGTTTAAAATCCCAAAATCGGGGGTCCCGACCCCATCCCGCCCCAACCCGCCTCCATGCCAGTTTCAAAGGAGGCGGGTACCTGCCCCGCACTGGGACCCGCCTCCCCGAGGCGGGAAGGGGATTAGTGCCAATTAACTGCCTGTTAACAGGTAGTTAACAGGCAGTTTTTAGCCTAATCCCTATTTTTAAGCTTGAACTGTGGGATTCCCGATGGCTCCAAACCACGCCAAGTTGGAGGAGTCGGGCCGTCGGGTTGAAGGGCTTGGAGGGGTCGAGATGTCAGTGTTCAGGTGAGTGATGTGTGCATGAGTGCAAAAATAAGTGTGTTTGGTGTGTCTAAAGTGATTAAAGAAGTTTAAATTACCTTTTCTTACCTTTTCAGCCTTCCTTCCTTTAGGTCTCGGGAGTCCCTCATCTCACCGGCACAGAAAGCAGAATGGCTGCGAACTGTCAAAAGTGACAGCCTGCAGCTTTCTGTGCAGGAGAGATTTCTAACTGAGTCTGTGGAGAAGGACTCATGTTAGAAGTAAGACTGTCAGTGTTTGACACCTTCAAACAGCTGTGAAACGCTGATATTTCATCTGTCAAAAGCTCTTGACAGATGAAATTTCAATCTGTGATGTCACCTGTTGCCGGGTGGCCCTTAATTGGCCTGCTGAGCCCGCTGGGTGGGCTCAACAAGGTCAATCAAGTTAAAATTGCATGGATTGGCCGCATCGCGATGGAGGCGGGACTACAACCCCGAAAGTTGTAGTCCTGCCTCCTACCCGACTGCTGAATGAAAATCCTGCCCTTTATGTCCACCTGAGAGGGCAGACAAGGTCTTGGTTTAGCGTCTCATCTGAAAGACGGCACCTTCCAACTCCCTCAGCACTGCAAAGCAGTTGCAGCCTAGGTTTTTGTGCTCTCGTCTCTGGAGTGGGGCTCTCTTTACTCCGAGCTCTGCTGCCAACTGAAGCAGGCAGTGTAAGCATGCACAGACTGATGAGCAAGGCCCCAAAAGCTGACCATTCAAGTAACAACCAACAAGTCAAAAAACTGCCCCGAATATAGACCCATGGCTTCACAGTGGACAGCAGAAGTTAAATTCTGTTTTATTACATGGGGTTCCAGGATTCCCACCAGTGTTTCGGGATCACATATCACAATTTAGATCCTTTCCCCGTGAGGAAACAACAACTAAAGGCCTTGCCTGTGCCATGAAAACAAATAGTTGCACTGCAAGTGCAGTGGGATATCAACACGTTGTAACTTAGAAAGCATACTTCAGTTTTTCCATGGAGTCACTTGTATTGTTGGAACAAAACTGAGGTACACAGAATTTTTTATTCCACAGTGGTGACTCTTGAACTTTCCTTTTTTGGAGTGGTCTGGGAGTATAACCCACGAAACTTTGATATTTTGACCTTTTTGTGGTGAATTACACCTTGTGGAGTGCACTGTAATTCAGCCTTTAAAGTCAAAAAATACAACAACAACAACCTGTATTTAATATAGCACCTTTAACGTAGTAAAACATCCCAAGGCGCTTCACAGGGGCAATTATCAAACAAAATTTGACACCGAGCCACATAAGGAGAAATTAGGGCAAGTGACCAAAAGCTTGGTCAAGAGGTAGGTTTTAAGGAGCGTCTTAAAGGAGGAAAGAGAGGTAGCGAGGCGGAGAGGTTTAGGGAGGGAATTCCAGAGCTTAGGGCCTTGGCAGCTGAAGGCACGGCCGCCTATGGTGGAGCGATTAAAATCAGGGATACGCAAGAGGCCAGAATTGGAGGAGCGCAGATATCTCGGGGTGGGTTGTGGGGCTGGAGGAGTTCACAGAGATAGGGAGGTGTGAGGCCATGGAGGGATTAGAAAACAAGTTTGAGAATTTAAAATCGAGGCGTTGCTTAACCAGGAGCCACTGTAGGTCAGTGAGCCCAGCGGTGAAGGGTGAACAGGACTCGGTGCGAGTTAGGACACGCACCAGATAATTTACTCTCCAAGGATTTTAAATATTATAATTAAGCCCATCAGTAGGCAATACACTAAGTGCAACACAGTGTGATTCTGTGTTGATTAACAAGTGTTGATCCTGTCCTCATAAGGATAAGAGGCTTATGGGCAACCCTAAACCACAACCGCACAAACCGTGGCAGATTTTTTTTTTATTCGCTTATGGGATGTGGGTGTCGCTGGCAAGACCAGCATTTATTGCCCATCCCTAGTTGCCCTTGAGAAGGTGGTGGTGAGCCGCCTTCTTGAACCGCTGCAGTCCGTGTGGTGAAGGTACTCCCACAGTGCTGTTAGGGAGGGAGTTCCAGGATTTTGACCCAGCGACGATGAAGGAACGACCGATATATTTCCAAGTCAGGATGGTGTGTGACTTGGAGGGGAACTTGGAGGTGGTGGTGTTCTCATGCGCCTGCTGCCCTTCTCCTTCTAGGTGGAAGAGGTTGCGGGTTTGGGAGGTGCTGCCGAAGAAGCCTTGGCGAGTTGCTGCAGTGCATCTTGTAGATGGTACACACTGCAGCCACTGTGCGCCGGTGGTGGAGGGAGTGAATGTTTAAGGTGGTGTTTGGGGTGCCAATCAAACGGGCTGCTTTGTCCTGGATGGTACCGAGCTTCTTGACTGTTGTTGGAGCTGCACTCATCCAGGCAAGTGGAGAGTATTCCAGCACACTCCTGACTTGTGCCTTGTAGATGGTGGAAAGGCTTTGGGGAGTCAGGAGGTGAGACACTCGCTGCAGAATACCCAGCCTCTGACCTGCTCTTGTTACCACAGTATTGATGTGGCTGGTCCAGTTAAGTTTCTGGTCAATGATGCAAATACTTGATGCACAAATGGGGAATTAAAAACTCCCCAGTGTGCGACTGTGGTCACTCAGAACAGACCACGGAACATATAACAACTCAATGCCCGATTCACAAATACAAAGGAGGTGTTACAGCGACACACTCAGCTACTCCTGACATGAATATCTGGATTAACCGCCTAAATGTAACATTTTAGTTGTTGCTCCACATCTACATCAGCCTTACATAGTATTAGTAGTGTGTTTCTAGCATTCATAGAAAGAGAGACTTGCATTTCTGTAGCGTCTTTCACAACCTCAGGACATCCCAAAGCGCTTCACAGGCAATAAAGTACCTTTTGAAGTGTAGTCACTGTTGTAATGTAGGATACACAGCAGCCAATTTGTGCACAGCAAGCTCCCACAAACAGCAATGTGATGACGACCAGATAATCTGTTTTTGTGAAGTTGATTGAGGGATAAATATTGGCCCCAGGACATTGGGAATAACTCCCCTGCTCGTCTTCAAAATAGTGCCTGGGGATCTTTAACATCCACCTGAGAGAGCAGACAAGGCCTTGGTTTAAGGTCTCATCTGAATGACGGCACCTTCTGACAGTGCAGTGCTCCACTAGAGTGTCAGCTTAGATGTTTGTGCTGAAGTCTTGGGAGTGGGACTCTGAACTCACAACCATCTGGCTCCAGAGGTGAGAGTGCGACCCACTGAGCCACAGCTGACATGATATATCCCACAGCAACAGCAACTCATGATAATAACACAGACAGTAATCTAAGGGTACAGTAGTGTAGTGGTTACTTTACTGGACTAATAATGCTAAAAGCCTGGCCAATAATCCAAAACATAAGTTCAAATCTGACCATGGCAGTTTGAGAATTTGGATTCAACTTTACAAATAGCAGGTACCAGTTAAAGTGACAGCGAAGTATAAAACCCAACTACAATGCCCACCTTGAAGAAGTTCTGCTCTTCTCTCCGGCGGGATTTCCACTTGCCTCTTTTACCTTGTTCATCTTTATTGCTTTCTGTCTCCCTTCTCGTGTTTGATACCATCTCCCTTTGCCTTGAATATCTCTTGATGTCTCTAAATCTCTCCTGCCTTCCATCCTATCACGGACCTTCCCTTTTGTTCTTTCGTCCCCTCCCCCCATTTCCCAGCCCCTCCACTTGCTTAAAAAGCTGCTTTTTTTCCAGTTCTGACGAAAGGTCATTGACCTGAAACGTTAACTCTGTTTCTCTCTTCACAGATGCTGCCCGACCTGCTGAGTATCTCCAGCATTTTCTGTTTTTATTTCAGATTTCCAGCATCTGCAGTTTTTTCTTTTTGTATTAGTGGTTCAACTAATGCCCTTTTAGGGAAGGAAAACCTGCTACCCCTAGAGAGGCCCGGGCTTACATCTGACTCGGACTCCAGTCCCACACCAACGTGGTTGACTCGTAACTGCCCTCTGAAGTGACCTAACTAAGCCACTCAGATGTATCAAGCCACTATCAGTGGTTCAAGAAGGCCCATCACCACATTCTCAGGGAAACCAGGGAAGGGCAATAAATGCCGGCCTTGCCAATAAAAAAAAAATGATTGAAGCTCATGGAATGTAGGCAGGATAACCAGGATTAACTGCCTGGAACAGTCTGTAATTTAATAATTGTAGGTAAGGGCCTGGACCAATTATAATTTAGTTTGGTTCAGAACATTACAATTTGTATCTCTAGCAATGCAGGAACCATAGAAGGATTTGCATATTATTTCACACCTGTCGTTTCTGGCTTGCTGGGAAATGCCTGTTTTCTAACAGTCTGTTGTTCAATAATTGCCGTGTTACCCAATGTCGTTGAAAAAGTTGACGGCTGCTGGGCTTGTTTGAGAGAGTAAGAGAGAGAGAGAGCTACAGAGAAAGAGTTTTAATAAAGTCAGAATTCTGTTCATAGGATGGTGTATTTTTCTGAAATATGGCTATTCCTTTACAACCTCACATCCTGCCCCTCCCCCGCACCCCACCCCCCCACCCCCAGGCCTGCCTTGTATACATCACAGGGCCGAACTGGGCTCTTTCGCATGATTCAAGAGACATACAACTTTAAGCTGTCAGGGAATCCCAATTTTCGCATGACTGAAATTTATTACACTATGGTATTAATTTGAGGTCTGTGTTAAATCATGTTTATGCTTCTCATTGCCAGTACAACACTGGCTTCGATTTTTCACATCTGGCAGCTAGTAATGGTTTACTGACATCAATAGACCAGCCTGCCTATTGTTCAGTGCAAGCTTTTTTAACATTCAGCTGGAAAACTCCAGTTGGGGAGGAGCCAAAGTCCAAAGTGCAGGACATCAGCAAGGTTCAAAAGTGTAATAGTGTAATGGTTAGGTAAAGTGAGTAAAGGGGATACCAGGGCTCAAAGGATTAAATTACGAGGACAGGTTGCACTGACTGGGCTTGTATTCCCTCGAGTATAGAAGATTAAGGGGTGATCTAATCGAGGTGTTTAAGATGATTAAAGGATTTGATCGGGTAGATGGAGAGAAACTATTTCCTCTGGTGGGGGGGAGCCCAGAACAAGGGGGCGTAACTTTAAAATTAGAGCCAGGCCGTTCAGGGGTGCTGTCAGGAAGCACTTCTTCACACAAAGGGTAGTGGAAATCTGGAACTCTCCCCCAAAAAGCTGTTGAGGCCGGGGGTCAATTCAAAATGTTAAACCTGAGATTGATAGTTTTTTGTTGGATAAGGGCATTAGTGGTTACGAAGCTAGGCAGGCAGTTTGAGTTAAAGGTACAGATCAACCATGAAATCATGGAATGGTAGAACGGACTCGAGGAGCTGAATGTCCTCCTCCTCTTCCTACTTTCCTATATTCCTATGTTCCTAAGCCTGCAGACTGCAGGAGAATAGGAAGGCTGAGGGAGGTGAGGAGTTCCACAGACTGGAGGTCTTGGGAACAAATGAGTTAGATGAGGAGGCTGCACAGTGGGTGGGGAGGGGGCGGGGGTGATTCCATACTTCCAGCGGGGAGGCTGCCTGACCAGGGAGTGCGGTTCAGAGGGGTCGGACTCCCTGCACATGTGGCTAGAATTGCAGATCATAAAGATGCTTGCTCGATCTCAACACATTGACAAAGCACAGAAAAGAAAAGCAATCACAGAATCATACAGCACAGAAGGAGGTCATTCAGGCCATCGTGCCTGTGCCGGCTCTTTGAACGAGCTCTCCAATTAGTCCCACTCCCCTACTCTTTCCCCAGAACCCTGCAAAATGTTTCCCTTTTCAAGTATATGTCCAATTCCCTTTTGAAAGTTATTGTTGAATATACAGGAACAAGGATGTCTTGCTGCAGTTTTACAGAGCCTTGGGAGACCACACCTTGAGTACTGTGTGCAGTTTTGTTCACCTTATCTGAGGAAGGATGTTCTTGCCATGGAGGGAGTGCAGCAAAGATTCACCAGACTGATACCTGGGATGGCAGGAATGACGTATGAAGAGAGATTGGGTCGATTGGACTTGTACTCGCTGGAGTTTAGAAGAATGAGAGGGGATCTCATTTGAAACTTATAAAATTCTGACAGGACTAGACAGACTAGATGCAGGAAGCATGTTCCCGATGGTCGGGGAGTCCAGAACCAGGGGACACAGTCTAAGGATAAGGGGTAAGCCATTTAGGACAGAGATGAGGAGGAATTTCTTCACCCAGAGAGTGGTGAGCCTGTGGAACTCTCTACCACAGAAGGCGGTGGAGGCCAGTTCATTAAATATATTCAAGAAGGAGTTGGATATATTTCTTAAGGCTAAAGGGATCAAGGGATATGGGGAGAAAGCAGGGACCGGGTACTGAATTTGGATGATCAGCCATGATCGCATTGAATGGCGGAGCAGGCTCGAGGGGCCGAATGGCCTACTCCTGCTCCTATCTTCTATGTTTCTATGTTTAATCTGCTCCCACCGCCCTTTCAGGCAGCGCATTCCAGATCACAACAACTCGCCGTGTAAAAAAAATTCTCCTCATCTCTCCCCGCCCTCTGCTCATTTTGCCAAAGTTAATGGCTGGAATTTTCCTCGGAGCTGCTCCTGCTCGCCACTTGCTGGCAAGGCACAGGGTGGAATGGGAGCAGCTCCAAGGACATTCCCTAGTTCTACCCACCATAAACTTGAGGTCATCCAAAACTCGGGTGCCCGGGTCCTAACTCACACCAAGTCCCGTTCACCCATCTCCCCTGTGCTCGCTGACCTCCACTGGCTCCCAGTTAAGCAATGCCTCAATTTTAAAATCCTCATCCTTCTTTTCAAATTCCTCCATGGCCTCGCCCCTCCCTATCTCTCTAATCTCCTCCAGCCCTATAATCCCCCTAGACCTCTACGCTCCATCTATTCTGGCCTTTTGAACATCCCTGATTTTAATTGCTCCAACATTGGCGGTCATGGCTTCAGCTGCCTAGGTACTAAGCTCTAGAATTTCTTCCCTGAATCTCTCCACTTCCCCACTTCCCTTTCCTCCTTCCCCAGGAAGGGGGGAAAAAGAGTGGGAGAGCAATAGTGGTAGGGGATTCTATAGTAAGGGGAACAGATAGGCGTTTCTGTGGCCGTAGACGTGAATCCAGGATGGTTTGTTGCCTCCCTGGTGCCAGGGTCAAGGATGTTACTGAGCGGCTGCAGGGCATTCTGGAGGGGGAGGGAGAACAGCCAGTGGTCGTGGTCCACATTGGTACCAACGACATAGGTAAAAAGAGGGATGAGGTCCTGCAGCAAGAATTTAGGGAGCTAGGTGAAGGATTAAGGAGCAGGACCTCAAAGGTTGTAATCTCTGGATTACTCCCGGTGCCACGTGCTAGTAAGTATAGGAATAGGAAGATAGAACAGATGAATGCGTGGCTAAAGGGATGGTGCAAGGGGGAGGGCTTTAGTTTCCTGGATCACTGGGTCTGCTTCTGGGAAAGGTGGGACTTGTACAAGTCGGACGGTTTACACCTGAACCAGGGGGGAACCAATATCCTTGCAGGGAGGTTTGCTAGCACTGCTGGGGAGGGTTTAAACTAACTTGGCAGGGGGTTGGGGTACAGAGTGGAGCTATAGTAGGGGGTGATTTACGGCCAAATACAGAGGGAAAAACAAGTCAGCTGGGAAGGCAGAGCAAATATGTGAAGGCAAAAGAGAATATGGCAGGGCTGGAAGGCATTTATTTTAATGCAAGGAGTCTTGCAAATAAGGTGGATGAACTGAAGTTGTTGTTGAACACATGGGAGTACGATATTGTTGCTATCACGGAGACATGGTTGAGGGAGGGTCAGGACTGGCAGCTCAATATTCCGGGGTATAGAATCTTCAGGCGAGACAGAGGGGGGTGTAAAAGGGGAGGGGGTGTTGCAATATTAATTAAGGAGTCAATTACTGCTGTAAGGAGGGATGATATATTAGCGGGTTCCTCTAATGAGGCCATATGGGTAGAACTTAAAAACAAAAAGGGGGCAAGCACTTTGCTGGGAGTGTACTATAGGCCCCCAAACAGTCAGGGGGAGATAGAGGAACAGATATGTAGGCAAATCTCCGAGAAGTGCGAAAATAATAGGGTAATAATAGTGGGGGATTTCAACTTCCCCAATATAAATTGGGACAGTCAGAGTGTAAAAGGCTTAGAGGGTGCAGAATTCTTAAAGTGCATCCAGGAGAGCTTTTTGAGCCAACATGTAGAAAGTCCTACAAGAGAGGGGGCGGTACTGGACCTAATTCTGGGGAATGTAGCCGGGCAAGTGGTGGAAGTGTCAGTAGGAGAGCATTTTGGCGACAGTGACCATAATTCGGTGAGATTTAAGGTGGTCATGGAAAAAGACAAAGACGGCCCGGAAATAAGGGTTCTAAATTGGGGGAAGGCCGATTTTAATATGATAAGGCAGGATCTGGCCAAAGTGGACTGGGAGCAGCTGCTTATAGGAAAATCCACATCAAAACAGTGGGAGACTTTCAGAAGGGAAATAGAGAGAGTACAACGCCAACATGTTCCTGTAAAGGTCAAGGGTGGGACCAACAAGCAAAGGGAACCTTGGATGACAAGGGATATACAAAAATGCATTAGAAATAAGAGGGGGGCTTTTGGCAGTTACAAAAGACTAAAGACAGAAGAAGCCCTAGAGGAGTATAAAAAGTGCAGGGGCATACTTAAAAAAGAAATTAGGAGGGCGAGGAGGGGCCATGAAATAACACTGGCGAGCAAAATAAAGGAAAATCCTAAGATGTTTTATAAGTATATTAAGGGCAAGAGAATAACCAGGGAAAGGGTAGGGCCCATTAGGGACCAAAGTGGCAATCTGTGTGTAGAGCCAGAGGATGTAGGCGGGGTTTTAAATGAATTTTTTGCATCTGTGTTCACTATGGAGAAAGACGATGCAGACATAGAAATCGGGCAAGGGGACTGTGACATACTTGAACATATTAGCATCGAGAGGGAGGAGGTGCTAGCGGTTTTAGCGGGCCAAAAAGTGGATAAATCCCCAGGCCCGGACGAGATGTATCCCAGGCTGCTGTGGGAGACAAGGGAGGAGATTGCAGGGGCTCTGACACTAATTTTCAGAACCTCTCTGGCCACAGGGGATGTACCAGAGGACTGGAGAACAGCTAACGTAGTACCATTATTCAAGAAGGGTAGCAGGGATAAACCAGGGAATTACAGGCCAGTGAGTCTAACATCTGTGGTGGGGAAATTATTGGAAAAAATTCTGAGGGACAAAATTAATCTCCACTTGGAGAGGCAAGGATTAATCGGGGATAGTCAGCATGGCTTTGTTAAGGGTAAATCATGTCTAACAAATCTGATCGAATTTTTCGAGGGGGTGACTAGTGGGGTGGATGAGGGAAATGCTGTGGATGTGGTGTACATGGACTTCAGTAAAGCTTTTGACAAAGTCCCGCATAGGAGACTGGTCAAGAAGGTAAGAGCCCATGGGATCCAGGGTGCCTTGGCGCGTTGGATCCTAAACTGGCTGAGTGGCAGGAGGCAGAGGGTGATGGTCGAAGGTTGCTTTTGTGACTGGAAGCCTGTGTCCAGTGGGGTACCTCAGGGATCGGTGCTGGGTCCCTTATTGTTTGTGATCTACATAAATGATTTGGATGAAAATGTAAAAGGTATGATCAGTAAGTTCGCAGATGACACGAAAATTGGTGGGGTGGTAAATTGCGAGGAGGAAAGCCTCCGGCTACAGGACGATATAAACGGGTTGGTCAGATGGGCGGAAAAGTGGCAAATGGAATTTAACCCTGAAAAGTGCGAGGTGATGCATTTTGGACGGACAAATAAGGCAAGGGAATACACAATGAGTGGTAGGACCCTAGGAAGTACAGAGGGTCAGAGGGACCTTGGTGTACATGTACATAGATCCCTGAAGGCAGCGGAGCAGGTAGATAAGGTGGTTAAAAAGGCATATGGGATACTTGCCTTCATTAGCCGAGGCATAGAATATAAGAGCAGGGAGGTTATGATGGAGCTGTACAAAACGCTGGTGAGGCCACAGCTGGAGTACTGTGTGCAGTTCTGGTCGCCTCACTATAGGAAGGATGTGATTGCTTTGGAGAGGGTGCAGAGAAGATTCACCAGGATGTTACCTGGGATGGAGCGCCTCAGCTATGAAGAGAGGCTGGACAGGCTGGAGTTGTTTTCCTTGGAGCAGAGAAGGCTGAGGGGGGACCTGATTGAGGTGTACAAAATAATGAGGGGCATAGATAGGGTAGATAAAGAGGAACTTTTCCCCTTAGTAGGGGGGTCAATAACAAGGGGGCATAGATTCAGGGTAAGGGGCAGGAGATTTAGAGGGGATTTGAGGAGGAACTTTTTCACCCAGAGGGTGGTTGGAATGTGGAACTCAATGCCTAAAAGGGTGGTGGAGGCAGGAACCCTCACAACATTCAAGAAGCATTTGGATGAGCACTTGAAATGCCATTGCATACAAGGCTATGGACCAAATGCTGGAAAATGGGATTAGACTGGACAGGGATGGATGGGCGGCGCAGACACGATGGGCCGAAGGGCCTCTTTCTGTGCTGTAAAACTCTATGACTCTATGACTCTAAGCTCCTTAAAACCTTCATCTTCGACCAGGCTTTCGGTCATCTGCCCTAACATCTCCTTATGGGCCTGGAGTGTTGGCCGGGAATGTTTGCCTGGAGTGTTAGCCAGGAGTATTTGCCTGGAGTGTTGGATGAGAGTGTTTGCATTGAGCGTTGGCTTGGAGCCTTGGTCTGGGTTGTTGGCCTGGGGTGTTAACTTGGAGTATTGGCCAGGTGTGTTGGCCGGGAGAGTTTACCTAGGCTTGGAAATGTTAGTGGGAGTGTTGGCCAGGTGTGTTGAACTGGAGAAATGGCATGGGCTGCTGGTTTGAAGTATTGTTCAAGAGTGTTGGCCAGGAGCATTGTCTGGGAGAATTGGCCAGGAGCATTGACTGGGATTGTTGATCTGGTCTGTTGGTTGGGAATGTTGGCCGGAAGTATTGACCGGGAGCATTAACCTGGATTGCTGCCCTGGGCTTGTTGGCCGGGAGTGCTGGCTGGGAATGTTGGCCGGGATTGTTACCTGGGAACGTTGCCTGGGAGTACTCACTGGGAGAGTTGACCTATCTTTTATCCTTTCAGGTGTTGACAAGCCTGCTGGTTGTTTCCAGAATTTTCTGTTTTTATTTCACTTATTTCCTTTTGTTCTGTTCGTGGGCCTAGAAATTCGAATGCTTTAGCGCCGGCCGTTAAGGTCAGTTTTGAAGAAAAATGGCAGCCGCCTCGCTTCTGGCCGCTTCCGACGTGGGACGTGGCGGCCGCCATATTGGGCAGGTCGGCAGCGCTGCCGCTGCCTGCGCTCGCCGCAAGCACTGTAATTACCAGGAGCGTGACGTCAATCGCCGTTTTCAGACGTCGCCGCTACTCTTGCTGTCCTCTCCAAAGCGCGCCCACGCGTGCGGCCGTTGACAGCACGGAGTGTTGGGAGAAAGCGGCGGTGAGCTACAACCCGTACAGTAAACAGCTGCTAACTGGTAACTATGGAGAGCTCAGACTGTGTAATTGGAGTGAAAATTGCTTCCAATGAGATGCATCAAATCTCCCCCCTGGTCAGTCAAACATTACAGGAGGCAAATACTTTTAAAATAAACTGTGCTGTACTACAGCCATAAGAATCTCAGGGAAAAACATCAAAGCTGCATTTCCTTAAATGTTATACATTGTGCTTTCTAGTTTAGGACCTGATAAAATAATATGCAAAATTTTGAAGTCTGTTTTTAAAAGGCCAACAATTAAGGAACATTTAACAACATATTCTCACCAAGAGTCCTTCAAAAGTCTGTTGCTGTTAAAGATTTAATTGAGCCCTCCTCTGCACCATTAACATCAGTAAACTCCCAACCAAGAGGTTTATGTTTCCCTTTTTAAAAATGTATTTCAATTGATTTTTCATGCAGCAATTTAACGACCTCTATGCCCCAGTCTTTCACTGTTAATAAGGTGACAGCCCGAGAACGCCGCGCCGATCCTTCAGACCCAACCATTGGCCTCCTGCTGACATTGCCGCTGGAAAGAGCGCGCCGCGCGGGAGCTTCTGCGCTGCGCTCATTTAAATCAGCGGGCAGCCCTTTTTGCGGGCGGCCATTAACCGTTTTCGGGCTCAATTGAATTTCCAGGCCATGATTTTTAATTGGCTCATTGAGTTGATCTCCAGCAGATTTCACCCTTTGCCGGCTTTTCCAAAAACCCGTTTGGTTGTTCTAACTATCTCACGTCTTCCCCCCCCCCCCACCCCTCTGTCCCACACATTGATCCGTTCATTAAAGGGCTCGATCATTTTCTGTTCACATAAAGGGTCCACACTGGAGAGTTTAACCGGTGTTTCATTAATGTTGAAGGACACGTTGTGTATTCCCAGCATTTTCTGTTTAATGTGTCAGGTTTGCAGCGTTTGCCCTTCTTTTCTCTCTATTATCGAAAAACGCAGAATCCATAATAATGCATTTTGAAAGAGAACTGGATAAAATTTGAAAAAGACAAAAATGAGAAGCGTACGGAGAAAGGGCAGGGGAATGGGCCTGAGTGGGCGGGTCTTTCACAGAGCCAGCACAGGTGCGTTGGGCCAAATGGCTGAGTGACTCCACGATTCGATGTAAAATGGATGCACAGTCGCTGGAGTGTGATACCAAATTGGTGCATTGCTACCAAACCTCAATGAAAAGCAGATGTCCGCTCTGTGTTGGCTTTACAAACAGCAATAGCAGAAAGCTGACCTCCACATCTCCTCCGGAAATGTACACTTAACAGCTATAATGGGCATCTCGGCCTCAGTTGTGTGGGTGTGTGTGCTGTGAGGAGGATCCGAAGAAACTCCAGTTTGATTTGGACAGGTTGGGTGATTGGGCAGATGCATGGTAAATGCTGTATAATGTGGATAAATGCGAGGTTATCCACTTTGGTGGCAAAAACAGGAAGGCAGATTATTATCTGAACGGCAATACATTGGGAGAAGGGGAAGTGCAACGAGACCTGGGTGTCCTTGTGCACCAGTCGCTGAAGGTAAGCATGCAGGTGCAGCAGGCGGTTAAGAAGGCAAATGGTATGTTGGCCTTTGTAACAAGAGGATTCGAGTACAGGAACAAGGATGTCTTGCTGCAGCTGTACAGGGCCTTGGTGAGACCACACCTTGGGTATTGTGTGCAGTTTTGCTCGCCTTATCTGAGGAAGGATGTTCTTGCCATGGAGGGAATGCAGCGAAGATTCACCAGGCTGATACCTGGGATGGCAGGAATGACGTATGAGGAGAGATTGGGTCTATTGGGCTTATGCTCGCTGGAGTTTAGAAGAATGAGAGGGGATCTCATTGAAACTTATAAAATTCTAACAGAAATAGACAGACTAGATGCAGGAAGGATGTTCCCGATGGCGGGGGAGTCCAGAACCAGGGGTCACAGTTAAAGGATAAGGGGTAAGCCATTTAGGACAGAGATGAGGAGGAATTTCTTCACCCAGAGAGTGGTGAACCTGTGAAATTCTCTACCACAGAAGGCAGTTGAGGCCAATTCATTAAATATATTCAAGAAGGAGTTAGATATATTTCTTAAGGCTAAAGGGATCAAGGGATATGGGGAGAAAGCAGGGACAGGGTACTGAGTTTGGATGATCAGCCATGATCTCATTGAATGGTGGAGAAGGCTCGAGGGGCCGAATGGCCTACTCCTGCTCCTATCTTCTATGTTTCTATGTGTCTCGTGTGGTTTCTCCATATGAATGGCAGGGTAAGTGCAGCTTTCGTTAAAAGAAACCTGTGAGTTTTTTGTTTAAAAAACGCCAGTTGAAATAAATTCTGTGTCTTTTACAATTGCTGGGAGACTGGAATCCCAAAACGCTTGGCCCAACAGACACAGCTAAGTCTAGTGTCTTTGATTAAATTGAGCCATTTAGATATTTTTCAAGCTCGCAATTGATGCTTTAATGTCCGAAATGATGGGGCGAGAGAGCAGATACAGCCGAGGTTTTCGAGGTGTGCAAGACAAGGAGCCAAATAGTCACGGTGCCTGTTTACATCAGCTATTCACCGTGAAATGTCTCCCTCTTTCTCCAGAAAGTGCCGACTCCTGTTAGAATATAGTTTGATGGGCTGAGCGAAGAGGGTGAGCGTCCTGACCTGAGACTTTGTTTGTAACTTTTACGCTTCTCATACTGAGAAGTAAAATGTTTCTCCTTTTAAATTCGTTCTGGGGACGTGGACATCGCTGGCATTTATTGCCCATGTTTGATGCAACTGAGGGGGCTCTCTGGGCCACTTCAGAGGGCAGTTAAGAGTCAACAGTGCTAAGAACATAAGAACATAAGAATTAGGAGCAGGAGGAGGCCATACGGCCCCTCGAGCCTGATCCACCATTCAGTAAGATCATGGCTAATCATCGACCTCAACTCCACTTTCCCGCCTGATCTCCATATCCCTCGATTCCCCATGAGTCCAAAAATCTATGGATCGCAGCCTTGAATATACTCAAAGACTCAGCATTCACAGCCCTCTGAGGCAGAGAATTCCAAAGATTCACAACCCTCTGAGTGAAGAAATTCCTCCTCATCTCAGTCTTAAATGGCCGACCCCTTATCCTGAGACTATGCCCCGAGTCCTAGACACTTTTACACCCGCCCATTATACACCCCGCCCGTTATACACCCGCCCGTTATACACCCGCCCGTTATACACCCCGCCCGTTATACACCCCGCCCGTTATACACCCCGCCCGTTATACACCCGCCCGTTAGACACCCGCCCGTTATACACCCGCCCGTTATACACCCGCCCGTTATTCACACGCCCGTTATACACCCGCCCATTATACACCCCGCCCGTTATACACCCGCCCGTTATACACCCGCCCGTTATACACCCCGCCCGTTATACACCCGCCCGTTATACACCCCGCCCGTTATACACCCCGCCCGTTATACACCCGCCCGTTAGACACCCGCCCGTTGTACACCCGCCTGTTGTACACCCGCCCGTTATTCACCCACCCGTTATTCACACGCCCGTTATACACCCGCCCGTTATACCCCCGCCTGTTATACACCCGCCCGTTATACGCCCACCCGTTATACACCCGCCCGTTATACACCCGCCCGTTATACACCCGCCCGTTATACACCCGCCCGTTATACACCCGCCCGTTATGCACCCTGCCCGTTATACACCCGCCCGTTATACACCCGCCCGTTATACACCCGCCCGTCATACACCCCGCCCGTTATACACCCCGCCCGTTATACACCCTGCCCGTTATACACCCCGCCCGTTATACACCCGCCCGTTATACACCCGCCCGTTATACACCCGCCCGTTATACACCCGCCCGTTATACACCCCGCCCGTTATACACCCTGCCCGTTATACACCCTGCCCGTTATACACCCCGCCCGTTATACACCCGCCCGTTATACACCCGCCCGTTATACACCCTGCCCGTTATACACCTGCCCGTTATACACCCGCCCGTTATACACCCGCCCGTTATACACCCCGCCCGTTATACACCCTGCCCGTTATACACCCTGCCCGTTATACACCCTGCCCGTTATACACCCCGCCCGTTATACACCCGCCCGTTATACACCCTGCCCGTTATACACCCCGCCCGTTATACACCCGCCCGTTATACACCCGCCCGTTATACACCCCGCCCGTTATACACACCGCCCGCTATACACCCCGCCCATTATACACCCCGCCCGTTATACACCCGCCCGTTATACACCCCGCCCGTTATACACCCGCCCGTTATACACCCGCCCGTTATACACCCGCCCGTTATACACCCGCCTGTTGTACACCCGCCCGTTATTCACCCGCCCGTTATTCACACGCCCGTTATACACCCGCCCGTTATACACCCGCCCGTTAGACACCCGCCCGTTATACACCCGCCCGTTATACACCCGCCCGTTATGCACCCTGCCCGTTATACACCCGCCCGTTATACACCCCGCCGTTATACACCCCGCCCGTTATACACCCTGCCCGTTATACACCCCGCCCGTTATACACCCGCCCGTTATCCACCCTGCCCGTTATACACCCCGCCCGTTATACACCCGCCCGTTATACACTCGCCCGTTATACACCCCACCCGTTATACACCCGCCCGTTATACACCCCGCCCGTTATACACCCGCCCGTTACACACCCCGCCCGTTACACACCCCGCCCGTTATACACCCCGCCCGTTTAACACCCGCCCGTTATACACCCGCCCGTTATACACCCTGCCCGTTATACACCCGCCCGTTATACACCCTGCCCGTTATACACCCGCCCGTTATACACACCGCCCGTTATACACCCCGCCCGTTATACACCCCGCCCGTTTAACACCCGCCCGTTATACACCCGCCCGTTATACACCCTGCCCGTTATACACCCGCCCGTTATACACCCTGCCCGTTATACACCCGCCCGTTATACACACCGCCCGTTATACACCCCGCCCGTTATACACCCCGCCCGTTATACACCCGCCCGTTATACACCCGCCCGTTATACACCCCGCCTGTTATACACCCCGCCCGTTATACACTCGCCCGTTATACACCCGCCCGTTATACACCCGCCCGTTATACACCCCACCCATTATACACCCCACCCATTATACACCCGCCCGTTATACACCCAGCCCGTTACGCCCATTATACACCCCGCCCATTATACACCCGCCCGTTATACACCCCGCCCGTTATACACCCCTCCCGTTATACACCCGCCCGTTATACACCCGCCCGTTATAAACCCGCCCGTTATACACCCCGCCCGTTATACACCCCGCCCGTTATACACCCCGTCCGTTATACACCCCGCCCGTTATACACCCCGCCCGTTATACACCCGCCCGTTATACACCCTGCCCGTTATACACCCGCCCGTTATACACTCGCCCGTTATACACTCGCCCGTTATACACCCGCCCGTTATACACCCGCCCGTTATACACCCGCCCGTTATACACCCCGCCCGTTATACACCCGCCCGTTATACACCCTCCCGTTATACAACCGCCCGTTATACACTGCCCGTTATACACCCCGCCCGTTATACACCCGCCCGTTATACACCCCGCCCGTTATACACCCGTACACCCTGCCCGTTATACACCCGCCCGTTATACACCGCCCGTTATACACCCCGCCCGTTATACACCCGCCCGTTATACACCCCGCCCGTTATACACCCGCCCATTATACACCGCCCGTTATACACCCCGCCCGTTATACACCCGCCCGTTATACACCCCGCGCGTTATACACCCGCCCGTTATACACCCGCCTGTTATACACCCGCCCGTTATACACCCCACCCGTTATACACCCGCCCGTTACACACCCGCCCGTTATACACCCGCCCGTTATACACCCCGCCCGTTATACACCCGCCCGTTATACACCCCACCCGTTATACACCCGCCCGTTATACACCCCGCCCGTTATACACCCGCCCATTATACACCGCCCGTTATACACCCCGCCCGTTATACACCCGCCCGTTATACACCCCGCGCGTTATACACCCGCCCGTTATACACCCGCCTGTTATACTCCCGCCCGTTATACACCCCACCCGTTATACACCCGCCCGTTACACACCCGCCCGTTATACACCCCGCCCGTTATACACCCGCCCGTTATACACCCGCCCGTTATACACCCGCCCGTTATACACCCCGCCCGTTATACACCCCGCCCGTTATTCACCCGCCCGTTATACACCCCGCCCGTTATACACCCTCCCGTTATACACCCGCCCGTTATTCACCCGCCCATTATTCACCCGCTCGTTATACACCCGCCCGTTATACACCCGCCCGTTATACACCCGCCCGTTATACACCCCGCCCGTTATACGCCCGCCCGTTATACACCCCGCCCGTTATACACCCGCCCGTTATACACCCGCCCATTATACACCCGCCCGTTATTCACCCCGCCCGATATTCACCCCGCCAGATATAAACCCGCCCGTTATACACACGCCCGTTACTCGCCCGCCCGTTATACATGCGCCCATTATACACCCGAACGTTATACACGCCGCCCGTTATAGACCCTGCCCGTTATACACCCTGCCCGTTATACACACCGCCCGTTATACACCCGCCTGCCCATTTTACACCCGCCCATTATACACCCGCCCGTTATACACCCCGCACGTTATACACCCGCCCGTTATACACCCGCCCGTTATACACCCCACCCATTATACACCCCACCCATTATACACCCGCCCGTTATACACCCGCCCGTTATACACCCGCCCGTTATACACCCGCCCGTTATGCACCCTGCCCGTTATACACCCGCCCGTTATACACCCGCCCGTTATACACCCGCCCGTCATACACCCCGCCCGTTATACACCCCGCCCGTTATACACCCCGCCCGTTATACACCCGCCCGTTATACACCCGCCCGTTATACACCCGCCCGTTATACACCCGCCCGTTATACACCCTGCCCGTTATACACCCTGCCCGTTATACACCCCGCCCGTTATACACCCGCCCGTTATACACCCGCCCGTTATACACCCGCCCGTTATACACCCTGCCCGTTATACACCTGCCCGTTATACACCCGCCCGTTATACACCCGCCCGTTATACACCCCGCCCGTTATACACCCTGCCCGTTATACACCCTGCCCGTTATACACCCCGACCGTTATACACCCGCCCGTTATACACCCTGCCCGTTATACACCCCGCCCGTTATACACCCGCCCGTTATACACCCCGCCCGTTATACACACCGCCCGCTATACACCCCGCCCATTATACACCCCGCCCGTTATACACCCGCCCGTTATACACCCCGCCCGTTATACACCCGCCCGTTATACACCCGCCCGTTATACACCCGCCTGTTGTACACCCGCCCGTTATTCACCCGCCCGTTATTCACACGCCCGTTATACACCCGCCCGTTATACACCCGCCCGTTAGACACCCGCCCGTTATACACCCGCCCGTTATACACCCGCCCGTTATGCACCCTGCCCGTTATACACCCGCCCGTTATACACCCCGCCGTTATACACCCCGCCCGTTATACACCCTGCCCGTTATACACCCCGCCCGTTATACACCCGCCCGTTATCCACCCTGCCCGTTATACACCCCGCCCGTTATACACCCGCCCGTTATACACTCGCCCGTTATACACCCCACCCGTTATACACCCGCCCGTTATACACCCCGCCCGTTATACACCCGCCCGTTACACACCCCGCCCGTTACACACCCCGCCCGTTATACACCCCGCCCGTTTAACACCCGCCCGTTATACACCCGCCCGTTATACACCCTGCCCGTTATACACCCGCCCGTTATACACCCTGCCCGTTATACACCCGCCCGTTATACACACCGCCCGTTATACACCCCGCCCGTTATACACCCCGCCCGTTTAACACCCGCCCGTTATACACCCGCCCGTTATACACCCTGCCCGTTATACACCCGCCCGTTATACACCCTGCCCGTTATACACCCGCCCGTTATACACACCGCCCGTTATACACCCCGCCCGTTATACACCCCGCCCGTTATACACCCGCCCGTTATACACCCGCCCGTTATACACCCCGCCTGTTATACACCCCGCCCGTTATACACTCGCCCGTTATACACCCGCCCGTTATACACCCGCCCGTTATACACCCGCCCGTTATACACCCCACCCATTATACACCCCACCCATTATACACCCGCCCGTTATACACCCAGCCCGTTACGCCCATTATACACCCCGCCCATTATACACCCGCCCGTTATACACCCCGCCCGTTATACACCCCTCCCGTTATACACCCGCCCGTTATACACCCGCCCGTTATAAACCCGCCCGTTATACACCCCGCCCGTTATACACCCCGCCCGTTATACACCCCGTCCGTTATACACACCGCCCGTTATACACCCCGCCCGTTATACACCCGCCCGTTATACACCCTGCCCGTTATACACCCGCCCGTTATACACTCGCCCGTTATACACCCGCCCGTTATACACCCGCCCGTTATACACCCGCCCGTTATACACCCCGCCCGTTATACACCCGCCCGTTATACACCCTCCCGTTATACAACCGCCCGTTATACACTGCCCGTTATACACCCCGCCCGTTATACACCCACCCGTTATACACCCGCCCGTTATACACCCCGCCCGTTATACACCCGTACACCCTGCCCGTTATACACCCGCCCGTTATACACCGCCCGTTATACACCCCGCCCGTTATACACCCGCCCGTTATACACCCCGCCCGTTATACACCCGCCCATTATACACCGCCCGTTATACACCCCGCCCGTTATACACCCGCCCGTTATACACCCCGCGCGTTATACACCCGCCCGTTATACACCCGCCTGTTATACACCCGCCCGTTATACACCCCACCCGTTATACACCCGCCCGTTACACACCCGCCCGTTACACACCCGCCCGTTATACACCCGCCCGTTATACACCCCGCCCGTTATACACCCGCCCGTTATACACCCGCCCGTTATACACCCGCCCGTTATACACCCGCCCGTTATACACCCAGCCCGTTATACACCCGTCCGTTATACACCCCGACCGTTATACACCCCGCCCGTTATACACCCGCCCGTTATACACCCGCCCGTTATACACCCGCCCATTATGCACCCTGCCCATTATACGCCCCGCCCATTATACACCCGCCCGTTATACACCCGCCCATTATACACCCGCCCATTATACACCCACCCGTTATACACCCGCCCGTTATACACCCGCCCATTATACACCCGCCCGTTATACACCCGCCTGATTTTCACCCCGCCCGTTATTCACCCCGCCCATTATTCACCCCGCCCGTTATACACCCGCCCGTTATACACTCGCCCGTTATACACCCTGCCCGTTATACACCCGCCCGTTATACACCCGCCCGTTATACACTCGCCCGTTATACACCCGTCCGTTATACACCCGCCCGTTATACACCCGCCCGTTATACACCCCGCCCGTTATACACCCGCCCGTTATACACCCTCCCGTTATACAACCGCCCGTTATACACCGCCCGTTATACACCCCGCCCGTTATACACCCACCCGTTATACACCCGCCCGTTATACACCCCGCCCGTTATACACCCGCCCGTTATACACCCGCCCGTTATACACCCGCCCGTTATACACCCCGCCCGTTATACACCCGCCCGTTATACACCCGCCCGTTATACACCCCGCCCGTTATACACCCGCCCGTTATACACCCTGCCCGTTATACACCCGCCCGTTATACACCGCCCGTTATACACCCCGCCCGTTATACACCCGCCCGTTATACACCCCGCCCGTTATACACCCGCCCATTATACACCGCCCGTTATACACCCCGCCCGTTATACACCCGCCCGTTATACACCCCGCCCGTTATACACCCGCCCGTTATACACCCGCCCGTTATACACCCGCCCGTTATACACCCCGCCCGTTATACACCCGCCCGTTATACACCCGCCCGTTACACACCCGCCCGTTACACACCCGCCCGTTATACACCCGCCCGTTATACACCCCGCCCGTTATACACCCGCCCGTTATACACCCGCCCGTTATACACCCGCCCGTTATACACCCGTCCGTTATACACCCAGACCGTTATACACCCCGCCCGTTATACACCCGCCCGTTATACACCCGCCCATTATACACCCGCCCGTTATACACCCGCCCATTATGCACCCTGCCCATTATACGCCCCGCCCATTATACACCCGCCCGTTATACACCCGCCCATTATACACCCGCCCGTTATACACCCGCCCATTATACACCCTGCCCATTATACACCCCGCCCGTTATACACCCACCCGTTATACACCCGCCCGTTATACACCCGCCTGATTTTCACCCCGCCCGTTATTCACCCCGCCCATTATTCACCCCGCCCGTTATACACCCGCCCGTTATACACTCGCCCGTTATACACCCCGCCCGTTATACACCCGCCCGTTATACACCCTCCCATTATACACCCGCCCGTTATTCACACGCCCGTTATACACCCGCCCGTTATACACCCGCCCATTATACACCCGCCCGTTATACACCCGCCCGTTATACACCCGCCCATTATACACCCGCCCGTTATACACCCGCCCGTTATTCACCCGCCTCTTATACACCCTCCCGTTATACACCCGCCCGTTATTCACCCGCCCGTTATACACCCCGCCCGTTATACACCCCGCCCGTTATTCACCCGCCCGTTATACACCCCGCCCGTTATACACCCTCCCGTTATACACCCGCCCGTTATTCACCCGCCCATTATTCACCCGCTCGTTATACACCCGCCCGTTATACACCCGCCCGTTATACACCCGCCCGTTATACACCCCGCCCGTTATACGCCCGCCCGTTATACACCCCGCCCGTTATACACCCGCCCGTTATACACCCGCCCGTTATACACCCGCCCATTATACACCCGCCCGTTATTCACCCCGCCCGATATTCACCCCGCCAGATATAAACCCGCCCGTTATACACACGCCCGTTACTCGCCCGCCCGTTATACATGCGCCCATTATACACCCGAACGTTATACACGCCGCCCGTTATACACCCTGCCCGTTATACACCCTGCCCGTTATACACACCGCCCGTTATACACCCGCCTGACCATTTTACACCCGCCCATTATACACCCGCCCGTTATACACCCCGCACGTTATACACCCGCCCGTTATACACCCGCCCGTTATACACCCCACCCATTATACACCCCACCCATTATACACCCGCCCGTTATACACCCAGCCCGTTACGCCCATTATACACCCCGCCCATTATACACCCGCCCGTTATACACCCCGCCCGTTATACACCCCTCCCGTTATACACCCGCCCGTTATACACCCGCCCGTTATAAACCCGCCCGTTATACACCCCGCCCGTTATACACGCCGCCCGTTATACACCCCGTCCGTTATACACCCCGCCCGTTATACACCCCGCCCGTTATACACCCGCCCGTTATACACCCTGCCCGTTATACACCCGCCCGTTATACACCCGCCCGTTATACACTCGCCCGTTATACACCCGCCCGTTATACACCCGCCCGTTATACACCCGCCCGTTATACACCCCGCCCGTTATACACCCGCCCGTTATACACCCTCCCGTTATACAACCGCCCATTATACACTGCCCGTTATACACCCCGCCCGTTATACACCCACCCGTTATACACCCGCCCGTTATACACCCGCCCGTTATACACCCGCCCGTTATACACCCGCCCGTTATACACCCCGCCCGTTATACACCCGCCCGTTATACACCCTGCCCGTTATACACCCGCCCGTTATACACCGCCCGTTATACACCCCGCCCGTTATACACCCGCCCGTTATACACCCCGCCCGTTATACACCCGCCCATTATACACCGCCCGTTATACACCCCGCCCGTTATACACCCGCCCGTTATACACCCCGCGCGTTATACACCCGCCCGTTATACACCCGCCTGTTATACACCCGCCCGTTATACACCCCACCCGTTATACACCCGCCCGTTACACACCCGCCCGTTACACACCCGCCCGTTATACACCCGCCCGTTATACACCCGCCCGTTATACACCCGCCCGTTATACACCCGCCCGTTATACACCCGCCCGTTATACACCCAGCCCGTTATACACCCGTCCGTTATACACCCCGACCGTTATACACCCCGCCCGTTATACACCCGCCCGTTATACACCCGCCCGTTATACACCCGCCCGTTATACACCCGCCCATTATGCACCCTGCCCATTATACGCCCCGCCCATTATACACCCGCCCGTTATACACCCGCCCATTATACACCCACCCGTTATACACCCGCCCGTTATACACCCGCCCATTATACACCCGCCCGTTATACACCCGCCCGATTTTCACCCCGCCCGTTATTCACCCCGCCCATTATTCACCCCGCCCGTTATACACCCGCCCGTTATACACTCGCCCGTTATACACCCTGCCCGTTATACACCCGCCCGTTATACACCCGCCCGTTATACACTCGCCCGTTATACACCCGTCCGTTATACACCCGCCCGTTATACACCCGCCCGTTATACACCCCGCCCGTTATACACCCGCCCGTTATACACCCTCCCGTTATACAACCGCCCGTTATACACCGCCCGTTATACACCCCGCCCGTTATACACCCACCCGTTATACACCCGCCCGTTATACACCCCGCCCGTTATACACCTGCCCGTTATACACCCGCCCGTTATACACCCGCCCGTTATACACCCCGCCCGTTATACACCCGCCCGTTATACACCCGCCCGTTATACACCCCGCCCGTTATACACCCGCCCGTTATACACCCTGCCCGTTATACACCCGCCCGTTATACACCGCCCGTTATACACCCCGCCCGTTATACACCCGCCCGTTATACACCCCGCCCGTTATACACCCGCCCATTATACACCGCCCGTTATACACCCCGCCCGTTATACACCCGCCCGTTATACACCCCGCCCGTTATACACCCGCCCGTTATACACCCGCCCGTTATACACCCGCCCGTTATACACCCCGCCCGTTATACACCCGCCCGTTATACACCCGCCCGTTATACACCCGCCCGTTATACACCCGCCCGTTATACACCCGCCCGTTATACACCCGCCCGTTATACACCCGCCCGTTATTCACCCGCCTCTTATACACCCTCCCGTTATACACCCGCCCGTTATTCACCCGCCCGTTATACACCCCGCCCGTTATACACCCCGCCCGTTATACACCCCGCCCGTTATTCACCCGCCCGTTATACACCCCGCCCGTTATACACCCTCCCGTTATACACCCGCCCGTTATTCACCCGCCCATTATTCACCCGCTCGTTATACACCCGCCCGTTATACACCCGCCCGTTATACACCCGCCCGTTATACACCCCGCCCGTTATACGCCCGCCCGTTATACACCCCGCCCGTTATACACCCGCCCGTTATACACCCGCCCGTTATACACCCGCCCATTATACACCCGCCCGTTATTCACCCCGCCCGATATTCACCCCGCCAGATATAAACCCGCCCGTTATACACACGCCCGTTACTCGCCCGCCCGTTATACATGCGCCCATTATACACCCGAACGTTATACACGCCGCCCGTTATACACCCTGCCCGTTATACACCCTGCCCGTTATACACACCGCCCGTTATACACCCGCCTGCCCATTTTACACCCGCCCATTATACACCCGCCCGTTATACACCCCGCACGTTATACACCCGCCCGTTATACACCCGCCCGTTATACACCCCACCCATTATACACCCCACCCATTATACACCCGCCCGTTATACACCCAGCCCGTTACGCCCATTATACACCCCGCCCATTATACACCCGCCCGTTATACACCCCGCCCGTTATACACCCCTCCCGTTATACACCCGCCCGTTATACACCCGCCCGTTATAAACCCGCCCGTTATACACCCCGCCCGTTATACACCCCGCCCGTTATACACCCCGTCCGTTATACACCCCGCCCGTTATACACCCCGCCCGTTATACACCCGCCCGTTATACACCCTGCCCGTTATACACCCGCCCGTTATACACCCGCCCGTTATACACTCGCCCGTTATACACCCGCCCGTTATACACCCGCCCGTTATACACCCGCCCGTTATACACCCCGCCCGTTATACACCCGCCCGTTATACACCCTCCCGTTATACAACCGCCCGTTATACACTGCCCGTTATACACCCCGCCCGTTATACACCCACCCGTTATACACCCGCCCGTTATACACCCCGCCCGTTATACACCCGCCCGTTATACACCCGCCCGTTATACACCCGCCCGTTATACACCCCGCCCGTTATACACCCGCCCGTTATACACCCTGCCCGTTATACACCCTGCCCGTTATACACCCGCCCGTTATACACCGCCCGTTATACACCCCGCCCGTTATACACCCGCCTGTTATACACCCCGCCCGTTATACACCCGCCCATTATACACCGCCCGTTATACACCCCGCCCGTTATACACCCGCCCGTTATACACCCCGCGCGTTATACACCCGCCCGTTATACACCCGCCCGTTATACACCCGCCCGTTATACACCCGCCCGTTATACACCCCGCCCGTTATACACCCGCCCGTTATACACCCTGCCCGTTATACACCCGCCCGTTATACACCGCCCGTTATACACCCCGCCCGTTATACACCCGCCTGTTATACACCCCGCCCGTTATACACCCGCCCATTATACACCGCCCGTTATACACCCCGCCCGTTATACACCCGCCCGTTATACACCCCGCGCGTTATACACCCGCCCGTTATACACCCGCCCGTTATACACCCCACCCGTTATACACCCGCCCGTTACACACCCGCCCGTTACACACCCGCCCGTTATACACCCGCCCGTTATACACCCCGCCCGTTATACACCCGCCCGTTATACACCCGCCCGTTATACACCCGCCCGTTATACACCCGCCCGTTATACACTCGCCCGTTATACACCCGTCCGTTATACACCCGCCCGTTATACACCCGCCCGTTATACACCCCGCCCGTTATACACCCGCCCGTTATACACCCTCCCGTTATACAACCGCCCGTTATACACCGCCCGTTATACACCCCGCCCGTTATACACCCGCCCGTTATACACCCGCCCGTTATACACCCCGCCCGTTATACACCCGCCCGTTATACACCCGCCCGTTATACACCCGCCCGTTATACACCCCGCCCGTTATACACCCGCCCGTTATACACCCGCCCGTTATACACCCCGCCCGTTATACACCCGCCCGTTATACACCCTGCCCGTTATACACCCGCCCGTTATACACCGCCCGTTATACACCCCGCCCGTTATACACCCGCCCGTTATACACCCCGCCCGTTATACACCCGCCCATTATACACCGCCCGTTATACACCCCGCCCGTTATACACCCGCCCGTTATACACCCCGCCCGTTATACACCCGCCCGTTATACACCCGCCCGTTATACACCCGCCCGTTATACACCCCGCCCGTTATACACCCGCCCGTTATACACCCGCCCGTTACACACCCGCCCGTTACACACCCGCCCGTTATACACCCGCCCGTTATACACCCCGCCCGTTATACACCCGCCCGTTATACACCCGCCCGTTATACACCCGCCCGTTATACACCCGTCCGTTATACACCCCGACCGTTATACACCCCGCCCGTTATACACCCGCCCGTTATACACCCGCCCGTTATACACCCGCCCATTATACACCCGCCCGTTATACACCCGCCCATTATGCACCCTGCCCATTATACGCCCCGCCCATTATACACCCGCCCGTTATACACCCGCCCATTATACACCCGCCCGTTATACACCCGCCCATTATACACCCTGCCCATTATACACCCCGCCCGTTATACACCCACCCGTTATACACCCGCCCGTTATACACCCGCCTGATTTTCACCCCGCCCGTTATTCACCCCGCCCATTATTCACCCCGCCCGTTATACACCCGCCCGTTATACACTCGCCCGTTATACACCCCGCCCGTTATACACCCGCCCGTTATACACCCTCCCATTATACACCCGCCCGTTATTCACACGCCCGTTATACACCCGCCCGTTATACACCCGCCCGTTATACACCCGCCCGTTATACACCCGCCCGTTATACACCCGCCCATTATACACCCGCCCGTTATACACCCGCCCGTTATTCACCCGCCTCTTATACACCCTCCCGTTATACACCCGCCCGTTATTCACCCGCCCGTTATACACCCCGCCCGTTATACACCCCGCCCGTTATACACCCCGCCCGTTATTCACCCGCCCGTTATACACCCCGCCCGTTATACACCCTCCCGTTATACACCCGCCCGTTATTCACCCGCCCATTATTCACCCGCTCGTTATACACCCGCCCGTTATACACCCGCCCGTTATACACCCGCCCGTTATACACCCCGCCCGTTATACGCCCGCCCGTTATACACCCCGCCCGTTATACACCCGCCCGTTATACACCCGCCCGTTATACACCCGCCCATTATACACCCGCCCGTTATTCACCCCGCCCGATATTCACCCCGCCAGATATAAACCCGCCCGTTATACACACGCCCGTTACTCGCCCGCCCGTTATACATGCGCCCATTATACACCCGAACGTTATACACGCCGCCCGTTATACACCCTGCCCGTTATACACCCTGCCCGTTATACACACCGCCCGTTATACACCCGCCTGCCCATTTTACACCCGCCCATTATACACCCGCCCGTTATACACCCCGCACGTTATACACCCCGCCAGTTATACACCCAGCCCGTTATGCACCCCGCCCGTTATACACTCGCCCGTTATACACCCGCCCATTATACATCCACCCGCCCGTTACACACCCGCCCATTATACACCCGCCCATTATACACCCGCCCGTTATACAGTCCGCCCATTATACAAGTCGCCCGTTATACAACCCGCCCATTATACACCCGCCCATTATACATTGGCTCATTATATACCTGCCCGTTATACACCCCGCCCATTATATACCCGCCCGTTATAAACCCGCCCGTTATACACCCGCTTCTTATACAGCCACCCATTATACACCCGCCCGTTATTCACTCGCCTGTTACACACTGGCCCATTATACAACCCGTCCGTTGTTCACTCGCCTGTCATACACCCTGCCCGTTATACATCCGCCCATTTTACAACCCGCCCGTTAATCACGCGCCTGTCATACACCCGCCTGTTAAACACCTGCCCGTTATTCACCCGCCCGTTATTCACCCGCCCGTTATACACCCGCCCATTATACACCCCGCCCATTATACACTACGTCCGTTATACACCTGCCCGTTATACACTACGTCCATTATACACCCCGCCCATTATACACCCCGCCCATTATACACCCCACCCGTTATTCACCCGCCCGTTATTCACATGCCCGTTATACACCCTGCCCATTATACACCTGCCTGTTACTCGCCCGCCTGTTATACACCCCGCCCATTATACACCTGCCTGTTACTCGCCCGCCTGTTATACACCCCGCCCATTATACACCTGCCTGTTACTCACCCGCCTGTTATACACCCGCCCGTTATACACCCGCCCGTTATACACCCACCCATTATACACCCGCCCGTTATACCCCCGCCCGTTATACACCCGCCCGTTATACCCCCGCCCGTTATACACCCGCCCGTTATACACCCGCCCATTATACACCCACCCGTTATACACCCACCCATTATACACCCGCCCGTTATACACCCACCTGTTATACACCCACCCGTTATACACTGTGGAAGTACAGTTTCTCATTTAGACATAAAATGGCTTCCTGGGCATAGAATGAAATCCATTTAAACTTTAAAATGGCCAACAGCATGATTCACTAATCATGTTTCAAGGGAACGAGATAATTTAGGAATGCTATATACGTACTCCTTGTTTATGATAAGCTTAACAAGGAGCCTCATTTACCAAACAAACAGCCAAGGACATGATAAGGTAAACATCGGCCAACAGGCCCAGTTGGTACAGTGAGAGAACAGAGGGAACAGAGAGATCCCATAATAAAGGATTAGTTAATCTTATCCCAAGGTATTTCCGTTCGTTATTCTAACGCAGCCCGGAATACGTTGTTTCAATAATTCGCAAGGTCTGTGCCTTTGTAATCAGTTATGATTCAATACTATGTCATGTGGCATAGAAAGCCTGTTTTGCTTCTGTACTGTATAAATATACTACAACTCCTGTATTACTTTGAAGAGGTCTGATGTAGCCCTTGTCTACACAACTCTTCCCTTGCAAGCAAATAAAGCCTGTCTTTAACGATACTTTGTGTTTAAGAGTCTTACTCGGGAGTCGAGACTTCGACAACACCCACCCATTATACACCCGCCCATTATACACCCGCCCATTATACACCCACCCGTTGTACACCCCGCCCGTTATACACCCGCCCGTTTTACACCTGCCCGTTATACACCCGCCCGTTTTACACCTGCCCGTTATACACCCGCCCATTATACGCCCGCCCGTTATACACCCACCCATTATACACCCGCCCGTTATACACCCGCCCGTTATACACCCGCCCATTATACACCTGCCCGTTATACACCCCGCTCGTTATACACCCCGCCCATTATACACCTGCCCGTTATACACCCCGCTCGTTATACACCCGCCCGTTATACACCCGCCCATTATACACCCGCCCGTTATACACCCGCCCGTTATACAACCACCCGTTATACACCCGCCCGTTATACACCCGCCCGTTATACACCCACCCATTATACACCCGCCCGTTATACACCCACCCATTATACACCCGCCCGTTATACACCCGCCCGTTATACACCCGCCCATTATACACCTGCCCGTTATACACCCCGCCCGTTATACACCCACCCGTTATACACCCACCCGCCCGTTATACACCCCGCCCGTTATACACCCACCCGTTATACACCCCGCCCATTATACACCCGCCCGTTATACACCCACCCGTTATACACCCGCCCGTTATACACCCACCCATTATACACCCTGCCCATTATACACTCGCCCGTTATACACCCCGCCCATTATACACCCGCCCATTATACACCCGCCCATTATACACCCGCCCGTTATACACCCGCCCGTTATACACCCGCCCGTTATACACCCGCCTGATTTTCCTCTCCACAGGGCAGGCAATGGCTGATCCCTCCACTAATGGCTGATCCCTCCTCTAATGCCTGTTTTCCCTCCACCATCGAGTGTTAAACGCTGACCTTGAATGTTCAAAAGGAACATTTCCTGGGGTTTACAGTACTGCAGTAACCAAACGCACCATCGCTACTTCTCTTTTATAACCCACAACTGGATCTAATAAAACCCAGTTCATCCCTTTGTGTGCAGTAATTGCAAAATGTTTTCAATTAGCCTGGTCATTACCAACAAATACAAGGAAGATAAAGAGCATTTAAAGTCTCTGGGCATATTATACATAGGGACTAATGTATGGCAGATGGGTTTAATGTCAATATAAATGTAAAGTAAAGCGTATTGAAACAGAAAAATCCAATATTGATGGACGATGAAAGGGTGTACATTATCAAAGTGCGAGAAAGAAAAGGATTTGGATGTGTTTGTGGGTCATTTCCTGAATGTTTCCAATCGGTTTGAAGTTGTCTCCAAAGCTAATCGAATATTAGGACAGATATAAAAGGTATTTGAGTATAAGTCTAGACAAACTAATCTAACACTGTATACATCATTGAAGAGGCAGCACTTAACTTCAAAAGGACATTGATCCTGCATTCTTACTCTCACCTGGTGCCACCTCGGTCTCAAGAGGTTGAGACGTTAGTGACTGGAGCACAGCTTCCTGATTACTAAAGAGCCTTTCTCTTCCGGCCCTCACCTCTGCCAGCATTATGTCCACCACATCTTCTGAAACCTTGGTCATTGCAGACCTCCAGATGGTGTTCCTCATTCTGCCATCAATATTACATGTTCAAATGTTATTTATTTTATTCGTTCCTGGGATGTGGGCATCGCTGGCAAGGCCGGCATTTATTGCCCATCCCTTGAGAAGGTGGTGGTGAGCCACCTTCTTGAACTGCTGCAGTCCGTGTGGTGAAGGTACTCCCACAGTGCTGTTAGGGAGGGAGTTCCAGGATTTTGAACCAGCGACGATGAAGGAACGGCGATATATTTCCAAGCCAGGATGGTGTGTGACTTGGAGGGGAACTTGGAGGTGATGGTGTTCCCATGCACCTGCTGCCTTTGTCCTTCTAAGTGCTAGAGGTCGCGTGTTTGGGAGGTGCTGCGAAGAAGCCTTGGCGAGTTGCTGCAGTGCATCTTGTAGATGGTACACACTTGCAGCCACAGTACGCCGGTGGTGGAGGGAGTGAATGTTTAAGGTGGTGGATGGGGTGCCAATCAAGTGGGCTGCTTTGTCCTGGATGGTGTCGAGCTTCTTCAATGTTGTTGGAGCTGCCCTCATCCAGGCAAGTGGAGAGTATTCCATCACACTCCTTACTTGTGCCTTGTAGATGGTGGAAAGGCTTTGGGGAGTCAGGAGGTGAGACACTCATGGTAGAATACCCAGCCTCTGACCTGCTCTTGTTGCCACAGTATTTATGCGGCTAGTCCAGTTGAGTTTCTGGTCAATGGCGACTCCCAGGACTTTTCTCTCTCTACCTCCTCCCCGCTCCTGAGCGACCTACAATGCTTCTGCCCATTTCAGCTGCAACAACCCTTTAATTGCCCTGATTTCCCTCCCACCCTCCCAGCGATTGACACACAATCAAGAGTCAGTAGGACTAAAATCCCATCCGGCAAATTCAATCAGGCTCCCCCAGAGGAACCCGTGATCTGGCATCCCGTGTCCTCACCATCACAGGGCCCTCCTACTTCCACCTCTGTAACATCGTCCATCTGCTGCCAAGGGCCTATCCAGCCTATTGTGTCTCTAGGCTCGACTGTTCTGGAGCTCTCCTGGCCGGTCTCGCAATCTCAACCCTCTATGAGCTTCAGCTAGTCCGAGGCTCTGCTTCCTGTGTCCTATTCCGCACTAGATCCCAATCATGCATCTCCCCTGTGTTCACTACCCTGCATTGGCTCCGGGTTTCCTCACCGCGTCAGATCTAAAATTCTTAACCTCATCTTCAAACTCCTTCCTGGCCTCGCCCCTCCCTATCTCTGTGACCTTCTCATGCCCTACAACGCTCCGAGAACTCTGCGTTCCGAGAACTCTAGTCTCTCCATAAACCTGAGCTCATCCAAAACTCTGCTGCCCGCATCCTAACTTGCAGCAAGTCCCGTTCACCCATCACCCCTGTGCTCGCTGACCCGTGTCCTAACTCTCACCAAGTCCCGTTCACCCATCACCCCTGTGCTCGCTGACCCGTGTCCTAACTTGCAGCAAATCCCGTTCACCCATCACCCCTGTGCTCGCTGACCCGTGTCCTAACTTGCAGCAAATCCCGTTCACCCATCACCCCTGTGCTCGCTGACCTACATTGGCTCCCGGTCCAGCAACACCTCAATTTTAAAATCCTTACCCCTGTGTTCAAATCCCTTCCTGGCTTCACCCCTCCCTGTCTCTGTAACTTTCTCCAGCCCTACAATCCTAGTTTCCTGTGTATCCTGAAAGCCCTTTACCCAACCAATGGTGGACATGCCTTCAACCGTCTAGGCACTACGCTCTGGAATTCACTCCCACTTCCCTCTCCTCCTCTGTTACTTTTCCCAACATCATCTGGATTTTCTTCTGCTATACCACATCAAATTGGCCAACAATGGGAGGAAATTGAGTGAGAAGGACTACTGCCATATTCCCTGTCCCGACCTCAAATTTCCTTCTCCCGAAAGCTGAAAATTAGCCCCGTAATCTCCTCACTTCTCCTCAGAACCACAATGATCAACAGCACCTGGTACCTTTCATTTTTCTCTGCATGTAACAAGGAAGTTTCTCATTGTGAAAATCAGGGACGCTTAAGAGAATATGGGAGAGAAATTCGGTATAGCCCTGTTTGGGGCGCCGCTATCGGCCGTGCGCAAAATTTAACGCCTGGCGCTAATTATCGCCTTCGACAGCAAACTTGGCTTTTATCGCCCCTGGAGGTAATTGGAGCGCTAAATCAGGCGCTTCACACCTCTCTTAAGGCGCTAAGGCCGAGGAGCGAGGTGCTACCTCAGAGCGCGGGCACAGCGCAGGTGTTGTCAGTTAGCGATTGAACACAGATACACTGGCGCCAGTCAGTTCTTAAAGGGGAGGGTCGATCTTGCTCTGCAGCCACACCCTGCTCATTGGAGCCTTGAATCTCAGTCTGGACAGACCTGTGGCTAAATCTTGCAGCCAAGGACTATGGAGAGGGCCAGGGAGCGAGCACAGCGCTTCAGCGAGCGGGCCTTGGAGGCTCTGGTTGGCGTGGTGGAGCGCAGAAGATCTATACTGTACCCAGAGAGTGGCAGGAGACCTTTGCCACGCGAGTACAGAAGAGTGTGGAGGGAGGTGGCTCAGAGAGTCTCCTCAAGCAGCATGGTGCCTAGGACCCATATCCAATGTAGGAAAAAGTTCAATGACCTCACTCGGGTCGTCAGAGTGAGTGCCTTTTTTTCAAAACCCCTCCATCCCTCCATCTCAACCTCACTTTATGGCCAGAGGGTCTTAAAGGCCCCAAAGCCCAACACTCATCCAACACCTATGGCCCTTTCATCAAACACACACACACATTCCACACTTTGCACACAGTAAGGGCTATTCAACTATGGGAGGCACATCAGGCAAGACCATGGCTGCATACAGTAAGGGCTATTCAACTATGGGAGGCATTTCAGGCAAGACCATGGCTGCATACAGTAAGGGCTATTCAACTATGGGAGGCATTTCAGGCAAGACCATGGCTGCATACAGTAAGGGCTATTCAACTATGGGCGCGATTTTAGGCAAGACCATGGCTGCATACAGTAAGGGCTATTCAACTATGGGAGCCATTTCAGGCAAGACCATGGCTGCATACAGCAAGGGCTATTCAACTATGGGAGGCATTTCAGGCAAGACCATGGCTGTATATTTACTCAGACGCCGTCCTTTTTCTTGCAGGCCAAGCTATCTCATAATAGGAAACAGCAGCAACAGACGGGTGGAGGGCGGCCTCTGCGATCTTGAGGTGCGCGTCCAGAGGATTGTGGCAAGCCGGGTGATTGGTCCCATCGCCACTGGAGACGCCGACCCCGTTCTGGACAGCACCTTTTTGTACTCTCTTCTTCCACTTGTTCCTCACAACAGCAGCCTTTGACATTTTCAATCCAATTACTAAATCGCTGCACTCATGCCTCCCTTGCTGCCACCTTGTCCTCATGCTAAAGCCACTCTTGTACCTCCCTGCTTTCAGATGGTGATTCACCAAGTGAGGAGGCGGGCCCTCAAGCTGCCAGTGGGAGTGAAGCTGAAGGCGAGGAGGAAGGGGAAGCCGGAGCATCAGCGCCACCCTCTCCCGAGGAAGCCCATGCCCACACTGGGGACACGCCTTCCCTGGAGGGGAGTAGGGGGGAATGGTCTGATGATGGTGAAGCTCCAGGACCCAGTGGGCTGCAGCAATGCGATGGGGGTAGGGAAGCTCGGGGGCCTTCTCCCCGGAGGGAGAGTATGCCATTGAGTCCTACTGCACTGGACACAGAGGAGGAGCGGGTCCTCGCTGAAATGAGTGCCCAGGCGGAGCACAGGCACACTGAGCTCATGGCTGCAATGGCAAGGACACCCAAGGAGTGTGGAGCACTTCGCTGTAGCACAGGTGGCTGCCACGCAAATGCTTAGTGCTGCAATTCAGTCACTGGCTGCTATGAGCCCATCTCAGACTGCTCTCATGCAGACTCAGATTGAGGCCACGCGAGCACTGACTGCTGCCATCTCGCTGCTTCGGACACATTTCCCCGGGGCTCTCACCGCACTGCAGCAGGCCAGCAATCTGTGCTCCAGCAGAATGCTCCGGATGCTGAAGTGCTGCCCCGTGGGAGTGCCAGTGTGTCGGTCAAGCAGGGAGTTGCTGTCCTCTCTCAAGATGACAGCATTCCTGCTGCCACCACTGTCACTTTTCCACTGCACTTGCCACCGCCTGTAGGACAGACTGCTGCCGCCCATGCAGAGTTGGTGCAGTCTGCAGCCGGGCCCTCCAGGCCCAGAGCTGGTCGAGGCCGTCCTTCAAGGGCATCTGCAGTCTCAGGTTGTGACAATCAGCAGCCTTCCACCAGCCTTGCTGCAGCCACTGGGGTCCCATTACAGAGGAATTGCAGGGTGGGAAGGGGGGAATTTTGCAAGGGAAGCAGATCACCCTCGAAGGGCAAAAAGTAGGAGGTGTGACAAAATGTTGTTCATTGTTTTATTAAAGGCCGAGGTTCGTGCTCAAATTTTAAAAACTGTTTTGGACATTGTCTCCAGGTTGTGAGAGCTGTTGTGTATGTACCTTTAAGAGAATAACTGGTCTCAGACTGCAGTACCGGCAGTGACCACCCCTGTATAAAAGCGCTAGTGAGCCTCTGTTGTTTCAGTTTCACTATTGACTTCCATCAGTAAAGACTTGTTTTGTTCAACTCCTGCTGTCCGTGTCTCAATCATTCACGGACGTAATACTGGTGACGAGCAGATACGAACCTACCTACAGTCTGCACCACCTCCTGGGATCCATTCATGCAGCGAAGTGAGCAGAGGTCGAGGCCAGAAAGAAAAGGAAGTAAGAGGCAGTAGAAACGGGCGTCGACCGTGGGCATCCGCCCCTGTGTTTGCAGAGTTGAGGATTGCTGAAGAAGCTGTCGGAAGCGGGGCCTAGTTCCTGTCGACGGTGCTTCAGCTAATCGGGCTGGTGGCAGGTATTGCACTGATCCTTCCTGGGCTGCGGCGGTCGCGAACTCGAGCGGGTGGCATGCAACGGGGCCGAGCAGCGTTGCCAGGAAGAAGAGAGAGAGAGGGTGGAGCACGCAGGGCGCGGCCGGTGCTACGAAGCCGGGCTGCGTATAGACCCGCGAAGAGGGAGGCAAGAGTCCCACAGGGTTGTTCCACGACGGGAAAATAATTTAAAAAAAGAAATATTAAACGCGCAAGAAACCGCGAGGAGCTGCAGGTTGCAACAGGAACCGCGGAAAGCAGCGCTAACAACAGCGGGGAAGAAGGCAAAGCGCGGGAGGCGCCATCTTAATCAGCGGGGAAGAAGGCAAAGCGCGGGAGGCACCATTTTGTTAAATCGGGGAAGAAGGCAAAGCGCGGGAGGCGCCATTTTAGATTTGCAAGATGCCGAAGACTGGCTGTATCACTGCTTTTGATAATACAATAGAGGACTGGACCACGTATGTGGAAAGAGTCGAGGTATATTTCGAGGCAAACGAAATAGCGGAGGAGAAAAAGGCATCGATATTGCTAAACTTAATGGGCGCTAGAACGTACGGCCTATTGCGGGACCTGATTACTCCAGCCAAACCGAAGGCGAAGAGTTTTAACGAAATTGTTGCTGTCCTACAGGAACACCTAAACCCTGCACCGCTGTTGATAGCAGAAAGATTTAAATTCCACAGGAGAACTCAGCATAAAGATGAGAGCAATGCTGAGTACCTTACGGAACTACGCAAGCTATCAAAGCACTGCCAGTTCGGAGCAGGACTGGCAGATACCCTACGGGACAAATTTGTCTGTGGACTCCTGCGTGAAGGAACACAGAAGAAGTTACTCTCAGAGAAAGAGCTGACGCTAGAAAAGGCTTTCAGCGTGGCAGTATCGTATGAAGCAGCAGCCAGGGGAGCTGCAGAAATTCAACAAAAACCACAGGAATACGGCACCCACGAAATGACACGGGGATTTGCAAAATGTTATTGCTGTGGCAGAACTAACCATGACCAGAAGGACTGCTGGTCCAAAGACAAAATATGCAGGCAATGCGGGAAGATGGGACACATTGCACGAGTTTGCAGGTCTGGGAAGAAGACCAGCGACAACAAAAAGGCTACTAAGGAACCATACAAGAAAGTACAAAAGATGACGGACAGTAGTTCCGAAGACCAGATGAGCGATAGTGAATCCGGGAACAGGAGACTAAGCTGTCTCAAACTTCACAATGTAATCGCAAAAGAGGATCACCGAACCATTTGGGTCACCCTCACGATAGCAGGGTCCCAAGTTAAAATGGAACTGGATACAGGATCAGCGCTAACCGTCATGAATCGACGAGACTATGAGCGGCTATTTTCACACATACCCTTGAGAGAGACATCCTTCATCTTGACGACGTATACGGGGCAAAAGGTATACCCCAGAGGAAAAATAAGGGTGCCTGTCGAATACAACGGCAAGAAAATACGGAAATTGTATCTCTACATACTGCCAAATGGTGGACCACCGTTATTGGGACGGGAATGGATCAGGAAGATAAACTTAGATTGGCACTCCATTCATGCAATGACGGTGGACGGTAAAAAAGATGAAGACGTCACTCCTGGACGATTGTCAACAATCTTAGCTAACGCCAAAGAGGTATTTCAACAAGAACTGGGCACGCTTAAAGGCGTAACCGCCTCGATAAAAATAGAAAAGAATGCAGTTCCCAAGTTTTTCAAAGCAAGACCGGTACCATATGCAATTCGCCCAGCCGTCGAGGCAGAGCTGGAGAATCTGGAGAAGGCAGGCGTGTTGTCTAAGGTCGACTGGAGCGAGTGGGCAACACCCATCGTTCCTGTCATAAAGAAAACGTTAAGGAATAAGTCCGGGGAGCCAAGGAAGATTCGCATCTGTGGGGATTTCAAGGTGACGGTGAACCCAGTCCTTCACACAGTATAATATCCTCTTCAAGGATAGAAGACATCTTCGCCTCACTGTCTGGAGGGAAGCGTTTTACAAAAATTGACCTTGCACAAGCATATTTGCAGATGGAGGTTGAAGAGTCCTCTAGGAAGTATCTCACGATAAACACTCACAAAGGTCTTTACCAGTATCATCGATTGGTATTCGGAGTAGCATCGGCTCTGGCGATATGGCAAAGAGTGATGGAACAAGTCCTGCAAGGGATTCCGGGGACTCAGTGTTACTTGGACGACATCCTTGTGACAGGTGAAGATGACAGTGAACACCTTAACAACCTAGAACAGGTGCTCACTAGACTACGGGAACATGGGCTGCGAGCCAACCGCCCCAAGTGCGAATTTTTTAAGAAACAGATATCGTATTGTGGCCACGTGATTGATGAAGAGGGGTTACATAAGTCCCCTGACAAAATTGATGCGGTTGTTAAGGCCCCAGCGCCTGAAAATGTGTCGCAACTGAGGTCATTCCTCGGATTGGTGAATTACTACCATAAGTTTTTGCCGAATTTGTCGAAAATTCTGCACTCACTGAATGCCCTGCTACGAACGGGGGTAGCATGGAAATGGATCGATGATTGTAAGCGTGCTTTTCAGAAGAGTAAGGACTTAATCACTTCAAGGGAAGTATTGGCTCACTACAACCCAGCACTGCCGATCAGACTGGCGTGTGATGCGTCTCCCTACGGCATTGGGGCGGTACTGTCACGTAAATTCCTTGATGGTTCAGAGAGGCCGATAGCTTTTGCGTCACGCTCGTTAACTTCTGCCGAGCGTAACTACGCCCAGATTGACAGAGAGGCCCTCAGCCTAGTGTGGGGGGTGAAGAAGTTCAATCACTACCTGCACGGTCAAAAATTTACTCTACTAACCGATCATCAACCTCTTGTCTCCATTTTCAACCCTCAGAAGGGCGTACCAATAATGACAGCACAACAGCTGCAGAGGTGGTCCCTTTTCCTAGGGGCACACCAATATGACATCGAGTACAAAGGAACTAAACAGCATGGAAATGCTGATGGATTGTCACGCCTACCGTTGCCGACGGTGGAAGAAGAAGACCTTGCAGTGGATCCAATGGAGTTATTCCACTCGACCATAGTCGAATGTCTCCCTGTGATGAATGCAAACATAGAAAAGGAAACATGGAATGACCCGACACTATCACGGGTCTATGATTTAACGGTGAAGGGATGGCCAGCACATGGCGAACCACTGCTGCCAGCATTCTCGCCGAGAAGAGAACAGCTGTCAGTGTGCAGAGGAACCTTGATGTGTGGATCCAGAGTAGTAATTCCACCTAAGTTGACGGATAGAGTGCTCAATGAGCTTCATGAGGGTCATCTGGGTGGGGTAAAAATGAAGAACTTAGCCAGAGCGTTTGTGTGGTGGCCGGGAATCGATAGAGAAATCGAAGAGATGACCAAGAGCTGTGCAGGATGCCAGAAGGTCCAAAACGCCCCACCACAAGCTCCTCTGCATCCATGGGAGTGGCCCTCATCTCCATGGCAAAGGGTGCACATTGATTTTGCTGGTCCCTTCATGGACTCGATGTTTTTAATTGCGGTGGATGCACATTCAAAGTGGCCAGAGGTAATAAAAATGTCCTCAACCACCACGGAAAAAACTATCACAGTTTTACGAACCATATTCGCCAGGAATGGGCTGCCTGAACAGATTTGCTCTGACAATGGACCACAGTTTGTGTCTGAAGAGTTCCGGAGGTTCTTAAAGAACAATGGTGTTAAGCATTACACATCTGCTCCATATCATCCAGCCACTAATGGATTGGCTGAGAGGTTCGTTCAAACATTCAAGAAGGCTATCAAGGCAATGTGTAATGAAGATATACCCCTGCAACACAAGGTGGACAACTTCTTGTTTGCCTACCGGAATGCGACACATGCGGTTACCAACCAAACTCCAGCCATGATGTTCTTCAATCGAAGACTACGATGCCGCTTGGATTTGGTTAAGCCAAACGTCCGAAGAGATGTGGAGAACAGGCAGTTTCAGAATATGAATGAAAGACCGACCAGGAGTTTTAAGATAGGTCAACCAGTTTTGGCCCGGGACTACCGCACTGAGAAATGGCAGCCAGGAACGATTTGTACACGACAAGGACCTCTCATGTATACCGTGGACGTTGGGGAGAGCATTGTAAGACACCATGCTGACCAGATTCTAGAGTCACTGGAAAACGTCAACTCCACACCACGATCTGATACACCTGGTAATGAAATCGACGTTCCAATTGCAGCTACCGCAGAACCGGTAATATTGGAAGCAGATGAACCAAACAACGACATTGATCCCGACTCAACATTGCCAGAAGAACCTGATACCCCAAAGAGGCGTTATCCAGACAGAATCAGGAAGCCTCCTCAAAGACTGAACTTATAATTGCTTAAACTTAACCAATGTATCTAGCAACAGTAATTGTGATTGTAATTAGTTATCATTTAGTTGTTAAATGAATGTTATGTACTGTTTATCTAAAAGGGGAGGAATTGTTGTGTATGTACCTTTAAGAGAATAACTGGTCTCAGACTGCAGTACCGGCAGTGACCACCCCTGTATAAAAGGCGCTAGTGAGCCTCTGTGTTTTTAGTTTCACTATTGACTTCCACCAGTAAAGACTTATTTTGTTCACTCCTGCTGATGTCTCAATTATTCACGGACGTAACACTGTGGGTAGCGGAGCGGGCTCAGGGGCCATGTAGCCTGATCCTGCTCCTATTTCATGTGTCTAATTCTGTTAGATTCAGGAGATGGTTCTGTGATAGTAGATTGGCGGTTAGGATCAGATCAGCCATGATCTTATTGAATGGCGGAGCAGGCTCGAGGGGCCGATTGGCCTACTCCTGCTCCTATTTCTTATGTTCTTATGTTCTTAAAACTAAGCAGTACAGATCCCTACTCAGGTTTATATGCAGGTGTGGTCACTGCCGGTACTACAGTATACAGAAGCTGTAAAAAGTAGTTCTCCCCTTAAAGGTACATACACTACAACTTATGTATCTATTTGATGCCAGTTTTATCGAAGGCCTTCCATTCAATTCTAAAATAACCTAGCTGTTTGGAAGCAGACGTCGTGACTCCTATATGTTCCAAGTTCAACACAAACACGATGTGATTGCTTGGTGCAACTTTTGATTTCATATTTCATTTCATTTTGAGGCCGATAAATCCCCAGGGCCTGATAATCTACATCCTAGGGTACTTAAGGAAGTGGCCCTAGAAATAGTAGATGCATTGCTGGTCATCTTCCAAAATTCTATAGACTCTGGAATTGGAGGGTAGCTAATGTTACCCCACTATTTAAAAAAGGTGGTAGAGAGAAAACGGGGAATTACAGACCGGTAAGTCTGACATCGGTAGTGGGGAAAATGTTAGAGTCCATTATAAAAGATGTAATAGCAGAGCACTTGGAAAACGGTGACAGGATTGGACAAAGTCAACATGGATTTACAAAAGGTAAATCGTACTTGACTAATCTACTGTAATTTTTTGAGGATGTAACTGGTAGAATAGATAAGGGAGAACCAGTGGATGTGGTATATTTGGACTTTCAGAAGGATTTTGATAAGGTCCCACATTAGCGTGCAAAGTTACTGCACATGGGATTGGGGGTGAGGTACTCTCTTGGAGAGAGATCTGGTTGGCAGACAGGAAGCAAAGAGTTGGAATAAACGGGTCTTTTTCCGAGTGGCAGGCAGTGACTAGTGGGGTACCGCAGGGATCGGTGTTGGGACACCAGCTATTCACAATATATATAAATGATCTAGATGAGGGAACTAGATGTAATATCTCCAAGTTTGCAGATGACACAAAGCTGGGTGGGCGTGTGTGCTGTGAGGAGGATGCAGAGAAACTCCAGTACGATTTGGACAGGTTGGGTGATTGGGCAGATGCATGGCAGATGCAGTATAATGTGGATAAATGTGAGGTTATCCACTTCGGTGGCAAAAACAGGAAGACAGATTATTATCTGAACGGCAATAGATTGAGAAAAGGGGAAGTGCAACGAGACCTGGGTGCCCTTGTGCACCAGTCGTTGAAGGTAAGCATGCAGGTGCAGCAGGCGGTTAAGAGGATTCAAGTACAGGAGCAAGGATGTCTTGCTGCAGTTGTACAGGGCCTTGGTGAGACCACACCTTGAGTATTGTGTGCAGTTTTGGTCACCTTATCTGAGGAAGGATGTTCTTGCCATGGAGGGAGTACAGCGAAGATTCACCAGACTGATACCTGGGATGGCAGGAATGACGTATGAGGAGAGATTGGGTCGATTGGGCTTAAACTTGCTGAAGTTTAGAAGAATGAGAGGGGATCTCATTGAAACTTATAAAATTCTAACAGGACTAGACAGACTAGATGCAGGAAGGATGTTCCTGATGGCGAGGGAGTCCAGAACCAGGGGTCACAGTCCAAGGATAAGGGGTAAGGCATTTAGGACTGAGATGAGGAGGAATTTCTTCACCCAGAGAGTGGTGAACCTGTGGAATTCTCTACCACACAAGGCAGTTGAGGCCAATTCATTAAACATATTCAAGAAGGAGTTGGATATATTTATTAAGGCTAAAGGGATCAAGGGGTATGGGGAGAAAGCAGCGACAGGGTACTGAATTTGGATGATGAGCCATGATCTCATTAAATGGCGGAAGAGGCTCGAGGGGCCGAATAGCCTACTCCTGCTCCTATCTTCTATGTTTCTATGTTTCTATATCTACAAAGTCTTCTGTTTGTATATTTTACAACATGTAAATTGAAAACACTTCAACAGAGTATTTACTTGTTTTCTAGCTATCTCAATGATTATACCACAGACGTCATGTCTGCTTGTTTCATTTGATGAGATATTATGAAGGCATATGGTTGTTTAATGTTCTAAGTTTCTGCTTCCCGGAGTGTTAGTTTAAAACACTTTAAACTGGGCAATGGTATTGTGTTTCTCCCAAACTGCAAACTTTCTGGGAACTCCAATGGTTTGCTTCAATAGGGCCCATTTCAAAAGCTTGTATGGTGTTTACAGCTTGTGTTAACAACTGATCTTATCTCAAAAGCCTGTGTTCTGTCTGCAGCCTGTGTCGTTGAGGCTTTTAGATTTTTAAACCCAGTTTTCATGTTTTAATAAAGTCAAAGTTCTGTTCATAGGATGGTGTATCTCTTGGAATATGGCTATTTCCTTTACATATGGCAAATGGTATGTTGGCCTTCGTAGCAAGAGGGTTCGAGTACAGGAACAAGGATGTCTTGCTGCAGTTGTACAGGGCCTTGGTGAGACCACACCTTGAGTATTGTGTGCAGTTTTGGTCACCTTACCTGAGGAAGGACGTTCTTGCCATGGAGGGAGTGCAGCGAAGATTCACCAGGCTGATACCTGGGATGGCAGGAATGACGTATGAGGAGAGATTGGGTTGATTGGGCTTATACTCGCTGGAGTTTAGAAGATTGAGAGGGGATCTCATCGAAACTTATAAAATTCTGTCAGGCCTGGACAGACTAGATGCAGGAAGGATGTTTCTGATGGCCGGGGAGTCCAGAACCAGGGGTCATAATCTAAGGATAAGGGGTAAGCCATTTAGGACTGAAATGAGGAGGAATTTCTTCACCCAGAGAGTGGTGAACCTGTGGAATTCTCTACCACAGAGGGCGGTGGAGGCCAGTTCATTAAATATATTCAAGAAGGAGTTGGATATATTTCTTAAGGCTAAAGGGATCAAGGGATATGGGGAGAAGGCAGGGACAGGGTACTGAATTTGGATGATCAGCCATGATCTCATTGGATGGCGGAGCAGGCTCGAGGGGCCGAATGGCCTACTCCTGCTCCTATCTTCTATGTTTCTATGTTTCTATATGCACATGGTGTACTTAAAACTTCAGTCATGTTAAGCCTTTGAAAGCCTTGTTCATCGCGAAGCACTTGGCATAATGAAGAAAGGTTTTGGTTGATTGTCAACATTCTGATCTTTGGTACATTTATATCAGTTTTTAAAATCTCGAAGTTGGCTCCATCTGGTATAATTGAACTCCATCCCAGGCATTGCATAACAGCCCTCCGCTACAGGCAACTGAAGAGTTCGCCCAAGATCAGGAACCTGCAGTGCTGAGGAACGGCCAGCTCATCACATCATCTCTTCCTGCACTGACACAACAACAACAACTTGTATTTATATAGCGCCTTTAACGTAGTAAAACCTCCCAAGGCACTGCACAGGAGTGTTATAAGACAAAAAGTTTGACACCGAGCCACATAAGGAGACATTAGGGCAGGTGACTAAAAGCTTGGTCAAAGAGGTAGGTTTTAAGGATCGTCTTAAAGGAGGAAAGAGAGGTAGCGAGGCGGAGAGGTTTAGTCAGGGTATTCCAGAGCTTAGGGCCCAGGCAACAGAAGGTCCGGCCACCAATGGTTGAGTGATTATAATCAGGGATGCTCAAGAGGGCAGAATTAGAGGAGCGCAGATATTTCGGGGGGGGTTGTGGGCCTGAAGGAGATTACAGGGATAGGGAGGGGCGAGGCCATGGAGGGATTTGAAAACAAGGATGAGAATTTTGAAATCGAGACGCTGCTTAACCGGGAGTCAAAGTAGGTCAGCGAGCACAGGGGGTGATGGGTGAACGGGACTTGGTCCGAGTTAGGACACGGGCAGCCGAGTTCTGGATGACACGTGGTGCCGTAACTCTCGAAACCTCCTTCCATTTCTACACTGCCTCTATCCCGCCTCTTAGAATCGCCTCAATGCTCTGCCCGCCATGAATTACTTTCTCGCGTGCCCGGCAGCTACTTTGCGCACAGTAAGATCCCACGGGTGTTTCAGCAGGCTTTCGGTGGGATTGTTGTTTGAGGGACGAACATTGACACGGAAACCAGGGGAGCTCACTGTCGATCAAATTTTGCCAAGGGAGTTGCAACAACCATCTGAAAGCGCAGAACATTCCCCTCTCCACCCCCCCGCCCCCGGCATTAGCCTGGGCGTACTGAGGCCCATTGTAGTTCTCTAACTACTCTGCTGGCTGAGGTCAGCTAACTCAGTACAAACCAGGAATCCAACCTGCAATCTTCTGGTTAGTAATAGAGAAGAATAATCCAGATCGAAATGTAATTTCGTTTTATTTAAATGGGAAATTGTTATTGGCCCAGAAATTCGGGTCCCCACGGGTGAGTACGCACGGGGTACTCACGCATAAGCCCAATGGAAGTGTCGGTTTCGTGCATGCACTGCGCGTGCGCGGGAAACCGGAACTTCCGTTCCCTTGAAAGAAGGGGTTCAGTGGTCGAACGCGTGCGCAGGAGAGGCAGCGCGTGCGCATCGAACTTACGTTTTTTTTCCAGGTTTTCCCGGGAGGGTAAGTCTCCAGAAGTTACACATTTAAACAGCAGGCGCAAGGCCTGCTTTTAACAAGGTAAGTGGTGAATTAATTAAAATTAAAACATTTTTTCCACAGGTTTATTATTTTTAAATACTTTAAAGAAAGGTAAGTTTATTTTTAGCCCCGTTAGAAAATGTAATTAATTGTTTCAAAAATTTAAATTATTGTTTAAAATAGTTATTTTATACAATTTATAGTTATTTTAAAAATGTGATTTTTTAAAAATTTATTTGAAGATTTAGTGATGTTTTGGGGCTTATAGTATTTATGGATTTGACAGCTCTTCCTGTCAATTTTATGAATGGGCATTCCCTGTTAACATTGGCTCTCCATGGCCCACGTGATCCCAGGGGACGCTGCGAACTAACTGCGCCCCTGGGACACGCAAGCACTGCGCGCCGGCAGTTGGAGCAGGCCCAGGATCGGAATCCCATGCGGGCCCACAGCTCAACGGCCGGCGCGCTAGGTAAGTGCAGGTCGGGGGCTTACACCCGTGGGAAGCCTCCGACCTGACTTTCTGGGCCATTGTGTTTGTAGCAGGCATCGAGTTTACCATGATTTTTGACTGAGTTAATACTATAAATGGTCGCCATATTATAAAATGGATATAGAGGCACTGGAGAGGGTGCAGAGAAGATTTACAAGGATGATACCAGAAATGCGAGGGTATACCTATCAGGAAAGGATGAACAGGCTGGGTCTCTTTTCTCTTGAAAAGAGAAGGCTGAGGGGTGACCTAATAGAGGTCTTTAAAATCATGAAAGGTTTTGATAGAGTGGATACAGAGAGAGTGTTTCCACTTGTGGGGAAGAGCATAACTAGAGGCCATCAATATAAGATAGTCACCACAAAAATCCAATAGGGAATTCAGAGGAAACTTCTTTGCCCAGAGGGTGGTGAGAATGTGGAACTCGCTACCACAGGGAGTGGTTGAAGCGAATGGTGTAGATGCATTGAAGGGCGATTAGATAATGCTGATAGGATTAGATGAGGAAAGACAGGAGGAGGCTTGAGTGGGGCATAGGCATTGACTGGTTGGGCCAAATGGCCTGTTTCTGTGCCGTATATCCTATATAATCCTATATAAACATCATAATCTATTCAGGCTAAGAATCACCCCATGTAATATCGGTGGGGCAGTTAGAACATGAAAAATATTACTCTTCTATCTCAAAGAATTGTGTTAAAATAGCGTCCATGTAGATTTACTTAATTATTTGTGGTGAACAGGCAGTGTGAGATGGTGATCAGAAGTGACTAAGACAGACAGGAAGGAGCTGACTAACACCAGAAGAACTCTGGTGGTTTTTAAAAAATTAATTCTCAGGATGTGGGCATCGCTGGCATTTGCCCATTTCCAGATGCCCTGAGAAGGCAGTGGTGGACCACCTTCTGTTCTGAGTGACTTGCTAGTCCACTTCAGAGGATAATTATCTTCAGCTGCTTCATCGATGACCTTCCCTCCATCAGAAGGTCAGAAGTGGGGATGTTTGCTGATCATTGCACAGTTCCATTCGCAACTCCTCAGATAATGAAGCAGTCCGTGCCCGCATGCAGCAAGGCCTGGACAACATCCAGGCTTGGGCTGATAAGGAGCAAGTAACATTCGCGCCACAGAAGTGCCAGGCAATGACCATCTCCAACAAGAGAGAGTCCAACCACCGCTCCTTGACATTCAACAGCATTACCATCGCCAAATCCCCCCACCATCAGCATTCTGGGGGTCACCATTTACCAGAAATTAACTGGACCAGCCACATAAATGCCGTGGCTACAAGAGCAGGTTAGAGGCTGGGTACACTTCAGGCAGTGACTCACCTCCTGACTTCCACCACCTACACAGCACAAGTCAGGAGTGTGATGGAATATTCTCCACTTGCCTGAATGGGTGCAGCTCCAACAACACTCAAGAAGCTCGACACCATCCAGGACAAAGCAGCCTGCTTGATTTGCACCCCATCCACCACCTTAAACATTCACTCCCTCCACCATCGGCGTACCATGGCTGCAGTGTGCACCATCTACAAGATGCACTGCAGCGACTCACCAAGGCTTCTTTGACATCACCTCCCAAACCCACGACTTCCACAACCTAGAAGGACAAGGGCAGCAGGCGCATGGGAACACCACCACCTCCAACTTACCCTCCAAGTCACACACCATCCTGACTTGGACATATATTGCCATTCCTTCATCATCGCTGGGTCAAATCCTGGAACTCCCTCCCTAACAGCACTGTGGGAGCACCTTCACCGCACGGACTGCAGCGGTTCAAGAAGGGGGCCCACCACCACCTTCTCAAGGGCAATTAGGGAATTGGCAAAAAATACCAGCCTTGCCAGCGATGCCCACATCCCAAGATTAAATTAAATAAAAGCTAAGGCCGGAATTTTCCCATAAAAAACGATGGGTTTGGCGCGTGGGGTTAGTTAAATTGTTAAAAAAGGGCTTCCCGACCTGATCCCGCCTCCAACCCGCCCACTTCCAGTTTTCCCGGAGGGGGGTCGGAGGGCAGGTGACCAACTCGCTGCCGAGGCCCCGTCTGCTCTCTCAGATCCATGGCACTATTTTATGAAGAGCAGGGGAGTTATCCTCGGTGTCCTGGGCCAATATTTACCCCCTCAATCAACATAACAAAAAAAATCAGATTACCATGTTGTCGTTTGTGGGAGCTTGCTGTGCACAAATTGTCTGCCACGTTTCCTACATTACAACAGTGACTACACTTTAAAATGTACTTCATTGGCTGTAAAGCGCTTTGGGACATGCTAAGGTTGTGAAAGGCGCTATAGAAATGCAAGTCTTAGTTTGAAGGACGTTAGTGAACCAGTTGGGATTTTATGACATTCCAGCGGTTCGTGGTCACTTCTACTGACACCAGCTTGCTTTATTTCTGTGTACCCCGCGAGTACCTCTTTTACCCTCCACATTCGCAGAAAGTCAGCTGCACTCGCGCTTCTCCCCAGCAGCCCAGGCTGGGAGTTTTGTTGTGCGGAGGAGATGCAGGGGTGAGGTTGGTCTTGTCCCTCTGTGGCACCTTAATGCCCATTATTGGTTTAGTTATATATAAGCACCAAGCTCATGGTCTACCGAGCAGAAGGGATACCCGCCCACCTGTATGACTGAAAGACATGGACCATGTACAGCAGGCACCTCAAAGCACTGGAGAGGTACCACCAACGCTGCTTTTGCAAGATCCCTCAAATTCATTGGCAGGATCGGCGCACCAAAGTCAGTGTTCTCACTCAGGCCAACATCCCCAGCATCGAAGCTTTGACCACGCTCGATCAGCTCCGATGAACGGGCCACATCGTCCGCATGCCCGATACAAGACTCCCAAAACAAGCGCTCTACTCGGAGCTCCGACACGGCAAGAGAGCCCCAGGTGGGCAGAGGAAACACTTCAAGGACACCCTCAAAGCCTCCTTGAAAAAGTGCAACATCTCCACCGACACCTGGGAATCCCTGGCCCAAGACCGCACAAAGTGGAGGAGAAGCATCCGGGAAGGCGCCAAACACCTCGAGTCTCTTCGCCGGGAGCAAGCGGAAGTCAAGCGCAAGCAGCGCACGTCAACTCAAGCACCCCACCCACCCGTCCCCTTCAACCACCGTCTGCCCCACCTGTGACAGAGACTGTAGGTCCCGCATTGGGCTCATCAGTCACCTGAGAACTCATTTTTAATGTGGAAGCAAGTCATCCTCGGTTCCGAGGGACTGCCTAAGAAGAAGTTATATAAATGGAAGCCTTTCTTTCTTAGTATCTCAGGCGAATCATTTTGGGGCTCAATGGGGGGAGGGGTAATGTCACAGTAGGATCTAATATCCACAAATGCAGAAGCTTTATCAGACTTATTCCAGCCTCACATTGAACCTACTTGCAGAAAGCCAATCTATACGGACGCCTCCCGGAAGAAACAAGGTTCGATTTAGCTTAATGGCTTCTGACAACAGACAGACATCCTGAGGATATTTGTAAAATGTTTATTTACTGTAATTTTTTCTTGTGGTCTGCTGCGTCATTGGACAGTTTTCAGTAGTCTGACACAAAAACAAAACAGAATTAAACAAATGATGCTGTGAAAATAAACACAAGAAATGATGAACATGTGTTTGCTACTGGGGCCGATAGCAATCGAAACAGCCCCTGAAAGACAGGGCTGCATTTATACAGCGTCTTTCACAACCTCAGGACGTCCTAAAACGCTTTACAGCCAATGAAGCACTTTTTGACGTGTAGTCGCTGTTGTAATGTAGGAAACGCAGCAGCCAATTGCACACAGCAAGCTCCCACAAACAGCAATGTGATAATGACCAGATAGTCTGTTTTTTGTGATGTTGATTGAAGGATAAATATTGGTCAGGACACTGGGGAGAACTCCCCTGCTCTTTTTTGAAATAGTGCCATGGGATCTTTTACATCCACCCAAGAGAGCAAACATGGCCTTCAGTTTAACATCTCATCTGAAAGACGGCACCTTCGACAGTGCAGCACTCCCTCAGCACTGCACTGGGAGTGTCAGCCTAGCTTTTTGTGCTCAAATCTCTTGGAGTGGGACTTGAACCCACAACCTTCTGACTCCGAGGTGAGAGTGCTACTCACGGAGCCTCTGGCTGGCACTGACACTATGAGGGGTATCACAGGATAGGACTGGAGGAGGGGGCTGTAATTGCACTGGAAGTTCCTCCCTAAACCTCTTGGCCTCTCTACTTCTCGCTCCTCCATTAAGACCCTCCTTAAAATCTACCTTTGACTAAGCTTTTGGTCACCTGTCCTAATATCTCCATCTGTGGCTCGGTGTCAATTTGTGTCTGATAATCACTCCTGTGAAGCACCTTGGGACATTTTACTAGGTTAAAGACGCTATATAAATGCAAGTTGTTGTTGCTGAACGGACGTCCCGTTTACTCGCGTGAACGGGGTTTCATAGAAACATAGAAGATAGGAGCAGGAGGAGGCCATTCGGCCCCTCGAGCCTGCTCCGCCATTCAATGTGATCATGGCTGATCATCCAAACTCAGTACCCTGTCCCTGCCTTCTCCCCATTTCCCTTGATTCCTTTAGCCTTAAGAAATATATCTAACTCCTTCTTGAATATATTTAATGAATTGGCCTCCACTGCCTTCTGTAGTAGAGAATTCCACAGGTTCACCACTCTCTGGGTGAAGAAATTCCTCCTCATCTCAGTCCTAAATGGCTTACCCCTTATCTTTAGACTGTGACCTCTGGTTCTGGACTCCCCCACCATCAGGAACATCCTTCCTGCATCTAGCCTGTCTAGTCCTGTTAGAATTTTATAAGTTTCAATGAGATCCCCTCTCATTTTTCTAAACTCTATATAAGCCCAATCGACCCAATCTCTCCTCATACGTCATTCCTGCCATCCCAGTTATCAGTCTGGTGAATCTTCGCTGAACTCCCTCCATGGCAAGAACATCCTTCCTCGGCTAAGGCGACCAAAACTGCACACAATACTCAAGGTTTCATGCTGAATAAGGTCAGGGAGAAGCCCCAGGGGAATAGAAGGGCCAAATTTAACTTCAGGTGCAGAATGGGGGGACTAGTGGGCGCAGTGTGCGTACTGCCCGCTCTTGCCAGCGTGCCACCCCAGCCTCATTTACACGCCGCCGGCTGGCTGCGGGCGCCAATCTGCTGAGCCAGCTGACAGTCAGTGCTAGGGTGGGGCGGGGGGGGCGGCGGTGCGGTGCATGCGGGGAGGGAGGACTGGGCTTAGAGAGGAAATCCAGGGACATTCCAGCTCCTCCTAAACCCGCCCAGCAAAAGAAATTGGACCTTTCATGTGCCGTCCTTCAGAAGGCCGTCGACGGTCCCTTTAGGAGCCAACAAGAAGTCCACCCACCGCCTGGTACGAATGGGTGGAGCGTGTACAGCAAACGCTCCACCCATCTGCACCTCAAAACTGCAACGCACGTAGAGCCCCCCCTCCACCGATTCGCATATTACAAATGGCCTCCCCACCTGCCCCCCCGCCACCTACCTTAGCATCTCACCCAAGATGGCGGAAGTCAGGAGCGGCAACCTACAAGTGACTCAACGACAATTTTCGAGCCGCTGCCACCCCATTTGTGTGGGAGGACGGAGTTCAGAATCGGCCCTTTTAAAATCTGTCATGAATGCAACGTTCCCCCCAATCTGCTGGGCATTCTACGCACCAGAAAATTGGCAGTGATCTGAAGACATAAAGCATGCAATTGTGGGCCCGAAGTGGGCCTTCCTATCCGATTGGAGCCATGTGAGCTTCATTCGGGGGCCATGATAGGATCATCGAATCTCTGCTCGAGGGTGACAGCTCCTGGAGTTCACAACACAACAAGCGCTTACTGTAACGGAAGAGAGAAAGTGCTGGGAAACACACTGCAGGTTCGGCAACATCTGTGGAGAGAGAAATGGATGAGCTGATGTCTCGGGCGCAGGCGACCCCAGCAGCAGAAAGTGGTTCCCATGTACAGGAAACTCTCATTTTACCGGCACCGACGGGACCGGTGTGGTGCCGGTTGATCAAAAAGTCCGGATTACAGAGAGGTATACTTACTAAGGTACGAGAGCCCCGTACACGGCCACAGATCCAGGCGTCATAGAGTCATAGTCATAGAGTCATAGAGTTTTACAGCACAGAAAGAGGCCCTTCGGCCCATCGTGTCTGCGCCGCCCATCCATCCCTGTCCAGTCTAATCCCATTTTCCAGCATTTGGTCCATAGCCTTGTATGCAATGGCATTTCAAGTGCTCATCCAAATGCTTCTTGAATGTTGTGAGGGTTCCTGCCTCTACCACCCTTTCAGGCATTGAGTTCCACATTCCAACCACCCTCTGGGTGAAAAAGTTCCTCCTCAAATCCCCTCTAAATCTCCTGCCCCTTACCCTGAATCTATGCCCCCTTGTTATTGACCCCCCCACTAAGTGGAAAAGTTTCTCTTTATCTACCCTATCTATGCCCCTCATCATTTTGTACACCTCAATCAGGTCCCCCCTCAGCCTTCTCTGCTCCAAGGAAAACAACCCCAGCCTGTCCAGCCTCTCTTCATAGCTGAGGCGCTCCATCCCAGGTAACATCCTGGTGGATCTTCTCTGCACCCTCTCCAAAGCAATCACATCCTTCCTATAGTGAGGCAACCAGAACTGCACACAGTACTCCAGCTGTGGCCTCACCAGCATTTTGTACAGCTCCATCATAACCTCCCTGCTCTTATATTCAATGCCTCGACTAATGAAGGCAAGTATCCCATATGCCTTTTTAACCACCTTATCTACCTGCTCCGCTGCCTTCAGGGATCTATGTACATGTACACCAAGGTCCCTCTGACCCTCTGTACTTCCTAGGGTCCTACCACTCATTGTGTATTCCCTTGCCTTATTTGTCCGTCCAAAATGCATCACCTCGCACTTTTCAGGGTTAAATTCCATTTGCCACTTTTCCGCCCATCTGACCAATCCGTTTATATCGTCCTGTAGCCGGAGGCTTTCCTCCTCGCAATTTACCACCCCACCAATTTTCATGTCATCTGCGAACTTACTGATCATACCTTTTACATTCTCATCCAAATCATTTATGTAGATCACGAACAACAAGGGACCCAGCACCGATCCCTGAGGTACCCCACTGGGCACAGGCTTCCAGTCACAAAAGCAACCTTCAATCATCACCCTCTGCCTCCTGCCACTCAGCCAGTTTAGGATCCAACGCGCCAAGGCACCCTGGATCCCATGGGCTCTTACCTTCTTAACCAGTCTCCTATGCGGGACTTTGTCAAAAGCTTTACTGGAGTCCATGTAAACCACATCCACAGCATTTCCCTCATCCACCCCACTAGTCACCCCCTCGAAAAATTCGATCAGATTTGTCAGACATGATTTACCCTTGACAAAGCCATGCTGACTATCCCCGATTAATCCTTGCCTCTCCAAGTGGAGATTAATTTTGTCCCTCAGAATTTTTTCCAATAATTTCCCCACCACAGATGTTAGACTCACTGGCCTGTAATTCCCTGGTTTATCCCTGCTACCCTTCTTGAATAATGGTACTACGTTAGCTGTTCTCCAGTCCTCTGGTACATCCCCTGTGGCCAGAGAGGTTCTGAAAATTAGTGTCAGAGCCCCTGAAATCTCCTCCTTTGCCTCCCACAGCAGCCTGGGATACATCTCGTCCGGGCCTGGGGATTTATCCACTTTTTGGCCTGCTAAAACCGCTAGCACCTCCTCCCTCTCGATGCTAATATGTTCAAGTATGTCACAGTCCCCTTGCCCGATTTCTATGTCTGCATCGTCTTTCTCCATAGTGAACACAGATGCAAAAAATTCATTTAAAACCCCGCCTACATCCTCTGGCTCTACACACAGGTTGCCACTTTGGTCCCTAATGGGCCCTACCCTTTCCCTGGTTATCCTCTTGCCCTTAATATACTTATAAAACATCTTAGGATTTTCCTTTATTTTGCTCGCCAGTGTTATTTCATGGCCTCTCCCCGCCCTCCTAATTTCTTTTTTAAGTATGCCCCTGCACTTTTTATACTCCTCTAGGGCTTCCTCCATCTTTAGTCTTTTGTAACTGCCAAAAGCCCCCCTTTTATTTCTAATGCATTTTTGTATATCCCTTGTCATCCAAGGTTCCCTTTGCTTGTTGGTCCCACCCTTGACCTTTACGGGAACATGTTGGCGTTGTACTCTCTCAATTTCCCTTCTGAAAGTCTCCCATTGTTTTGATGTGGATTTTCCTATAAGCAGCTGCTCCCAGTCCACTTTGGCCAGATCCTGCCTTATCATATTAAAATCGGCCTTCCCCCAATTTAGAACCCTTATTTCCGGGCCGTCTTTGTCTTTTTCCATGACCACCTTAAATCTCACCGAATTATGGTCACTGTCGCCAAAATGCATGGCAACAGGTGCAGGAACCCCGGTTACACGGCCACAGATCCAGGAACCCCGGTTACACGGCCACTAATGTACAGTAAAACTTACCTGAACCTACTCCTGAATTTTGCCGGTTAAGAGAGATTTCTGGTTATTTAGGTGCCAATAAAAAGAGAGTTTCCTGTACATTCTTTTCCACAATGCAATAGCAAAATACTGCGGATGCTGGAAATCCAAAATGACTTTTCCTTTTTTTCCTCTCTCTCCCACACGGCAGCTGTCTTTCACTCTGCCGGCGCATTTCACACTTCATCTAGAGCCACGGTTTGTTTCTTTACCTGTCCTATTACCATCTCGTCTCACCTTGAATATCTCTTAATGTCTCTTCTTTCATCCCCTCCCCGATTTCCCAGCCCCCAAACTGCCTTTTGTTTCATTTCCTGCCTTTTTCTCTCAGTCCTGACGAAGGGTTTCGACCTGAAAGGTTGACTCTGTTTCTCTCTCCACGGATGTTGCCTGGCCTGCTGAGTTTTTCCAGCATTTTCTGTTGTTGTTTTACATTCTTTTCCAGTCTAACTGCCCTCACGGAGAATCTGAGCGCTAAAATTAAGAGCTTTCAATGAGGCACTGTGGTTTCAGAATTTGTGGCTTGCGGACAGTGCTGGCCACAGGGATTCGGAGCGAGTGGGGAGGAGAGGGATGGGCTAACTCCAAACAGAACCAACCAAGGTGGAGACGAAGAATATTGGAGCAATTCTTTATGTTGTTGAAAAGAAAGAAAAGTTTCAAAGGGACTGGGCACCGGAAAGGAGAATGGGAGCACGTTGATGACCCTTTCAGGGAGCTGGTATAGGTGTACTATAGGCAGTGTACTACAGTAAAAGGCTACGATTCTAAGATGTTATGCTGATCCCTGACTATCCCCGATTATCAAAATCCACGACATGGCCTTGGACAACGTGGACCACTTTCCATACCTCGGGAGCCTACTGTCAACAAGGGCAGACGTCGCTGATGAAGTCCAACACCACCTTCAGTGTGCCAGTGCAGCCTTCGGTCGCCTGAGGAAGAGAGTGTTTGAAGACCAGGACCTCAAACCCGGCACGAAGCTCATGGTCTACAGAGCAGCAGTGATACCCGCCCTGCTGTATGCCTCAGAGACATGGGCCATGTACAGCAGGCACCTCAAAGCACTGGAGAGGTACCACCAACGCTGCCTCCGCAAGATCCTGCCAATCCATTGGCAGGATAGCTGCACCAACGTCAGTGTTCTCGCTCAGGCCAACATCCCCAGCATCGAAGCTTTGACCACGCTCGATCAGCTCCGATGGACGGGCCACATCGTCCACATGCCCAATACGAGACTCCCAAAACAAACGCACTACTCGGAGCTCCGGCACGGTAAGAGAGCCCCAGGTGGGCAGAGGAAATGCTTCAAGGGCATCCTCAAAGCCTCCTTGAAAAAATGCGACATCCCCTCCGACACTTGGGAATCCCTGGCCCAAGACTGCTCAAAGTGGAGGAGAAGCAGTTGAGAAGGTGCCGAACACCTCGAGTCTCTTCGCCGGGAGCAAGCGGAAGCCAAGCGCAAACAACGGAAGGGGCGCACGTCAACCCAAGCACCCCACCCAGCGGCCCCTTCAACCACCGTCTGCCCCACCTGTGACAGAGACTGTAGGTCCCACATTGGACTCATCAGTCACCTGCAAACTCATTTTTAGCGTGGAAGCAAGTCATCCTTGGTTCTGAGGGACTGCTTAAGAGAGAGAGCTACAGACAGCCACTTCTGTACTATAAAATGCTACGATTCCATTCTAAGACGTTATGCTGGGAGAGGGGTGGGGTGGACATGTACCCCCGCAATCTCCCTACGAGCCGAGGTACCAAACAGAGATGTGGTGCTAGAGAGGTCCCCTCACCATCTCGGTTGGACTCATCCCATCCAAGTGCATCCTCAGGGCCTGTCAACGTACATTCCAATTAACAACAACAACTTGCATTTATATAGCGCCTTTAACATGGTAAAACGTCCCAAGGCGTTTCACAGGAGCGATTATCAAACAAAATTTGACACCGAGCCACATAAGAAGATATTAGGACAGGAGGAAGAAGCATGTTTTATGGAGCGTCTTAAAGGAGGGGAGTGAGGTGGAGAGGCGGAGAGATTTAGGGAGGGAATTCCAGAGCTCAGGGCCTCGGCAGCTGAAGGCACGGCCGCCAATGGTGGAGCGAAGAAATTCAGGGAAACGCAAGAGGCCAGAATTGGAGGATTGCAGAGATCTCGGAGGGTTGTAGTTCTGGAGGACGTTACAGAGATAGGGGGTGGGGGGGGGGTGAGGCCACGGGGGGATTTGAAAAGAAGGAATTTTAAAATCGAGGCGTTGCTGACCCGGGAGCCAATGTAGGTCAGTGAGCCCAGGGGGTGATGGGTGAATGGAACTTGGTGAGCGTTAGAATGCGGGCAGCAGAGTTTTGGACGAGCTCAAGTTTACGGAGGGTGAAAGGTGTGTGGCCGGCCAGGAGCGTTTGAATGTGGCGTTTGAGTCATCCCATGAGAATTGCACTGAGTTACCACAATAGACTTTAATCAGCAATATCACTGAGCCCGATTCAGGATATGGGACATTGGGGGAGAAATTCAGTTGTTAGCGCCACCCGTTAGCGCCTTAAGAGGGCGATAAGTGGGGCGCGATGCGGCTAGCGCCCGGGCGTGGCGAGACCTGCGCCTCTCGTGAAATTGAGCGGACATTTAGCGCCGGCGCAAAACCGCAATGCCCGCTCAGCTGCGCGCGCAGATCCTGACGTCATTTCATGGTGCAACGCCCTTGGGGCGCCCCGAAACGGAACTTCAGTGGCGCCCCCCTCCTTTCCGCCTGGCGCTCCCAGCGACCGGTTGACTGGAACGGTTCCCAGTCGCTGTGGGGCTGGGGGGGCGCTATTTAAAGGGGGCTCTTCCTGGCTTCTTTGTGGTAGCCATTTTTGGACCACTCCTTCTGTGAGGGAGAGAGGGATTTGCAGAGAGACAAAGGGAGAGAGCTTTCTGCATTGAGTCAGCGCTCGCAAAGGTACTTCTGGCTTCGGCCCAGAACTTTGTAGTTGGTTTGATTTTTCACTGGCATAACCTTGAGTGGCCACATACTATGGGGGCTGCAATGGGTGGAAATATTGGGTTTCTCCATTGCATTGAGAGGGCTCAGAGACGCCGAGAGAGAGTGCCAATCATGGCCAGACAGAGGAGGGCCAACAGGCGTCGGCACAGGAGGCCTTACCTTCCCAGGGTATTCCGCCAACAGTTCTCATACCTCAACATGTCTGAGGAGCAGTGTTTTCGGAGGCTTTGATTCAGCAGGGAGGTGGTCACTGAGCTCTGCCACCTGCTTCAGCCAGATCTGCAGCCTCAACTGAGGAGCAGGACGTCTCTGTCAGTGGCAGTGAAGGTGACAGTGGCTCTCAACTTCTATGCCACCAGCTCCTTCCAATCCGCTACTGGGGACATTGCCAATGTCTCCCAGTTCGCGGTGCATTGCTGCATCCGCCAAGTCACGAATTCCCTCTTTAAAAGGAGACATCAGTACATTTCCTTCCCCATGACCCTGGACAAGCAGCAAGAGCGCGCAATGGGATTTGCAAGCATAGCGGGCTTCCCCATGGTCCAGGGCGCCATTGACTGCACGCATGTGGCTTTGCGGGCGCCACAAGAAAATGCCGAGGATTACCGCAACCGGAAGGGGTTCCATTCATTGAACGTTCAGTTGGTGTGTGACCACAGACAGCTGATAGTCGCTGTCAATGCCCGCTTTCCAGGCTGTAAGATTGCAACATTTCTACATCTCCCAGAAGGTTATTATTAATAAAAAAAGGGGCCCTGCAATGGACATTTTAAATTAAAGGGTTCCCAAGATGGCTTCCGAGCCTCGTGACAGAAAGCCTGTGGGATTCAAATGTGGAATTCTGCAGAGCAGACAGCTTGGACGTAATCGAAACTAAGGCTGCAGGTTTTCTGTGAAGAAGAACTCTACCAGACAGAACTTTGAATAATGTATCAGACGAATTGGAGTCAGATTTAAGTTTCAGTGAGGCCCATAGTTTAATACCATCAAACAGTCTGCATACATAATCGAAAACAGATTAAACACAGCCACCGAGGCCGGACAAGCCCATCAAGAAGTCACAGGACAATACAGGTCGATTATCGGGCCGGTAAATGCAATTACCAGCCATCTAAAAACAGTTAACATGGATTGCTACCCTTATTGAAAACTAGCCCGCCAGAATTAAGACAATAGAGCTAACCAGATTTGGCGCAAAGATAAGGGGTTTTCGGAAAAGTATAACCGAAGGCCCCGGGTAGCAGTCATTGCTCTGGCCCGCGCTCTCGCTCTTGCTTTTGCCCGGCTCTCGTGGCTCCGGCCTCTTGGGCTGCCGCTCGTACTCGTGCCTCGGCCTCGTGGCGGGTCCGCTCTCCGGAGTAGATCTTCAGTAGCTAAGGACACCACACCAACTGCTGAAGAGAGGCGAGACGAAGTTGAGCAGGTAGCCCAGGACTTGTAAGTGTAGTCAGACAGACGAGACGAGACGAAGAAGACGATAATACCTCGATAAAGGCAGAGCAGAGCAGCGAGAACCGTATCAGTAATTTTAAAACCCTCCAAGCGCCTAGTTATAAGCTGACGCCTGAGGGGAGGGAGGAAGTCCCTGAGGAAGACGATAGCAAGCATCTTGTTGAAAGAAAGTGGGGACGACATCAAGCACCTTGAATAAAGCATTGACGCAGGTCTCCACGCCATAACGAATACGCATGGCCAATAAGGCCTAAATGGTAACAACTGGTGACTGTCCGATAAATATAACGTTACCGCCGACGACCGCCCGAGGGAGAAGAAGAGAAGAACCCACCGAGACGAGACGACGATGGTAGCTGAGGAGAAGAGGGTGCGTCACGGCAGCAGCCCCAGTACCGCGCCTCCAAAGCCCACGTGGAGACGGGGTACCTCAGAGGACAGAGGGCAAAAACCTCAAAACCCGTTTTCTTTTCCAACAGTTGACCTTGAACTTGGACTGGTGAGCATAAATTCTGGCCCCTCATAGCTTAATCTAGTTAGGTATAGGGGTGGGATAAGGATAAGGGGATTGTTAAGATTGTTGTCTTCCCTTGATGTGCTGTGTGTTCCCCATTCCCTGTATAAGTGTATTTGCATACTGTATTAAATTTTCCTGTTCAATAAAATCTTGGTTTTGTTTGCATCCAAACCACCTGTCTACCTGAGTTTTCTATATCACTGCCTGTACCTAAGTCTGGTGTCTAGAACCCAGGGGCGTGGGAGCGATTCGAACCACTCACAAACAGTCAGGGGCATAACTGTCTGGGCGCACACGCCACACCTGCCACCCCCTGCAAGGCAACAGCCACGACGCCTTCATCCTGCGCCAGACTTCTGTGGCAGACCTTTTTGAAGCCCCAGCTCACCCAGGAGGCTGGCTTCTCGGGGACAAGGGCTATCCTCTGTGCACCTGGCTGATGACCCCGCTCCGTGCGCCCAGCACCCCTGCTGAAGAATGATACAATGAGAGCCATCAAGCGACCAGGAACATCATTAAGCACACAATCGGCGTGCTAAAGCAACGGTTCCGCTGTCTGGACCATTCCAGGGGAGCCCTTCAGTACTCACCTGAGCGAGTCTCCCATTTCATTGTAGTGTGCTGCATGCTGCATAACCTGGCAATCCTCAGGACTCAGCCACTGCCACCAGACATTGGAGCACCAGCAGAGGAGGAGGAGGAGCACCAGGACGGGAGGGAGGCACAAAGTGCAAGGGCCGTCCGTCAGCAGCTTATTGCAAGTTGGTTCTAGGCTCCCTCTGAGGGAATGGCTTGTGCCACTGAAAGAACATGAATGGAACTGTTCCGCAACCCCTGAGCCAGTCAAGGCAACAAATAGTTCAAAGAGCAAACATGCACAATCTGAATTGTGATAGCCGAGTGGTAAGGTCAGAAACTGAGAGAAGCGAGATATTAGGAACAAAACCCAACTGTTTATTTACCCGGTGTAGCAGAGAAACATCTCTTACAGGCTGCAGGCAAGACACACAATTCTTACTGCACGATGGCAAGATGGAGGAAGAACCTCTGCGTCATACCCATAATGCAATGCCACATTACCGTATAAACAGGTGTACCAGGACATTGAATACATGACCCATTACCTTAAAAACTGGTGAATGTGAACCCTTAATATTTGGCTCCATCTGGTGGATAACTTAAACATTACATCCCAGATTACTATATGAATAAAGACACTTCTTTATTTAACAAACTGTGTGCCCTTCCCGCATGACAAAGTAATAGAGAGAAACCCCAAAAAAAGCAGTCAGACACATAACTGGCTCTCACGACCTGGAGACAATGAACAAAAAAGTAAACAAAAAATGACCACGATCCTCGGCCTTCACTAAAAAAATTAATAGCGTTTTGCCACACCTCCTACTTTTTGCCCTTCGAGGGTGATCTGTCTCGCTTGCGAGATTGGCCCCTTCCCACCCTGCAGCTCCTCCGCAATGGGACCCCAGTGGCTGCAGCAAGGCTGGGGGAAGGCTGCTGAGTGTCAGAAACTGAGTCGGCAGATGCCCTTGAGGCACGGCCTGGACCAGCTCTGGGCCTGGAGGGCCCGGCTGATGACTGCTCCAACTCTGCATGGGCGGCAGCAGTCTGTCCTATGGGTGGTGGCAGCTGCAGTGGAGAAGTGACAGTGTTGGCAGCAGGAATGCTGCCATCCTGACAGAGGACAGCCACTCATTGGTCGGACGACACACTGGCACTCCCACGGGGCAGCACTGCAGCATGCGGAGCAATCTGCTGAAGCACAGACTGCTGGCCTGCTGCGGCGCGGCGAGGGCCCCGGCGATTCATGCCCGATCCAGCGAGGGTGGCAGCAGTGAGTGCTCATGTGGCCTCAATCTGCGTCTGCATCAGACCAGCTACTGACTGCATTGCACCACTAAGCACTTGCGTGGAAGCCGCCTGTGCTGCCTGTGCTGCACCGAAGTCCTGCAGTCCTTGCCTGTGCTGCACCGAAGTCCTGGACACTCCTTGCCAGTGACTCAATGGATTTGGGCATCCTTGCCACTGCAGCCATGAGCTCAGTGTGCCTCTGCTCCGCCTGGGCGCCCATTTCAGCGAGGAGCCGCACCTCTTCTGTGCTCACTGTAGCAGGACTGGAGGCCAGACTCTCCCTCCGGGGAGAAGGCCACCGAGCTTCCCTACCCCCCCCGCGTTGCTGCAGCCCGCTGGGCCCCGGAGCTTCACCCTCCTCAGGCCCTTCCCCCCTGCTCCCCTCCAGGGAAGACGTGTCCCCATTATGGCCATGGGCCACCTCGGCTGAGGGTGGCACTGATGGTCCGGCTTCCTCTTCCTCCTCGCCTTCAGAATCACTCACAGTGGCAGCTTGAGGGCCCGCCTCCTCACCTGGCGAATCAACATCTGAAAGCAGGGAGGTACAAGAGTGGCTTTAGCGTGAGGACAGGGCAGCAGTGAGGGAGGCATGAGTGCTGCAATGCACTGTATTGGTTCGATAGTGGCAAAGGATGCTGGTGTGAGGCACAAGTGGAAAGAGAGAGGTCAAAAAGGTGATGACCTTACAATTGCTGTCCAGAACGGGGGCGGCATCTCCAGTGGCGATGGGACCAATCATCTGGCCTGTCATAATCCGCTGGACTCGCTGCTCCAGATCGCTGAGGTCTTGAAGGTGAGGCCGGCATCCCCCGGTCCATTGCTGCTGCCTCCTGTTATGGGCCAGCTTGCCCTGCAAGAGAAAGGACGGGCTCTGAGTACAGTGTGAAGCCCTGATCTTGGCTGCAGTGCCTCCCATGGTGTAATAGCCCTTACAGTGTGAAGCCCTGATCTTGGCTGCACTGCCTCCCATGGTCGAATAGCCCTTACAGTGTGAAGCCTTGATCTTGGCTGCACTGCCTCCCATGGTCGAATAGCCCTTACAGTGTGTAAAGTGCTGAATGTGCGTGTGAGTTTCATGAAAGGCCCATAGGTGTTGGATGAGGGCTGGGCATTGGGGCTTTCAGGACCCTTTGGCCATAAAGTGAGGTGCACATGCAGGGATGAAGAGGATACTGAAAAGGGTACTCACCCTGATGACCCGAGTGAGGTCGTTGAACTTCTTCCTGCATTGCACAGGGGTCCTAGGCACCATGCTGCTGGAGGTCACTCTGTGAGCCACCTCCCTCCAAGCTTTGCGATAGTCGCTGGGCAGCGGCCTCCTGCCACTGTCCAGAAACAGGATAGAGCGCCTGCGCTCCACTGCGCCAACCAGAACCTGCAGGGCCCCCTCGCTGAACCGCTGCGCTCGCTCCCTGGCCCTCTCCATGGTCCTAGGCGTTAGAATGTGGCAGCAGGTCTGTCCAGGCCGAGAGTCAGGGCTCCGATGCGCAGGGTGTGGCTGCAATCCAAGGTCGAACCTCCCCTTTAAGAGCTGACCGGCGCCAGCGTGTCTGCATGCAATTGCTAACTGGCCGCACCTGCGCTGCGCCCGCCCTCGGTGGTAGCGCCTCGCTTCTCCGGCTTAGCGCCTTAGGACAGTCGTGCAGCGCCTGTTTTAGCGCTCCAAGCACCTCCTGGGGCGAAGCAGGTCAATTTAGCAGTAGGTAACGATAATTTGCGCCGGGCGCTAAATTTCGCGCCCGCTCGAGTATAATGCCCCAAACGTGGCGATACTGAATTTCTCCCCCATTATGTTTACATAGAATTACATAGTATTTACAGCACAGAACAACCCATTTTACCCAACAGGTCTATGCCAGTGTTTGTGGCCCACGTGAGCCTCCTCCCACCCTACTTCATCTCACCCCATCAACATAACCTTCTATTCCTTTCTCCCTCATGTGTTTATCTAGCTTCACCTGAAATGCATCTATACTATTCACCTCAACCACTCCTTGTGGTAGCGAGTTCCACATTCTCACCACTCTGTGGGTAAATAAGTTTCTCCTGAATTCCCTATTGGATCTATTAGTGACTATCGTATATTTATGGCCCCTAGTTCTGGTCTCCCCTGCAACTGGAAACATCTTCTCTACGTCTACCCTATCAAACCCTTTCATAATTTTAAAGACCTCGATCAGGTCACCCCTCAGCCTTCTCTTTTCTAGAGAAAAGAGGCCCAGCCTGTTCCATCTTTCCTGGTAGGGACACAAAGGAAAGAACCTGTTTCTTCCACTTCAGTGCAGCACTGAGTGGATGCTTCACTCTCCTTCAGTTGATTTGTTAAACAGAAGGTCCATCGGCCTGTTCCAGTGAATGTTAAAGATCCCATGGTCTTATTCATTGAAGAGCAGGGAGTTCTCCCAGTTTCCCTGACAAACATTCCTGACTCAAACAACAACACCACCGCCAATCAACGTAACCGGTAATTGGTGTCATTGTTTTTTGTGGGACCTTGCTGTGAGGAGGAGACTTTAAACCGAGGCCCCGTCTGCTCTCTCAGGTGGGCGTAAAAGATCCCACGGCCTCTATTTCAAAGAAGAGCAGGGGAGCTTTCCTGGCCAATATTTATTTCAGGGAAGAGAAGGGGAGATCTCCCCGGTGTCCTGGCCAAAACTTTATACCTCAGCCAACATCTGGTCATTATCACACTGCTGTTTGTGGGAGCTTGCTGTGCGCAAATTGGCTGCCGCGTTTCCTACGTCACAACATCCCCAGCATCGAATCTCTGACCACGCTCGGTCAGCTCCGATGGACGGGTCACATTGTCCGCATGCCCAATACGAGACTCCCAAAACAAGCGCTCTACTCGGAGCTCCGACACGGCAAGAGAGCCCCAGGTGGGCAGAGGAAACGCTTCAAGGACACCCTCAAAGCCTCCTTGAAAAAGTGCAACATCCCTACCGACACCTGGGAATCCCTGGCCCAAGACCGCACAAAGTGGAGGAGAAGCATCCGGGAAGGCGCCGAACACCTCGAGTCTCTTCACCGGGATTAAGCGGAAGCCAAGCGCAGGCAGCGCAAGGAGCGCACATCAACCCAAGCACCCCACCCCACCCGCCCCTTCAACCACCGTCTGTCCCACGTGTGACAGAGACTGTAGGCCCCGCATTGGACTCATCAGTCACCTGAGAACTAATTTTTAGTATGGAAGCAAGTCATCCTCGGTTCCGAGGGACTGCCTAAGAAGACAACAATGACTAGGAAACATAGGAAACATAGAAGATAGGAGCAGGAGTAGGCCATTCAGCCCCTCGAGCCTGTTCTGCCATTTAATGAGATCATGGCTGAACATCCAAGTTCAGTACCCTGTCCCTGCTTTCTCCCCATATCCCTTGATCGCTTTAGCCTTAAGAAATATATCTAACTCCTTCTTGAATATATTTAATATAAGTTGGCCTCAACTGCCTTCTGTGGTAGAGAATTCCACAGGTTCACCACTCTCTGGGTGAAGAAATTCCTCCTCATCTCAGTCCTAAATGGCTTACCCCTTATCCTTAGACTGTGACCCCTGGTTCTGGACTCCCCCGCCATCGGGAACATCCTTCTTGCATCTAGTCTGTCTAATGTTAGAATTTTATAAGTTTTATATACACTTCAAAAAAGTACTTCATTGGCTGTAAAGCGCTTTGGGACGTCCTGAGGCTGTGAAAGGCGCTGTAGAAATGCAAGTCTGTCTCCCTTCTGAATTTTAAACAAAAAGCTCAAAGTTCGGGCTGTTTTCAAGAGTGGGAAGATTGGCGAGCACTTCATCAGAGTAAATTCATCAAGCCTGAGCTCATAGTGGGCAGCGGTTCCCGAAGGCATCATGAGTCGGAGAATTGGCACTACACGTGGCCTTACCTCTGAGTCGCACACCCTGCTTAAAGACACAACATACAAAGGGTATTTGGGAGGTCTTGGGGGAGCAATTCTTTCCCCTGCCCCACATATGCATACGCCGGCACTTGAGCTTTATACACAAAAGAACCAACACGGCAAATATAAAACTGAAGGAATTCCATGAGTTTAATTTCCCTAAGAGTGTTTCTGAAAACATTGCAAAGATTGGTATCTTAATTGGAAATGTCAAACCGTCCCAAAGCCACAATGACAGTGATATTTCTTTTAATACCTCCACAATGACACTCTGTTTGGAGAAAGCAATTATTTTTGCTTGCAAGCCACAACACGTTCTGTAATTTGCAACCATTAGGAAAAATATGGGATGTCCCGGTTCTATGGATTTCAATCACTTTGAATGTATTAGATTCATAGGCCTAGAAATTCGGTTGGTTGTGCCAGCGATTAGCGCCTAATGAGCCTGAGATTTGGGACGCGGCCCAATGTTTGGGTGGGCGCAATGAGGATAGCAACAACTCCCATATTGACTATCCATTTAGCGCCTGCGCTAACTGTTAGCGCGCGCCCGCGTGCGCAGGCAGATCATGACGTCATTTCAGTGTGCAACGCACTTTTGGCGCCCCTGACCGGATATTCGGTGGTGCCCGGAACCTTTCCGCCTGGCGCTATTAGTGACAGTTCGAAGGAACGCTCCCAGGCCCTTCTCGGAGTCGGGGGACGCTATTTAAAGGGGACAGCTCTAGTATAAAAGCTGCAGCCACTTGGCCTGTTCATTCTGATCGTTGCTGGAGAGAGTTGGTGAGCTACTGTTGCACAGGATTTATCGGATTTCGCTTTCGAATACTTGGGACCTTCAGCCCTGTCCGGAGCAGTTGGAGCGCTAGACATTACAGCGTGTTGCCCGTCTGGCATAGCAATGGGAGCTGCTTTGGAGGGGAACGTCCTCATGGCCGGACACTTTGAAGGGGCACAGAGACGGAAGGAGAGAGGGCCGGGATTGGCCAGAAGGAGGAGGGGCAATGGAGGTCGGCCACTCCGAAGATACGCTGCGAGGGTTTTCAGGCAGCAGGTGTCATACCTTACCATGTCGGAGGAGCAGTGTCTGCGAAGGCTCCGATTTGGTAAGGAGGTTGTGACTGAGCTGTGCCACCTGCTTGCTGAGGATCTGCAGCCGCGTCTACGGTGCAGGACCTCTCTGTCGGTGGCCATCAAAGTGACTGTTGCCCTCAACTTTTACGCCACGGGATCCTTTCAGTCAGCCACTGGGGACATAGCGAATATATCTCAATTTGCAGTGCACTGTTGCATCCGGCAAGTGACAGCTGCCCTCTATGGAAGAAGGAGTCAATTAATCACCTTCCCTCTGACCCTGGAGAAGCAGGCGGAGCGCGCGCAGGGCTTCGCTGCTATTGCGGACTTCCCCATGGTGCAGGGGGCCATTGATTGCACACACGTGGCTTTGCGGGCGCCATTACTGAATCCTGAGGAGTTCCGCAACCACAAGGGGTTCCACTCCCTCAATGTCCAGCTGGTCTGTGACCACCGCCAGATGATCATGGCAGTCAACGCGCAATTCCCTGGGAGCAGTCACGATGCGTTCATCCTGCGGCAGACCTCAGTTTCTGACCTTTTTGAGGGGCCGGCTCACCCACGAGGCTGGCTTCTTGGCGACAAGGGCTATCCTCTCTGCCCATGGCTCATGACCCCACTCTGTTTGCCCGCCACCCCGGCAGAAGAGCTTTACAATAGCAGCCATCAGGCGACCAGGAACATTGTGGAGCACACTATTGGTGTGCTCAAACAGCGTTTCCGCTGTCTAGACCATTCGGAGGGAGCCCTGCAGTACTCGCCGGAGCAAGTGGGTCACATCGTCGTCATCTGCTGCATGCTCCACAACTTGGCCATTCGACGAACCCAGCCAATGCCAGCTGCTCCTCAAGGTCCAGCAGAGCAGGCGGACAAGGAGGAGGAGGAGGAGGAGGAAGAGCAGGCGGACGAGGAGGAGGAGGAGGAGCATGCGGACGAGGAGGAGGAGGAGGAGGAAGATGGGAGGGCTCCTGAAACTGGAAGGGCCGTCCGTCAGAGGCTCATAAGGACTCAGTTCGAGGACCCTCTGACGGAATGATGGGTCTCATTCGTCCTGCGCACTTCTGATCGTTCAAAGCCTATGAAGGCCACCATGAGTGTAAATAGTCACGAGTACCATTGTAAATAAAAAAAAATCTTTATTTTCAACAAAGTGCTTCCTTCCAGCATAACAACGTCATGTCAACAGAAACCATAACGAACAAAATAACAGTTAACTCTCTGGCAAAGCCGCAAAACTAAACAAACCATCACCAACAATCAGAACAGGTGAGGGCGTCCTTGAATTTGGGGAAAGAAACGTCTCAGCACCTCCCTCTACTGCTGGCCCCTTGATGGAGACCGACTTCTCTTTCGCGGTCGGTCCCTTCCCTCCCTGCTGCTCCTCCGTAGTTGAACCCCAGTGGCGGCGTCAAGGATGGGGGACGCCTGGTGACTGTCTGCAAGCGCAGAAGCCCCTGATGGACAGCCTGGATGACCTCTGGGCTTGGAGGGTGCGGACGCAGGCTGCTTGATCTGGCCATGGCTGGAAGCAGTGTGCACTGCAGGTGGTGGCAGCTGCACTGCAGACGCTCCAGCGGTGGCATGAGCAATGGTCACCTGACGAGAGAGGACACCTGCACCATGGTCGGACGACACACTGGCTCTCGGAGGGGACCGGCTCGGCTCCACCGCCACAAGCGACTGCTCCACTGATTCCTGGCCTCGTGTGGTACTGGAAGGGCCCGGGGTGATCCTAGCTGATGCAGATAGGGTGGCAGCAGTGAGAGTTCGCATTGCCTCAATCTGGGTCTGGACGAGGCCAGCAAGTGACTGCGTGGCAGCAGTGAGGACCTGTGTGGCAGGTGCCAGTGCTTCGGAGAAGCCCTGGACAGTTCTCTCCATTGCTTCGGACAAGGCCGGAGCAGTCCGTTCCACTGCCTCGGACAAACCCTGGACAGACCTTTCCAGGGATTGTCCGAAGCTCTGAACAGTCCTTTCCATAGCGGCCTCGAAGCCCTGGACAGTCCTCTCCATTGCTGCCCCGAAGCCCTGGACAGTCCTCTCCATTGCAGCGCCAAAGTCCAGCACACTCTTTGCCAGTGTTTCTATCGACTGAGGCATCCTCCCCACTGCAGCCATAAGCTCAGTGTGCCTGAGCCGGGCCTGGGTGCTCATTTCAGCCAGGCTACGCACCTCCTCTGCACTCTGTGCAGCAGTCATCACTCCCTGCCTCGCCCTCCGGGGAGCCGGTGCCCGAACTTGCCTACCCCCCTTGCGTTGATGCAGGCCGCTTGTTCCAGCAACTGGCTCCTCATCAGAGCCGCCCCCCCCTCCCCTCCAGGGAGCTACTATCCCCAGTCTGCAGATGTGTTGGCTCCCCTGCGGCTGGAACGGATGGTGCGGCTTCCTCCTGATCCTCACCTCCGGAGGCACTGGCACTGGCAGCTTCAGGGCCCGGATCCTGAGCTGGTGATGCAGCATCTGAAAGCAGGGAGGTGGAAGAGTGGCTTTAGCAAAAGGACAGGTTGGCAGCAAGGCATGCCAGATTGCGGCAAGGCTATGACATGGCTCCACAGTGAGAAAGCATGCTGGTGGGGGTACCAAGTGGAAGGAGACAGCTGAAAAAGGTGAGATCCTTACTGTAAAGTCTGTGGGTTGTACAGTTAATAACGACACAGACTTCAGGAATAACAAACAAACAGGTCTTTACTATTCGAAGGTCAGGGCGAATCTGCCCAAGGAATCATGCCACAACACTTATATACCGGTGTGGTCACCATCGGTATTACAGTATACAGAAGCCAAACAAGTAGTGCCACACCTAAAGTAGTTCTCTTAAAGGTGAACGGTTACATACAATAGTTCTCTTAAAGGTAGACGGGTACATACACTACAATCCTCCCTTTTTAGCTTATTACATACAGAGTCCCCATTAAACATAACATGTCTTCAACTTCATATAAAACAATTTACAGACATAGTCTCGGTGGGAAACAGTTCACAGGTTCAGTCTCTGCGGGAACAGTTCACAGATTCAGTCTCTGACCTTGACTCGGTCCGAACAACATCTCTTTGGTGTAGATGGTTCACATTGCTAGCGTGACTCCTCCATATCCTTTTCTTGACGTAACAGCTTGAACTTTCGTCCTGCTGAACCAGCAGTGCTGACTTTTACAACAACTGGGTTGCCTTGATATTTTCCTACTTCCCAACTGATTTAACTCCTTTCGTAGGGTCCACGCATGATCTGGTAGAAGTGATAATATTTGCGATAGTTATCATCTTCTGCTTCTTCTTTTTCTTTTCTGCTTTTTGGAGACTCTCGGGGCTCCCTTATCAGCTGCCAGCTGTAGCGCCACAAACTCTCTATGTTCCTTCGACTTTAAGTGCTTCATCCTGATTTCAGCACTTTGGGAGTTTTCATCACAAACTGGGCAGACCACATCCTCGTAATATTCAGTGTCACTCAACAGGTCATGGTAATATTCGGGTTCGTCCTGAGTTAGGCCAGCGAGAGGGCCTTCTACTTCCTCCTTACCCATCTGGACGTTAGCTGACTGTGGTTCCTTCCCTAGACATCTTTCTTGAAAAGACTTCTTCATGCATTCATCTTCATCCCGCTCTTCCTGGGTTTCCTGCAAATCCTTCACTAATGACCTCATTTGTGATTTCAACACTTCCCCTTCCCTCGGGGATTGATTGATCGGGCTATTCAATCCTTCTACTGGAGCAGCTGTTTCAACATTCTGTTGTTCACATAGACGCGATTCAGCGTACTTTTGGCATCCCAGTAAAGTCTGTTTTGCAACCTCAGCTATTTCCCAAACTTTTGAGAGCTCCGAACTCCTTCCCGTTGAAGATTGAAGCTCGTGTTCAGATTGTTCCCATTGCAGAGTCTTTTCCCTCAGCATATGAAGGAGTTGGCTGACTGTTAACTCTTCCACGGGAACACTGTGGATCAGAGTCTTCTCCATTTCATCCACCTTTTCCTCCAATACTTCCACCTTCTGTTCCTCTTGTACTTTGGCTTTCAGCGCTCGGAAAAGTTGCGCCCTGATGCTCTCTAGCTCATGTTCAGGGACCATTCTTACAGTCTCTGTGTTTCTTACAGTTTCCTTTTCTTCTACTGAAAGGATTCCCAGTTGAATCTGTTCTTCAAGTTGTTGAACCTCGGACATTGCCGCCTCATATTTGTCTTGGGTTTCCTTCAATATTTTTATGAGTTCTTGGACATCTTGTCTTTCATGTTCTGCCATGTCTTTCACCTCTAATTTCTCATCTATGGATGGAACTTCTACCGATGAGGCTGTCTTGGCCTTGAGCTCATCAAGAATTTCCTGCAGCCTTTGGACTTCTTGCTCATGTTCAACCTTTAGTTGTTCATATGCTTCTACTGAAACTAGCTTTTCGGAGGTTGCCGAGTTAACCCCCTCCAGAATTGTAGCCTGGGCCTGTTCATACTGTTCTTTCAACTTCTCACACTCTGCTTGTAAGGAGTCGTAGAGAAGAACTGGAATAACATCCTGGCTTCCTGAAGATTCCTCTTCATTTGCTTCTTTCGCAATTTCCTGTTGGAGTTCAGCCAAGGCTGCTATGCTATCTGCCTCTCGAAGTCTCACTGCCATCAAATCTTCTTTATTCTTGCAGTCTATCTCAGCCATTTTCCGATTACTTTCATTTAACTGAGTGAGTAGTCCCTTATTCTGGGCTGAGAGATATTGCACCTTCTCATGTAGACCATAGCACTCCTTCTCTGCTCGACATAGCTGGTTACTGCTGATTTGGTTCTGTGTTTCAAGTTCCAACATCCTTTGCTTAGCTTCTTTCAGTTTCGCCCCTATAAGCTCCTCTTGCAACATGGCCACATTATTCACATCAGGTAAAGAAGCGTTTCTCTTTTCCATGTCCAAGATTTTTTTCTGCATATCTTTAAGTGCACACTGCGATTCAGCTTCTCTTAACCTTGCTTGCACTAGCTCCGTCTCCAATTGCAGAACAAAATCCTCAGTGTAGCGTGGTTTGCCTTTATGCTGTATCTCTAGATCATGCAAATATTCTAACTCCTGAACATCATAAGGGAGATGTGATCGGTAATTGGTCACGATGGCTCTATGGTTGCTCTTTGCTTGAGCTAGCTGCCTCTGCTGTCTTTCCAGGTTCTCCCATTCGGTGTCCCAGAACTTTCCATTGTTTTCATCTCTTGTACGAGACGGTAACTCAACTGTTCTAATTGTTGTCGTACTTTGAAATAAGTTTGAGTCCAAGTTCGGTGTTCTTCCGTCGTGGATAAGTCCTTAACTTGAACAGGCTCAGAATTCTCTGTCAAACTGGAGTTCTGCTCTGAAGCTTTATTCTTCTCGGTAGCATAAGCCTTTATGCATGTCTTCGTTTTCTCCACCATAGTCGGCAAGTTCATTTTAGCCTTGTCTTCCATATTTGAGTTGGTCTTATCGTCATCCGTTTCAGAATCTGAGCTGATAGCTTGCACCGAGTCCTCACTCATTATGGCTTTTAGATAGTGCCATTCCATGTCTATTTTCTTGATCCACTCTCATCCTAGAAGTGGTGGTCCTCCCTCAGATAATACGTACAAGTTCATTCTTGGGTGTTCTTTACCCCTATCTCTCACCTTGACTCTTATCTTCCCCATGGGGTATACCTTATGCCCCGTGTATGTCTGCAATACGAACTTGGTATTTCTTAAGGGTATGTGAGAGAATAGCCGGTGGTAGTCCCTTCGATTTATGACTGATAGAGCTGATCCAGTGTCCAACTCCATTCTTACTTGGACTCCAGCTATTTTTAGTATGACCCAGATAGTTTGTAGGTCAGCTTCCTTACTCACATTGTGAATTCTCAGACTACCCAGCTCCTGGCTGTTTGGGTCTGAGTCTGAATTCTGTTCGTCTGAACTCTTCTCAGCCACCTTGTGTACCTTGTTGTACTTTTCTTGTGGTGGCTTCCTTTGGTTGTTGGTCTTCTTCCCTGACCGGCATACCTTAGCGATGTGACCCAGTTTGCCACATTTCCTACATTCTTGGTTCTTAAACCAGCATTGATTCTGGTCGTGTGTTGTCTTCCCACAACGATAGCATTTTGTTGTACTTGAGGTAATTTGGTCCACCCCAAGTGCCGCCGCCTTTAGCTGCATTTCCGCCGTTCCTTTCGCTGCGGCTTCGTGCGATGCGGCTATAAGGACAGCCCTGTCAAGTATGAGGTCGTTCTCTTCGAGTAGTCGCTTTTGTGTCCCTTCCTTGGACAATCCGCATACGAACTTGTCTCGCAGTGCCTCTGTCAGATTCCCTCCGAACTGGCAGCATTTCGCTAGCCTACGCAGTTCGACCAAATATTCCGCGTTGCTTTCATCTTTCCGTTGCGTTCTTGCATAGAATTTGAATCATTCAGCCAACATCAACGGTGTGGGGTTCAAGTGGTCCTTCAGAACAGCCACAATCCCTTCGAAAGTCTGATCCGCCGGTTTAACTGGTGCTAGTAGATGCTTCAAGAGCCCGTATGTCTTTGCGCCCATCGAGTTTAGCAATGTTATCGCTTTGTCGTCTTCCTCTATTTTGTTGGCATCACAATAGATCTCGATGCGTTCCACGTACGTGGCCCAGTCTTCTATCTCAGAATTAAAATCGTTAATATTCCCTCGCTTAGGCATCTTCCTTTCCTTGGGAGCAGCACAAGTATTTCTTTAAATTCTTATTTATTTCTAAGATGGCGGTTTTTCCCGCGAAAATGGCGGTTTCCCGCTCTTTCCTTCTCTCCCCGCCCCTTCAATGGCGGTCTCCCGCGTCTGTCGTCTTCTCCGCCTAATGGCGGTTTCCCGCGTTTCTTCCCTGGTGGGAGGGGTACGCTTTCCCCACAGCGGACAGGTTCAGCCGCTGGGCTGGCTTCCGCACAGCTCCCCTTACTCGGCTCTGTCTTTCTCTCCCGCTCGCACGGCTCTACCGGCGCTGGGTACCCCGTTCACGGAGAACAGTTCAGCCGCTGGACTGGCTCTCGCGCAGCCTCTCTCCCCTTGCTCGGCTCTGTCTCTCTCTCCCCCACGTTCGGCTCTACCGGCGCTGGGTACCCCGTTGGTGGAGAACAGCTCAGCCGCTGGACTGGCTCTCGCGCAGCCTCCTTTGGTCGGCTCTGCCTCTCCCACACGCCCGGCTCCCGTTCGCCTCCCAGCCCTCACACAGTCCGGTGCTTCCCTCCCCGGCTGCGGCTGAGTTTCTCTCTTCCCGCGCCTGCTCCCGGTCTCAGCGCTTCGTGGCTTCGGTCGCTGCCCAGCTTTTCCCGCCGATCGCGGTCCGGCTATCTCACGACGCCGTTGGACCCGTCTTCCTGACCAGCTCTGCTCCCCCTCGACCGTGGTCAAGTGCACAGCCCTTATCCTCCGGATTTCGTTACACTTTCCCCTACTCACAGTCTCCGCGGCCGCCTTGTTTCCAGCTGATCGGCTCACTCCGCACCGTGGTAGAAGGGTAGTCAGTGCCTGTTGCTGATGGAAGCTTTTGTTGCTAAAGTCTTCCTCCTTCCTCCTGCTGCAGCCTCGTGTTTTCTTTCAGCAGAACGACGAGGGCGGTTGCCTCTCTTCGACGCTCTTTAGTTGCTTTGGTAGTCTTGCCGCAGGGTACGATCGGACTCGTCGCCACTGTAAAGTCTGTGGGTTGTACAGTTAATAACGACACAGACTTCAGGAATAACAAACAAACAGGTCTTTACTATTCGAAGGTCAGGGCGAATCTGCCCAAGGAATCATGCCACAACACTTATATACCGGTGTGGTCACCGTCGGTATTACAGTATACAGAAGCCAAACAAGTAGTGCCACACCTAAAGTAGTTCTCTTAAAGGTGAACGGTTACATACAATAGTTCTCTTAAAGGTAGACGGGTACATACACTACACTTACCATCGCTGTCGACAATGGGGTCGGCAGCTGCAGTGGTAACAGGACCACTCAGACGGCCTCCAAGAACCTGGTGCACTCTCTCCTCGAGATCCGTCAGAGTGACCACTTGTGGAGGTCCGCCACCGGTTTGACGCTGGTCCTTGCGAATCGTCGCCAGCTTGGACTGCAGGGGAAAGAAGGGGAAGTTCTGTAACATGATGCCCTGAGTGATCATCTCATGCCCCCCATGGTGCAAGAGCCCTTACATGATGCCCTGAGTGATCATCTCATGCCCCCCATGGTGCAAGAGCCCTTACATGATGCCCTGAGTGATCATCTCATGCCCCCCATGGTGCAAGAGCCCTTACATGATGCCCTGAGTGATCATCTCATGCCCCCCATGGTGCAAGAGCCCTTACATGATGCCTTGAGTCAAATGTGCATGTGTGTGCCCAGAAAGGGCCATGGGTGCTTGCTGACACATGGCCATTGGGGCATCGCGCACCCTGTAGCCATGAAGTCAGGTGCAGATGGAGGGAATCAGAAGTTTGCATAAACACCACTCACCCTAACGACCCGAGTGAGGTCGTTGAATTTCTTCCTGCACTGAACAGGGCTCCTGGTTGCCATGCTGCTGGAATTGACCCTCTGACAAACATCTCTCCAAGCTCGGTAGTAGTCCTTTTGATTCGGCCTCCTGCCATTGTCAGGATAGAGAACATCTCAACGGCGCTCCACTGCGGCCACCAACTGCTCCAGAGCCTCAGTGCTGAAGCGCTCTGCTCTCTGTCTCACCTTCTCCATCTTGACCAAGTTTTTTGCGCCAGAGAAGGGCGTGCGCCGATTCTGAGGCCTACAGGGCGATGAGTGTGGAAGCTGAGGCTGACTGACCCACCCCTTTAAGAGCCGGCCGGCGCCTGGAAGTCTCGTGGTTATCGGTAATTGAGATCACCTGCGCTGCGCCCGTCTGCGCCGATATTGGGTAGCGCCAGAAGTTTTGCACCTTAGGAGGCCCGTGCAACGTCTGAATTCGCTCCTCAATCACCTTTGGGGGCGATGCAACCCAATATCGCGCCAGGCAGCGATAAGTTTCGTCTGGCTATAAACTTTGCGCAGCGCCAGTTCTAACACCTCAAGCGGTGCTATACCCAATTTCTAGGCCATAGAATCATAGAATCAAAGAATGATACTGTAGGATTCGCAAAATTGAACTTTATATTATAAAGGGTCGAATGGCAGAAGAGGCCATGATTTTAAAGACTGTTTTAAAAGAAGCCTAGGAAAAAGGGGCATTCAAAATGGCCGCCAGACCCCGTGACCAATGTATTGGGACACTTTAAAATGGTTCCTGCAGTCCTCAGACAGCTTTGTGGATTCAGCCCACAGTAAGTTCTGGAAGCCGTTTCTGAGAGAACGAAACCAGACACCCACACATACATAAAGATTGGATGCAGATCCAGTCAGATCGGCCTGTAGATAAAGGCCATCTAAATGTTTACCCAGACAAAAGGAAACAGTTTCATATTCATGAGAAGAGCATCAAGGACCCATTAAGGACATCACTGGGACATTAAAAACAATGAAGGTCATTCCAGACCAGAGATGGCCCGTTACCGGCCATCCAAGAACAGTTTAAAATATAATAACTACCCCGTTGTGCTCCCAGCCTGCCAAAATTAAAACAAAAGACTAACCTGATTTGGTGCAAGATAAGGGCTTCTGATGAGAAGTATATCTGGGAACCCAGAGGTAGAAAGGAGGCGTCGTGGAAAACGGGAGGAAGCCATAAACGGAGTAGCCATCATCGGCGAGGTTCGAGCCGGTGGCCTGCCCCGGGGTAAAACATCGGGAGATCATCGACCAACCCCGGGCCATTGACGAAACGAGAGGCCATCGACCCACTCCAGCTTGGGAGCAGAGACAATTAAAAAACTGAAGAAATGATGGGGGCCAGCCCAAGGCTCCTCTGACCGGGGTCGAGCAAACGATCCCCGACCCCGCTGACATCCAGACCAGCCGGTGTCCAGCCGTCCCCGACCCCCACCTCAGGAGAGAGGTGTGGCGCAGTTCGCTGGGGCTCCACCGACCACGTGGAGACGGAACGCCTGAAAGGATCAAAAGCAGACCTGTTTCAAAACCTTGCACTTCCTAGCTGAATTGGTGAGCATGTTTCTGGCCCTTCATAATCAGATCTAGATAGGTTTAAGGGGGTGGACATTTAAGGGTATAATTAACATGAGTTGTTGTCCCTCGATGTTCCGTGTGTTTTCCCCATTTCATGATGATTTTTGTAGAGTATAATATTTGCCTTAGTTAGTATTGTGTCGTTATGATTTGTTTGTGTTTTCCCCTCCCATGTATCCTCTTATTTGCCTGCATTTTGATTTGTTTTACATTATGCAATAAAATTCCATTTTGTTTCATCAAACTTGGTCGATAAGAGTTTTCTCTACATTGTAGTTCCTGCCCCAAAGTCCAGGGTACAGAATCTAAGGGGCGAGTGGGTCCAACCACTCAAGGTTTGACTGTGCAAGAGAGAGAGGCCCCTAGAGAGAGAAACCTCTGTGATCTAAAACCCCTTACAATACAGCACAGGAGGAGGCCATTTGGCCCATCGTGGAGAGCTATCCAATTAATCCCACTCCCCCCTGTTCTTTTCCCATGGTCCTGTAATTTTTTTCCCTTCAAGTATTTATCCAATTCCCTTTTGAAAGTTACTATTGAATCTGCTTCCACCGCCCTTTCAGGCGGTGCATTCCAGACCTAGTTCTTTTACCAATCACCTTTAATCAGTTTCTCCTTATTTACTCTATCAAAATCATTCATGATTTTGAACACCTCTATTAAACCTCCCCTTAACCTTCTCTGCTCTAAGGAGAACAACCCCAGCTTCTCCAGTCTTTCCACGTAACTGACGTCCCTCAGCCCTGGTATCATTCTAGTAAATCTCTTCTGCACCCTCTTCAAGGTCTTGACATCTTTCCTAAAATGTGGTACCCAGAATTGGACACAATACTCTAGCTGAGGCCTCAACAATTCCATATTCTGTGTGCTTTTGCTGTATTTTTTCCTGCACTCTTTGTTTCAGCCAATGAAGTATTGGCTCAGTGGGTAGCACTCTTGTGTCCATGATCTAGGCTGCCTTGTCAGTGCAGTACTGAGGGAGTGCTGCATTGCCAGCAATGCTGTCTTTTGGATCCAAGGTTAAACTAAGGCCCCATCTGCCCGCTCATGTAGATGTGAAAGATCCCATGGTACTATTCGAAGAAGAGCAGGGGAGCTCCCCCCCGGTAATCAGATTATCTGGTTGTTTATCACATTTTTGTTTGTGGGAGCTTGCTGTGCACAAATTGCCTGCCGCATTTCCTACATTACAACAATGACTACACTTCAAAGATACGTCACTGGCTGTAAAGTGCTTTGGGACGTCCTGAGGTTGTGAAAGGCACATACCGTATACAACCACAGTTGTTCTTCAACCCTCAGCTAATGCAACACCGAAATCCATTTGCCTTTTTCTCCACCTCACGCTTGTTAACTCGATTGTAGCAATAGGATAACAACAACAACTTGTATTTATACAGCACCTTCAATGTAGTAAAACGTCCCAAGGCGCGTCACAGGAGCGTGATCAGACAACATTTGATTAGGTAGCCGGAAATGGATATAAAAGGGCCCCGTAGCAACCTTACTGTATTGGTGAATGTAGAAGGAGATTGACGGTTCCTTGGATTGACCTCCCTGTGCGAGGCACCTTTGTAAAGGGAAGTGCTAACCTATGTGGGCTGAAAGCTAGCCAACAAGTATGAAAACCCGAAACCCCAGCTTGCATTCGGATTTACAGCATTGGGATCTTTACATCAATCAGACTGATCCTTTTACTGTGCCACTAACTTCTGCGGAGCACTTAACTCTTCATCTTGGAAGTTAAGCCAGATGGTCATCGGTTCATAAATATCTTAGGAGATTGGCTTCAAGAAAGGGAGTCAATTGGGGGAAAAATTGGGTTGCTTTGCGCCTCCTGTTAATGCCAGGGGAGAGGGCGCGAAACACCTGGAGCCCGGGCACGGCGCCGCTAACACCTCCAATGAAATTCAGCGGGAAGATAGCGGCCGTGGTAGCCGGCAGCATCTCATGGCGCTGCGCCTCCAGTGATGACATCACTGCTGTGCGCAGCGCTCCGCCCCAAACTTTGGTCGCACCCCCTGACCTTCCGCCGGGCGCTATGACGCTATATAGGGTCAAGGTGGCATGATTGCGGCCCCAGCGGTGCAAATTAAAGGGCAGGTGCTGGGCGGCCATTTTTTTGGGGCCGCCTGCCAGTACCCACACCCACCCCTCCTCCCGCTTCTTCATGCGGGAAGCCGGCCGCGATGGCTCCTCTTGAGTGCCGGGCATTTTTCCCGGCACCCCGCTCCCCGGTGGACCATCAGGGCCCCGGTGCGCTGCACTGGGCCCCACCCCTTTAATCAGGGGAGGGAGGCCTATGACACCGCAGCGCTACGTACCGATGCGCGTGGCGCTGTTGCACGTAGTGCCACGATATTGAATGGTAGCGCCCCAAGAAGGAGGGGGAGCGCTTCCAGTAGCACCCCGCCTCCTGCTTGGGGCGCTACCATTGAATTTACGGCCAACTTTTTCTGGGCGCTAAAGGTAACGCCCCGGCGAAGTTAGTGCCCCAAAATGGGCGCCACCGAATTTTTCCCCAAATATATTTTGTTTCTACCGTCTTAAAGAATGAATTTTACAGCATCCAAAAAGAAAACCCATTGTGACCATGCCTATTATCAACAGAATGAGTTGTCCTCTGCTTGTTTCAATTTACGAAGGACTGCTGCGTAAATCTCCTAACGGTCAGCAGCGGTTCGTGTGCAGTCAACCCATGAGTTATTGGCCACTGCCTTATAGCTCTCTCTTGTCGATCTGGATTTGGTTATGTTTTTGCTTCAGTTGGGAAGCCCAGCTGAGAGACCTTTGTGCAGGGCACCACCAGGGGAGGCGGGAAAGAGTTGGGGAGAAGGTAGCGTAAATCAAGCTGCAGAGAGTCGGTGATGGGAACCACTTGCAGAGTGCAGGAGTGAAGGCAGGAGAGTGCGTGGTCAGGGGTTACACAGTTCTCAGGTTCGGAAAAGGGTACGTGAGGAGTAGGCAGCTCCTCGGTTAATTAGGGTAGGGCCAGCCGCACAGTCAAACACTTTACTCTGCCTCAACCTCAGGAGGGTGTCCGCTTTGGAACAGCGTGAGACTCCCATTTTCCAGTCAAAGCATCCCAGAGGAATCTTATTGGCTTCGCTGAGTAAGATTACCAGATTAACAACAACAACAACAACTTGCATTAAAATAGCACCTTTAACGCAGTAAAGCCTCCCAAGGCGCTGCACAGGAGTATTACAAGACAAGAAATTTGACACCAATCCACATAAGGAGAAATTAGGGCAGGTGACCAAAAGCTTGGTCAACGAGGTAGGTTTTAAGGAGCGTCTTAAAGGAGGAGAGAGAGGTAGCGAGGCGGAGAGGTTTAGGCAGGGAATTCCAGAGCTTAGAGCCCAGGCAACAGAAGGCATGGGCACCAAAGGTTGAGCGATTATAATCAGGGATGCTCAAGAGGGCAGAATTAGAGGAGCGCAGGTATCTCGGGGGGTTGTTGGGCTGGAGGAGATTTCAGAGATAGGGAGGGGGCGAGGCCATGGAGGGATTTGAAAACAAGGATGAGAATTTTGACATCGAGGCATTGCTTAACTGAGAGCCAATGTAGGTCAGCGAGCACAGGGGGTGATGGGGGAACGGGACTTGGTGCGAGTTAGGACACAGACAGCCGAGTTTTGGATGACCTCAAGTTTACGTAGGGTAGAACGTGGGAGGCCAGCCAGGAGTGCGTTGGACTCGAGGTGTTCGGCGCCTTCCCGGATGCTTCTCCTCCACTTTGTGCGGTCTTGGGCCAGGGATTCCCAGGTGTCGGTGGGAATGTTACACTTTTTCAAGGAGGCTTTGAGGGTGTCCTTGAAGCGTTTCCTCTGCCCACCTGGGGCTCTCTAGCCATGCCGGAGCTCTGAGTAGAGCGCTTGTTTTGGGAGTCTCGTATCGGGCATGTGGACAATGTGACCCGTCCATTGGAGCTGATCGAGCGTGGTCAAAGCTTCGATGCTGGGGATGTTGGCCTGAGCAAGAACACTGACGTTGGTGCGCCTATCCTGCCAATGGATTTGCATAGAGTGTACAGCACAGAAACAGTCCATTGGGCCCGGCAGGACCATGCTGCTGTTTATGCTCCACAAAAGCCTCCTCCCGCCTTACTTCATCTCACCCTATCAACATATCCTTCTACTCCTCTCCCTTCCACTCATGTACTTATCTTGCTTCCCCTTAAAGGTATCTATGATCAACCTGCATCTATAACCTTGCATTTATACTGCACCTATCATGACTTGGTGGTTCCTGCTCCCTTTGGAGATCCTCAGTACCATTTAAAGAGGCATTCCTTACAAGGGCCTTCAGAAGTAGCAGAGCCAAGGCAGCTCATATGATCCAAAATCAGAAAATGCTGGTGATATATTAATGATCTAGACAAGGGAACTAGATGTAATATCTCCAAGTTTGCAGACGACACAAAGCTGGGTGGGCGTGTGTGCTGTGAGGAGGATGCTGAGAAACTCCAGGATGATTTGGACAGGTTGGGTGATTGGGCGGAAGCATGGCAGATGCAATATAACGTAGATAAATGCGAGGTTATCCACTTTGGTGTCAAAAACAGGAAGGCAGATTATTATCTGAATGGCAATAGATTGGGAGAAGGGGAAGTGCAATGAGACCTGGGTGTCCTTGTGCACCAGTCGCTGAAGGTAAGCATGCAGGTGCAGCAGGCGGTTAAGAAGGCAAATGGTATGGTGGCCTTCGTAGCGAGAGGGTTTGAGTACAGGAACAAGGATGTCTTGCTGCAGTTGTACAGGGCCTTGGTGAGACCACATCTTGAGTATTGTGTGCAGTTTTGGTCATCTTATCTGAGGAAGGATGTTCTTGCCATGGAGGGAATTCAGTGAAGATTCACCAGGCTGATACCTGGGATGGCAGGAATGACGTATGAGGAGAGATTGGGTCGATTGGGCTTAAACACACTGGAGTTTAGAAGAATGAGAGGGGATCTCATTGAAACTTATAAAATTCTGACAGGACTGGACAGACTAGATGCAGGAAGGATGTTCCCGATGGTCGGGGAGTCCAGAACCAGGGGTCACAGTCTAAGGATAAGGGGTAAGCCATTTAGGACAGAAATTAGGAGGAATTTCTTCGCCCAGAGAGTGGTGAACCTGTGGAATTCGCTACCACAGAAGGCAGTAGAGTCCAGTTCATTAAATATATTCAAGAAGGAGTTGGATATATTTCTTAAGGCTAAGGGGATCAAGGGATATGGGGAGAAGGCAGGGACAGGGTACTGAATTTGGATGATCAGCCATGATCGCATTGAATGGCAGAGCAGGCTCGAGGGGCCGAATGGCCTACTCCTGCTCCTATCTTCTATGTTTCTATGTTTAATACTCAGCAGGTCATCTGTGGAGCGAGAAACAGAGTTACCGTTTCAGGTCAATGACCTTTCGTCAGAACTGGTAAAAGTTGGAGATGTAACATTTTTAAGCAAGTGCAGGAGCAGGGAGAGGGGGGAGGGGAGGACAGAACAAAAGGGAAGGTCTGTGATAGGGTGGAAGGCAGGAGAGATTAAAAGACAAAAGGGATGATGGTGCGAGGCAAAAGGAGATGGTAATGGGACAAGTTAAGATCAAAAGATGGCTCTAGATGAGGTGCAAATAGGGAATGGCAGAACCATCAACAGCTGCGAAACAAAATAGGAGCAGAGGTTATGATCTGAAATTGTTGAACTCGATGTTGAGTCCAGAAGGCTGTAAAAGTGCCTAATCGAAAGATGAGTTGCTGTTCCTCGAGCTTATGCTGAGCTTCGTTGGAACAGTGTAAGAGACCGAGGACGGAGAGGTCCGAGTGGGAGTGAAGTGGAGAATTAAAGTGACAGGTGACCGGAAGCTCAGAGTCACTCTTACGGACTGAACGCAGGTGTTCCGCAAAGCGGTCGCCCAATCTGCGTTTGGTCTCCCCAATGTTGAGGAGACCGCATCCTGAGCAGCGAATACAGTATACTAAATTGCAAGGTGTACAAGTAAATCACTGTTTCACCTGGAAGGAGTGTTTGGGGCCCTGGACAGTGGGAAGGGGGGAGGTAAACGGGCAAGTGTTGCATCTCCTGCGCTTGCATGGGAAGGTGTCGTGGGAAGGGGAAGGGGTGTTGGGGGTGATAGAGGAGTGGACCAGGATGTCGCGGAGGGAGCGGTCCCTTCAGAATGCTGAAAGGGGAGGGGAGGGGAAAATGTGTTTGGTGGTGGGATCACGCTGAAGGTGGCGGAAATGGCAGAGGATGATACGTTGAATGTGGAGGCTGGTGGGGTGAAAGATGAGGACAAGGGGAACACTATCATGGTTCTAGGAGGGAGAGGAAGGGGTGAGAGCAGACGTGCGGGAAATGGAACGGACAGACACGTTCGAGGGCCATGTCAACTATGGTAGAGGGGGATCCTCGGTTGAGGACAAAGGAAGACATGTTGGAAGCACTAGTATTGAATAGCTCAAGTTTATGTAGGTTGGAATGTGGGAGGCCGGCCAGGAGTGCATTGGAATAGTCAAGTCTAGAGGTAACAAAGGCATGGATGATGGTTTCAGCAGCGGGTGAGCTGAGGCAGGGGCGGAGACAGGTGATGTTACGGAGGTGGAAATAGGCGGTCTGTGTTATGCTGCGGAGCAGATGCGACGGAGACGGAGAAACTGGGAGAATGGAATAGAGGAACTCCTGCTTACAGGAGGCGGGGTGGGAGGAAGTGTAGTCCAGGTAGCTGTGGGAGTCAGTGGGCTTATATTGAATGTTTGTCAATAGCCTATCCCCAGAGATGGAGACAGAGAAGTCGAGGAAGGGAAGGGTAGAGTCGAAGATGGACCATATGAAGGTGAGGGAAGGGTGGAAATTGGAAGCAAAGTGAATGAAATTTTCTAGTTCAGGGCGTGATCAGGAGACGGTACAGACACAGTCATCAATGTACCAGAAAAAGAGGTGAGGGAGGGGACCCGAGTAGGACTGGAACAAAGAGTGTTCCACATATCCCATGAAAAGGCAGGCATAGCTAGGGCCCATGCGGGTACCCACAGCAACACCTTTAATTTGGAGGAAGCGAGTGGAGTCAAAGGAGAAGTTGTTCAATGTGAGCACAAGTTCAGCCGGGTGGAGGAGAGTGGTGGTGGATGGGGACTGGTTGTGCCTCTGTTCAAGGAAGATGCGGAGCGCCCTTAGGCCGTCCTGGTGGGGGATGGAGGTGTAGAGGGATTGGACGTCCATGGTGAAAAGGAGACGGTTGGGGCCTGGAAACTGGAAACTATTAAAGTGGTGGAGGGGGTCGGAAGAGTCGTGGATATAGGTGGGAAGAGACTGGACAAGGGAAGGAAAAGATAGAGTCGAGGCAGGAAGGGGCAAGAACAGGCTGAAACGATCTGATACCGCTTGCTGCTGGCACAGACCCCAAATATTCCCAGGCCAGGCATACAAATCTTCCCGCCAATGGCCTGTGTGGATCTTCCGTGGCGAGCCGGGAAGGCCCAGCAGATGGGAAGTAAAACTCGGGAATTGTGAGACAACTCGGCCTGCCAGCTCGGCGGAGTAATCTGTAACGTAGAGGCGGCATTAATCAGGCTGCATTCAGGGCCTAGATATGATCCACGAACGGTTAAAAAGAAGACAGACAGACCAACTTTGACGAATGATACACAGATGCTTCTAGGAGAAGAGCATTAGTATCTCAACAGTATTGATTACGTTTGCGGGAACGATCCTCGGGGATGCTTGGCATGGATCAAAGACGGGGATTGACCTCATTAATAAGAGGTGGCAGTAATTAAGAAGGGAGAAATCCTTCACTTGAAGGGAAATCAGGAGGATTTTTATTGATGTCCTCCAGGCAGAAGAGAACAAACCATTCGTTACCTGATGCCTCAGCCTCTGGCTAACGCTCTCAGAAGCAGCATCCGACCGCCCCCTTCCTTCCAAGTCCTAGCAGCAGCCTGCTATTGGAGTCTTTGTGACTACATATCCGCAGCATAACACAGAACGCCTATTTCCATCTCCGTAACATCGCCCGTCTCCACCCTTGCCTCAGCTCATCCGCTGCTGAAACCCTCACCTGTGCCTTTGTTACCTCTAGACTTGACTATTCCAACACACTCCTGGCTGGCCTCCCACATTCCACCCTACGTAAACTAGAGGTCATCCAAAACTCGGCTGCCCGTGTCCTAACTCGCACCAAGTCCCGTTCGCCCATCACCCCTGTGCTCGCTGACCTACATTGGCTCCCGGTTAAGCAGCGCCTCGATTTCAAAATTCTCATCCTTGTTTTCAAATCCCTCCATGGCCTCCTCACCCCTCCCTATCTCTGTAACCTCCTTAAGCCCCACAACCCCCCGAGATCTCTGCGCTCCTCTAATTTTGCCCTCTTGAGCATCCCTGATTATAATCGCTCCACCATTGGTGGCCGTGCCTTCTGTTGCCTGGGCCCTAAGCTCTGGAATTCCCTCCCTAAACCTCTCCGCCTCTCTACCTCTCTCTCCTCCTTTAAGACGCTCCTTAAAACCTACCTCTTTGACCAAGCCTTTGGTCACCTGCCCGAATTTATCCTTAGGTGGCTCGGAGTCAAATTTTTTGTCTTACTAATACTCCTGTGAAGCGCCTTGGGACGTTTTACTACTTTAAAGGCGCTATATAATTACAAGTTGCCGCTGTTGTTGCAGGGCCTGCAGCGATGGCCCTTCCCTTTAAGGGAGGGAAGGAGTCTTCCAAGGCGGCAGCTCGGCACGGCCCTGTCTGCAGCACCACAGAACACACCACCCCGCCCCGCCCCGCCTGCCGCTCTCCAGGAGGGAAGCGGTGCGCTTGATTTAGCCATGATGTGGAGATGCCGGTGTTGGACTGGGGTGGACAAATGTGAGAAGTCACACAACACCAGGTTATAGTCCAACAGCTTTATTAATTGATGTAGCGCCCCACTTCCTTACTGGAACGCCAAAACCCAATTTATTTATTTTTAAGTTGAAAGACATCAGCACGCCTGTCGCTAATTTTTTCAACTTTTAAAAGTTAGCGCCCCAAACGGGGCTATGATGAATTTCCCCCCCACCCAAGAGTTAAAATGAAGCGCACCGGCGATGTGCTGTTGGCGAGTTCTGACTTAATTGGCTGTCTTATTCAGGATAATAAAAATAAAGCCCAGACACGTGGCTTGGTTTTTTCACAATGAGATCATTCCTTCTGCATTGATGTGCTGCCCTTTGACCTCATAGCTGAGGGGGCTCCCAGACTCTCGGCTTCATCTGCACTCTATGTTAAGCTTTTAAACAATGTGTTTCGGGTTAATCTGTGGCACTGATCTCTCCGGCACAGGTGGCAAGAAGGGGGTTGGGGTGGGGCGGGGGAGGTGGTGGTGGTGGGGTGTTGGGAGGCGAGTAAAGCTACAGACGTCTTTTAAGCGCTCACAGCAAACTCTACGTCTGGTGTTGGAATGCCCCGAGGTTAAAAGGGATCAGATGTATTATGAAACCTTTAGATTGCCCTCGCCGACCCACTTTCTCCAGCGGGGCTGGATTGACGCGACTTTTTCCTTTTTCGCGGGAGCGCCTCGCGATTGTGTCCCCACCTTGTGCCAGATCCCCGCTCGCCCATCGCCCCCCCCACCCCTTACTGGTCTCGCAACATCTCGCGTTTAAAATCCTCATCCTCGTGTTTAAAGTGCCCTTGGTGGTCTCGCCCCCTCCCTATCTCCGTGACCTCCTCCAGTGCTGCAGACTCTCAGCCCCCCGAACACTTCGCTCCTCCGACTCTGGCCTCTTGTCCATCCTTGAGCCTTGATTTTAGCGCCCCCTCCCCGCCCCGCCCTGACGGAAACCAGCAGATGCGACTCTGATGAAATCGTCGGGGAGGCCGAATCTGCCACTCAAACCTGAGGCCTGAGCGAGAGAGCAGTGGTGGTAAAACCTGTTGTGAACAGGGCATCCCCAACCGGGATTCCGCTCCCGGAGCCCACACCTTGACCCATCAGACCTACCCCTGGGTCCCTGCCAGTGATCCCGGGGGGGAAATTAACTATCACTACCTGGGTGGTTGACTGGCAGAGCAGATCATCTGCACATCATAGAACCCACACGATATTGATTTCCATTGGCTAGCTTAACTACAATTCAAAGATTATCTCCTGTAATATCCTACCAGGCATCACCTCCCAGTACTGAGGGTCCGCTGCACTGTTGGAGGGGCAGTACTGAGGGAGTGCAGCACTGTCGGAGGGACAGTATTGAGGGAGTGCTGCACTGCCAGAGGGGCAGTACTGAGGGTGTGCTGCACTGCCGGAGGGGCAGTACTGAGGGAGTTCTTCTTAGGCAGCCCCTCGGAACTGAGGATGACTTGCTTCCACATTAAAAATGAGTTTGCAGGTGACTGATGAGTCCAATGTGGGACCTACAGTCTCTGTCACAGGTGGGGCAGACGGTGGTTGAAGGGGCGGGTGGGTGGGTTGCTTGGGTTGACGTGGGCTCCTTCCATTGCTTGCGCTTGGCTTCCGCTTGCTCCCGGCGAAGAGACTCGAGGTGTCTGGCGCCTTCCCGAATGCTTCTCCTCCTCTTTGTGCGGTCTTGGGCCAGGGATTCCCAGGTGTCGGTGGGGATGTTGCACTTTTTCAAGGAGGCTTTGAGGGTGTCCTTAAAGCCTTTCCTCTGCCCACCTGGGGCTCTCTTGCCGAGCCGGAGCTCCGAGTAGAGCGCCTGTTTTGGGAGTCCCGTATCGGGCATGCAGACAATGTGACCCGTCCATCGGAGCTGATCGAGCGTGGTCAAAGCTTCGATGCTGGGGACGTTGGCCTGAGCAACAACACTGACGTTGGTGCGCCTATCCTGCCAATGGATTTGCAGGATCTTGCGGAGGCAGTGTTGGTGGTACCTCTTCAGTGCTTTGAGGTGCCTGCTGTACATTGTCCATGTCTCTGAGGCATACAGGAGGGCGGGTATCACTGCTGCTCTGTAGACCATGAGCTTGGTGCCGGGTTTGAGGTCCTGGTCTTCAAACACTCTCTTCCTCAGGCGACTGAAGGCTGCACTGGCACACTGAAGGTGGTGTTGGACTTCGTCATCAACGTCTGCCCTTGTTGGCAGTAGGCTCCTGAGGTATGGAAAGTGGTCCACGTTGTCCAAGGCCTTGTCGTGGATTTTGATAATTGGGGGGCAGTACTGTGTGGCGGGGGCAGGTTGGTAGAGGACCTTTGTCTTGGAGGGGCAGTACTGAGGGAGTGCTGCACTGTTGGAGGGGAAGTACTGAGGGAGGGCTGCACTGTCGGAGGGGCAGAACTGAGGGAGCACTGTGCTGTCGAATGGCAGTACTGAGGGAGCGCTGCACTGTCGGTGGGGCAGTACTGAGGGAGCACTGCAATGTCGGAGTGGCAGTACTGAGGGAGCGCTGCACTGTCGGAGGGGCAGTACTGAGGGAGCGCTGTACTGTCGGAGGGGCAGTACTGAGGGAGTCCTACACTGCCGGAGGGGCAGTACTGAGAGAGTGCTGCACTGTCGGAGGGGCAGTACTGATGGAGTGCTGCACTGTAGGAGGGGCAATACTGAGGGAGCGCTGTGTTGTCGGGTGGGCAGTACTGAGGGAGCGCTGCACTGTCGAAGGGGCAGTACTGAGGGAGCGCTGCACTGCCGGAGGGGCAGTACTGAGGGAGTGCTGCACTGCCGGAGGGGCAGTACTGAGGGAGTGCTGCACTGCCGGAGGTGCCGTGTTTCGGGGGAGATGTTAAACTGAGACCCCATCTGCCATCTTGGATCCCACGGCCACTCTTTCGAAGAAGAGCAGGGGAGTATTCCCCAGTATTCTGGACAATATTTATCCCTTCACAAACATCACTAAAACAGTTTAACTTGTCATTTAATCTCATTGCTGTTTGTGGGAGCTTGCTGTGCACAAATTAGCTGCTGCATTTCCAACATTACAATAATGACTCCCCAGTGTCCCGGCCAATATTTACCTCACAACCAGCATCACTAAAACAGATTATCTGGTCATTATCATCCTGCTGTTTCTGGGAGCTTTCTGTGCGCAAATTGGCTTCCTCATTTCTCACATTACAACAGTGACTACACTTCAAAAGTACTTCATTGGGACGTCCTGAGGTTGTGAAAGGCGCGATATAATACTAGTGGGAAGAGTCATACGAACATACATACGAATTAGAAGCAGGAGTAGGCCACTCGGCCCCTCGAGCCTGCTCGGCCATTCAATAAGATCATGGCTGATCTGATTACTCCACATTCCCGCCTACCCCCAATAACCTTTCACCCCCTTTGCTTATCAAGAATCTCTCTACCTCTGCCTTAAAAATATTCAAAGGCTCTGCTTCCACCGCCCTGTGAGGAAGAGAGTTCCAAAGAAACACGACCCTCTGTGAGAAAAAATTTCTCCTCATCTCTGTCTTAAATGGGCGACCCCTTATTTTTAAACAGTGACCCCGAGTTTTAGATTCTCCCACAAGAGGAAACATCCTCTCCACATCCACCCTGTCCAGACCCCTCAGGGTCTTATATGTTTCAATCAAATCACCTCTTACTCTTCTAAACCCCAGCGGATACAAGCCTAGCCTGTCCAACCGTTCCTCATAAGACAACCCGCCCATTCCAGGTATTAGTCTAGTAAACCTTCTCTGAACTGCTTCCAACGCATTCCCCCATACACGCTCCTGTGAAGCACCTTGGGACAGGTTGCTACGTTAAAGGCTCGATAAAAGTGGAAGTTGCTGTTATTATTGGTCTTCCCCCTCAAGGTCTCACTTCCAGCTTGTCTCCGTGGAGGAGATGCCAGATACTCCAGCTCCACCTCGAGCGGAGAGAGGCCTGCCAGTCCTGGTTCAGTCTTGGCGGCTCACAGAAATCATTCGAATGAGGCCCAACCGTACAAAATAAAATTGGTCGAAAGCCTGAAAAGCGATTCCATCAGACAGGCGGGGAAGCTTGTGACACCTACTATCCACCGCTGGAATCGGACACATGGCAATTCACCCCGTAATTATTCTCACGGGACCTTCCAGTAATGGAATCCTGAACTGCCAGCCCACCTGAAGCTGAAGTCAAGCTGAGTAAAAACAGACAGGGTGGCGCAGCTTAACCTTTTTTAGTCTAAACACTGCCCATTTCTTGGCTGTAACGAATTTCTAGCCCTACGTTACTGTACCTGTTTGTATTGAGCCAGAGAGGTAAAACAAGAAAGACATGCATTTATATAGCACCTTTCACAACCTCAGGATGTCCCAAAGCGCTTTACAGCCAATGAAGTACTTTTGAAGTGTAGTCACTGTTATAATGTAGGAAAAGCGGGAGCCAATTTGCGCACAGCAAGCTCCCACAAACAGCAATGTGATAGCGACCAGATAATCTGTTTTTGGGCTATTGATTGAGAGATAAATATTGGCCAGGACACCGGGGATAACTCCCCCTACTCTTCTACGAAATAGTGCCATGGGATCTTTTATGTCCATCTTAGAGAGAAGACGGGGCCTCAGTTTTAAAGTCTCATCCGACAGAACGGCACCTCTGGCAGTGCAGCACTCCCTCGGTGCTGCCCTGGAGCGTCAGCCTAGATTTCTGTACTCAAGGGCTCGATTTTAATAGCCCTGAGGAGGCGGGTGTGGAGGCGGATTGGCAGCGAAAATCGGAAAACATGCCTTCAGACTGCCAACCCACCTCCATCCCGCCCTCAAGCGTATTTCGTGAGTGTCAGGTCAGCGGCGCCTGACCTGACTGGAACCGATGGGACAGGTAGTTAAGGCAGTTAAGAGCCTGTTAACTGCCTTGCTAATCCTATTTTGATCGTGGTTTCCCATTTTCGTGCTTCTGGCTCCTGTTTCCCGTCTTGTCAGAAACATGCCAGCTGCAAGGAGATGAGTTTCTCGAGGACATGATTTTTGTAGTCACTGGTGCAGCACTTGAAACATGGCTGACATTCAAATGCAACAACTTTGTTGTTGGAGGTTTGGGATAAGATTTTGCAAATCTACTGACCTTCAAGCTGTTCAAGCTGTCACCCATCTGCAGTGTTACCTGATTGGAATAATTTCAGGCCACGTTGAGTGTGCGCCTGCAAGCCTCTTGCCTCAACTGAAATCTATAGCAACGGGATGGGAACCATTTACATCCTCTCATCCTGGTCATCAGATTCAGAGGAAGAGCAGCTGCGGCAGTGCCATAACCAGCCACAACAGCAGCACCAGCACCAGGAGCGCCAAACTCCTCCTTGCCCACCTGATGCTGCCACTGGACACAGGGCATCAGCCTCTGAAAAACTGCTGGCCGGGAGGCCAGCGATGGCATCACCATGGCCAGATTTTCTTCACTTGACGCTGTAAACCCTGGCTGCCACTTGATGCGCCAGGTTGACACCATCCTACACCAGCACCGTGAAGCATCCCTTTAATGTCCAAGCCATTCCATGCACACTCATCACTATAGCGGGGGGGGGGGGCGCGGGGTGGCGGAGTTATGACTGAACAATCACTGGAATTCAGTAAGACACTTCTCAATGTGTGCTCAGATCTGTCCAATAAGGGACAGTTTTGGAAAAAGATATTACACTGTATGACAACGCATTACCAGTAACTTCACATAGACATTGGCTAAACCTCTCAAGTGCCTACCCTTGTGTGTTGTTAGTTTGTATGCTTGCAGTAGGATGAGGGTGAGTATGAAGGTGGCTAGTGAGATCAGGAAGTGATAAAGTAGATAGAGAGGGTTGGGTGGAGGTTCAAGCTAAGTTGGTGTCCTGGGGAAGTCTCTTCCGCCCATTGGAAGGGAAGAGAACCTCCCTGCGTGCTGTGACTCCCTCCATAAACAAATGGAGGGAGTCATTGGAGAGCCTGGGTCAAGTGTTCACCTTTGTGCAGTGATTGTCAGTGTTTGCAGCACCTCAATGCTGTCAAACACTGACAGATCAACTGCCAAAATAAAATTGTGCATGGTCCCTATAAGGAAACCGGCAGATGACGCATCATCAAATTTTGTCATCAGACCCGCTTCCTGTTAATTGGCCGGCGGGCTTAACAAGGCCAATCAAGGGAAAATCACGTCTGCAGAGCGGAGGCAGCTGGGGGTGGGATCGGAACCCGGAAAGCAGCTGACCCGCCCCCATCCTGCCTCCTCCATTAAACTCGCGGCCCACGTCTCTGGAGTGAGAACTGAACCCATAAACTTCTATCTCAGATGCGAGGGTGCTGCCCACTGAGCCTTATGTATGGTATGTGTGGGGTTTATTTTATTTGTTTATGGGATGTGGGCGTCACTGACAAGGCCAGCATTTATTGCCCATCCCTAATTACCCTTGAGAAGGTGGTGGTGAGCCGCCTTCTTGAACCGCTGCAGTCCGTGTGGTGAAGGTGCTCCCACAGTGCTGTTAGGGAGGGAGTTCCAGGATTTTGACCCAGCGACGATGAAGGATCGGCGATATACTTCCAAGTCAGGATGGTGTGTGACTTGGAGGGGAACTTGGACGTGGTGGTGTTCCCATGCGCCTGCTGCCCTTCTCGGTGGTGGAGGTCGCGGGTTTGGGAGGTGCTGCCGAAGAAGCCTTGGCGATTTGCTGCAGCGCATCTTGTAGATGGTACACACTGCAGCCACAGTACGCCAGTGGTGGAGGGAGTGAATGTTTAAGGTGGTGGATGAGGTGCCAATCAAGTGGGCTGCTTTGTCCTGGATGGTGTCGAGCTTCTTCAATGTTGTTGGCATGTGGTGATGCTGACAGGATATTATTTATTGCCCAACCCTAGTAGCTGAGGGGCTTCCTAGGCCACTTCCGAGGACATTAAAGAGTCAACCGCATAGTGTGGGATGGGTGTCACATGTAGGACAGACTGAGTATGGACGGCAGGTTTCCTTCCCTGAAGGACAATCGTGAACCATGGGTGGTTTTTACAACAATCCAACAGCTTTCTAGTCTGAAATGAATATGTCTCAGAGGAGGGAAATTTATAGAGATTTATAACATACTTAACGGGATAGAGATAATTAACTTGGAACAATCCTTTCAGATATGCTGGGGCAACAGGGGAGAGGGCACAGGTCCAGGGTTGTAAAGGGAAAATTTGACTCTCATACCATAAAGTATTGCTTTCCACAGAGGATTATCAACAGCTGGGACTGGTTTCCAGGTAGAGTGTCTAATACAACAGCACGAGAAGCAGCTAAGCGCTGTAACGTAAAGATGGTAAAATCGGTCTTGCAGAAAGATGAAACTAAATAGAGTGGAGAGCCTTCTGCATCGAAACCTACCTTGTGATATATGGGAGATGTCTGACCTGAAGAACCACCTGACACATTGGGATTAGGAGTCGTTAGAAGGAGATCTCCCACAGAGTCTGTTTCTCTGTGGAGCAACACATCAACCTCTCTGGCTGCTGTCAAGAGTCTAAGGTCTGACTGTTGACATCCTCGAGTCTGTATGGAGGAGGGAACACGCTTGGCTAAGTGCATCTGGCCTAAATGTGCTCTTTGTGGTAGAGTGATAAAGTGTCAACATACAGCTGATACAGGATAGCCTTCAAGGCATCAAACAAATCTTCAGTGCTTTAAAGCTTCAATTTATAGGTGAGGGACAGAGTCGATTGGACATTGTCTCTTCATGTTTACATAGAATTACGTAGAATTTACAGCACAGAAACAGGCCATTCGGCCCAACAGGTCTATGCCGGTGTTTATGCTCCACACGAGCCTCCTCCCAACCCTACTTCATCTCACCCTATCAGCATATTTTTCCATTTCTTTCTCCCTCGGGTACTTATCTAGCTTCCCCTTAAATGCGTCTATGCTGTTCGCCTCAATTACTCCTCTATGATTAAAGCAGAAATATCATCAAATGTAGACTGTCACCATAGGCCAAAATGTTTGAGGAAATTCAATAATCCTTTCACAGCAGGATGGCAATCATTCAGTCGCTCAAATGGATGGGATCTGGACAGTGTCTTTCCCTCCCTGTCTAAATGAGCCGTTTATTTAATCAGACCAGAAATAAAGGGGCAGTTTTAATCTAACTCACATGGCTGGACCTCGGTTTCACACCCCGTCTGATTGTCTGATTTTAATGACTTCAATGGGGGAGTAAAATCGGCTGGGCTGTAACAAAGTAAGCCTTTCCGATCACAGCAATTTTCTTTTCTTATTCAGTCTAGGGATGTGGGCGTGGTTGACAAGACTGGCATTTATTGCCCATCCTTAGTTGCCCTTCAGAAGGTGGATTATGTTAAAAGGCAATTAGCTATCATCTGCCCCAGCCAGGACTGCATATTTAGTTTACCCACGGGCTTTAAATCGAGGACAATAAAAGTGACAGCAGCCATCGTCCTCATTTTAAAATCCCAGTGCGTAGGCTCACTACAATTCAACGGAAAATACAATATACAATTCTTTTTTTTTTTAACAGCATCACAAACCTTGCCCAAGTTTCCATCTATCGTCTGTGAGCTGTTCAGGGGTTGGGTTTGTCTCGGGTAAATGCAACTCGCCGCATTGAATTCCACCTGTTGACGACTCTATTTATTTGCCCAAATTGCAAGACCAGCTGTTGCCTCCGTGTTGGCAGCTTGTTTGGATTTCGATGGGCATCAGGAATGGAGGAAGACCGAGATTGTAACTCGTCTGGTTTCTAAGGGGGCGATATTCGGTTGCTTTGCTCCTAGCGCCCGGGCGTGGCGCCGCCAACGCCTCCCGCAAAATTCAGTGGGAGGTTAGCGGCGGCAGTAGCAGGTAGCGCCACGTGGCGCTGCGCTGCTGGCGATGACGTCATCGCCGTGCGCAGCGCCCTGCCCCTGCCCCGGCCGCAAACTTGGGTTGCATCCCCTGACCTATCGCCGGACGATATGTCCGACGGGGTCAGGATGGTGCTTTTTGCAGCCACGGCGGCGCTACTTAACGGGCAGCTGTCGGGCGGCCATTTTGTTTTGGCCGCCTGTCAGCACCTGCCCCCTTCCCCTTTTTTCTTCGGGGTGCCGGCAGCGAGTGCTGGACTGCTTTCCTGGGACCCCGCTCCCCGGTGGTCCAGCACGGCCCCGGTGCACACAGCAGGAGGCCCCTCACCTTTAGTCAGGGGAGGGAGGCCTGCAAGGACGCGGCGCTACGTGCCGACGCACGTGGCGCTGTTGCATGTAGCGCCATGAAATTCACTGATACCGCCCCAGGAAGGAGGGGGAGCGCTTTCAGTAGCGTCCCGCCTCCTGCTTGGGGCGCTACCACTGAATTTACGGTGCAGGGGTGCTAACTTCTTCGGGGCGCTAAAAGTAGCACCCGGCAAAGTTAGCACCGCAAAGGGGGGGCCACCGAATTTCTCCCCCTAAGTTTATTGATAATTCATAGATTCATAGAACAGTAGAGCACAGAAGGAACCCATTTGGCCCATCGAGTCTGCACCGAAGAGCAATCCAGTTAATCCCACTGCCCCGCTCTTTGCCCATAGTGTCAGCCAGTGGCTCAGTGGGACTTGCCTCTGAGTCAGAAAGTTGTGAGTTCAAGTCCCACTCCAGAGACTTGTGCACATAAATCTAGGCTGACACTCCAGTAAGAGCAGCGGAGTTATCCCCGGTGTCCTGGCCCAATATTTATCCCTCAATCAACATCACTAAAACAGATTATCTGGTTGTTATCGCCCTGCTGTTTGTGGTTTTCTGAAACATGGCAATACTTAAGATAAAATGTTTAAGAACGTGTCAGATACTTGGCTGACCAAAGAGAATGCACAGCACAAAGTAGGGAGCTGAAAGTGTCCCAAGTACATTTACTTCAATACTGGGTAGTGGTTATACTCAGTGAGATCCCCTTGCCTGATTTCCCAGAGCTCAAAGGTTGTTAGAACTGATTAGATGGAGCATGGGTTAGGAGTTTCTAGTCAAGTGCGCAAATTGGTTGCCGTGTTTCCTACATTACAACAGTGACTACACTTTCGAAGAAGAGTAGGGGAGTTCTACCTGGTGTCCTGGCCAATACTTCTCCCTCAACCAACATAACCAAAAACAGATTATCTGGTCATTATCACATTGCTGTTTGTGGGAGCTTGCTGTGTGCAAATTGGCTGCCATGTTTCCTACATTACAACAGTGACTCCACTTCAAAAAGTATTTCATTGGCTGTAAAGTGCATTGAGACGTCCGATAGTTGTGAAAGGCGCTATATAAATGCAAGTCTTTCTTTCTTTCATATCCCTGTGTTTTTTACTCCTTCAATTATTTATCCAATTCCCTTTTGAAGGCTATATACTGAATCTGTATCCACCACCCTATCAGGCAGTGCATTTTACTATATTCATAAGAACATAAGAATTAGGAGCAGGAGTCGGCCATACGGCTCCTCGAGCCTGCTCCGCCATTTAATAGGATCATGGCTGATCTTCGACCTCAACTCCACTTTCCCACCCGATCTCCATATCCCTTGATTCCCCTAGATTCCAAAAATCTATCTATTTCAGCCTTGAATATACTCAAAGACTCAGCATCCACAGCCCTCTGGGGCAGAGAATTCCAAAGATTCACAACCCTCTGAGTGAAGAAATTCCTCCTCATCTCTGTCTTAAATGGCCGACCCCTTATCCTGAGACTATGCCCCCTAGTCCCCTAGTTCTAGACACTCCAGCCAGGGGAAACAACCTCTCAGCATCTACCCTGTCAATCCCCTTCAGAATCTTTTAAGTTTCAATGAGATCACCTCTCATTCTTCTAAACTCCAGAGAGTATCGGCCCATTCTACACAATCTCTCCTCATAGGACAACCCTCTCATCCCAGGAATCAATCTAGTGAACCTTTGTTGCACCGCCTCCAAGGCAAGTATATCCTTCCTTAGATAAGGAGACCAAAACTGTACGCAGTACTCCAGGTGTGGTCTCACCAAGGCCCTGTACAATTGTAGCAAGACTTCCTTACTCTTATACTCCAACCCCCTTGCAATAAAGGCCAACGTGCCATTTGCCTTCCTTATTGCTTGCTGTACCTGCATGCTAACTCTGTGTTTCTTACACGAGGACACCCAAATCTCTCTGAACACCAACATTTGAAAGTTTCTCACCATTTAAAAAATATTATTTTTTTCTATTCTTCCTACCAAAGTGAATAACTTCACATTTCCCTACATTATACTCCATCTGCCACCTTACTGCCCACTCACTTAGTCTATCTATATCCCTTTGCAGACTCTGTGTTCTCCTCACAGCTTACTGTCCCACCTAACTTTGTATCGTCAGCAAACTTGGATCCATTACACTCGGTCTCTTCATCTAGGTCATTAATATAGATTGTAAACAGCTGAGGCCCCAACACTGATCCTTGCGGCACCCCACTAGTTATAACCTGCCAACCTGAAAAAGACCCGTTCATCCCTACTCTCTGTTTTCTGTCCATTAACCAATCCTCTATCCATGCTACTATATTTTCCCCAACCCCATGAGCCCTAACCTTGTGTAATAACCTTTTATGTGGCACCTTATCGAATGCCTTTTGGAAATCCAAATATACTACATCCACTGGTTCCCCTTTATCTACCCTGCTAGTGACATCATCAAAAAATGCAAATAAATTTGTCAAACACGATTTTCCATTCATAAAACCATGCTGACTCTGCCGAATCATGTTATTGCCCTGATACCACTTCCTTAACAATGGATTCCAGCATTTTCCCAATGACTGATGTCAGGCTAACTGACCTGTAGTTCCCTGTGTTCTCTCTCCCTCCTTTCTCAAATAGCGGTGTTACATTTGTGACTTTCCAATCCACTGGGACCGTTCTAGAATCTAGGGAATTTTGGAAGATCAAAACCAATGCATCCACTATCTCTTTAGCCACCTCTTTTAGCACTTTACAGCCAATGAAGTACTTTTTGAAGTGTAGTCACTGTTGTAATGTAGGAAACGCGGCAGCCAATTTGCGCACAGCAAGCTCCCACAAACAGCAATGTGATAATGACCAGATAATCTGTTTTAGTGATGTTGGTTGAGGGATAAATATTAGCCAGGACACCAGGGATAACTCCCCTGCTCTTCTTCAAAATAGTGCCATGGGATCTTTTACGTCCACCTGAGAGGGCAGACAGGGCCTCGGTTTAACGTCTCATCCAAAAGACGGCACCTCCGACAATGCAGCACTCCCTCAGTTCTGCACTGGAGTGTCAACCTAGATTTTTGTGCTCAAGTCTCTGGAAAGAGGGATAGCACCTTTCATGACCTCAGGACATCCCAAAGCACTTTACAGTACTGCACTGGGAGTGTCAGCCTAGATGTTGTGGGACTTGAACCCACAACCTTCTGGTTCAGTGGCGAGAAGACAGTGAGGCAGATAGAGACAGAGAGAGAGAGATAGAAACAGACAAAGGAAGGAAAGGGAGAAAAGTGTCCATAATTCAGCACAAATTGGCATCTTCACTCAGAGACCCTCATGACCCTGTGACAGTGGTGTACTGTTCCTCATTATCTTTCTCGACCTCTCTGTAACTTTTGACATGGTCAATCACACTATCCCCTTCCAATGCCTCTCCTCCATTGTCTAATTCAGTGGGATTGCTCTTATCCGATTCTACTCTTACCTATCCAATCATAGCCAGAGCCTCTCCAACACTGACTTCTCTTCCTGCCCCCGCACCTCTGGAAAGCCCAAAGATCTATCCTCAGCCGCCTTCTCTTCCTCATTAACATGTTGTCACTCGGCAACATCATCCGAAGGCTTGGGGGTCGATTTTCCCGAAGCTGTGGGAAGAAGGCGGGACTACAACTTTCGGGTTTTAGACCCGCCTACATGGACGTCCGGCCAATCCATGCGATTTTCCCTTGATTGACCTTGTTGAGCCCACCCAGCAACAGGTGACGTCACAGACTGCAATTTCAAGAGTTCTTGACAGATGAAATATCAGTGTTTCACAGCTGTTTGAAGCTGTCAAACACTGACAATCTGAGTTCTAACATGAGTCCTTCGGCACAGACTCAGTTAGAAATCTCAGCAGCACTCAAAGCTGAAGGCTGTCACTTTTCACAGATCGCAGCCATTCAGCTTTAAGTGCCGGCTGAGTGATGCGCTCCCGACGCCTACAGGAAGAAAGGCTGTTAAGGTAAGCACAGGTAAGTAAAAGTTCTTTACAAAATTTAAGACACACCAAACACACTTATCTTTGCACTCATGCACCCATCACTCACCTGAACATCGACATCGTGACCCCTCCAACTCCTTCAACCCGACAGCTCGCCTGCTCTAACCTGGCGTGGTTTGGCGCCGTCGGGAATCCCACACGACACCCCTCAAAATAGGGATTAGGCCAAAAACTGACACTAAAAAATTGGCACTAATCCCTTCCCGCCTCGGGTCGGCGGGTCCCAGTGCGGGGCGGGTACCCGCCACCTCTGAAACTTGCGTGGAGGCGGGTTTTGGGCAGGATGGTGTCGGGACCCCCGAATTTGGGATTTTCCCCCCCACACGCCTGAAACCCCGCCTGACGGCTCCAGGAAAATCGATCCCTTGAAGTCAGCTTCCACGTGTACACTGATGACATCCAGCTCTGCCTCTCCACCAGCTGCCTCGACCCCACCACTGCCTTTGTGCTGTCAGACCACTTGTCCAGCATCCAGTCTGGAATGAGCCGCAATTTTTTGGGAAGACCGAAGCCATCGTCTTCTGCCACAAACTCCGTTCCCTAGCCCTTGATGCCATTTCCCTCTCTGTTCACTGTCTTAGGCTGAACCAGACTGTTTGCTACCTCGGCCTCCGATTTGACCCTCAGCTGAGCTATCAACCCCATATCCGCGCCATCACTAAAACAGCCTATTTCTGCCTCCGTAGCATCGCCCATCTCCCAACCCTGCCTCAGCTCTTCTGCTGCTGAAACCCTCATCCATGCCTTTATTACCTCCAATGCTCTCCAGGCTGGCCTTCCATCTTCCAGCTTCCGTAAACTTTAGCTCATCCAAAACTCTGCTGCCCGTATCTTAACTTACACCTAAGTTCAATTCACCCATCACCCCTGTGCTTTCAACCTTATATCCTTTCTATCACGAAGACAGCATAGTTCCACCTCCGTTACAGCGGGACTTCCACCCCTGCCCTAGCCCATCTGCTGCTGAAACCCTTGCCCTTGCCTTTATCACCTACACTCAGCTATTGCAATGTTCCTTCGACCAGTATTCAATCTTCCCTCCTTGGTCCACTGCCTGTATCCTATCCCGCACGAAGTTCCACTCACTGACCTACATTGGCTCCCGTTCCCGCAGCACCTCGGTTTTAAAATTCTCATCCATGTGTTCAAATCTCTCCCTGGTCTGGCCCCTCCCTATCCCTGTAACCTCCTCCAGCCCTACAGCCTCCGCAGGCCACTACGTTTCTCCAACTCTGGCCTCACGGATCTTGGAGCATGAAACCCTTATCCGTGCCTTTTGTCATCTCCAGACTCGACTATTCCAACGCTCTCCTGGCCGGCCTCTCGTCTTCCACCCTCCGTAAACTTAACCTCATCCAAAACTCTGCTGCCCTATCCCAACTCACACCAAGTCCCATTCACCCATCGCCCTTGTGCTTTCAACCTCATGCGATTCCTTTCCATGACAAAGACCGCCTACCTCCACCTGCATCAGCCGTCTCGGCCCCGTGCTCTGCAATTCCCTCCCTAGAAAGCAAAGAGTTGGAATAAACGGGTCGTTTTCCGAGTGGCAGGCAGTGACTAGTGGGGTACCGCAGGGATCAGTCCAGCTATTCACAATATATATTAATGATCTAGACAAGGGAACTAGATGTAATATCTCCAAGTTTGCAGATGACACAAAGCTGGGTGGGTGTGTGTGCTGTGAGGAGGATGCCGAGAAACTCCAGTATGATTTGGACAGGTTGGGTGATTGGGCAGAAGCATGGCAGATGCAATATAACGTGGATAAATGCGAGGTTATCCACTTTGGTGGCAAAAACAGGAAGGCAGATTATCTGAATGGCAATAGATTGGGAGAAGGGGAAGTGCAACGAGACCTGGGTGTCCTTGTGCACCAGTCACTGAAGGTAAGCAGGCGGTGAAGAAGGCAAATGGTATGTTGGCCTTCATAGCGAGCGGGTTTGAGTACAGGAACAAGGATGTCTTGCTGCAGTTGTACAGGGCCTTGGTGAGACCACACCTTGAGTATTGTGTGCAGTTTTGGTCGCCTTTTCTGGGGAAGGATGTTCTTGCCATGGAGGGAGTGCAGCGAAGATTCACCAGGCTGGCAGGAATGATGTATGAGGAGAGATTGGGTCGATTGGGTCGATTGGGCTTGCACTCGCTGCAGTTTAGAAGAATGAGAGGGGATCTCATTGAAATTTATAAAATTCTGACAGCACTAGACAGACTAGATGCAGGAAGGATGTTCCCGATGGTCGGGGAGTCCAGAACCAGGGGTCACAGTCTAAGGATAAGGGGTAAGCCATTTAAGATAGAGATGAGGAGGAATTTCTTCACCCAGAGAGTGGTGAACCTGTGGAATTCTCTACCACAGAAGGCAGTAGAGGCCAATTCATTAAATATATTCAAGAAGGAGTTGGATATATTTCTTAAGGCTAAAGGGATCAAGGGATATGGGGAGAAAGCAGGGACCGGGTACTGAATTTGGATGATCAGCCATGATCACATTGAATGGCGGAGCAGGCTCGAGGGGCCGAATGGCCTACTCCTGCTCCTATCTTCTAAACCCCCCTGCGGACTATATGGCTGCCAACCCTCCAGGATTGTCCTGGAGTCTCCCGAGATGGAAGGTTAATCTCCAAGACACTGCAGCGAGCAATAATCCGGGAGAAAAATCACAGGGACATTAAATAAAATCATTGTTTTCTTCATTTTCTTTGAACAGGTACGCTTCTTCGTTAGAAAAATATTGGCGATGAGGGGGAAAATGCTCTTTGACTGGGTGAAGCGGTCGGAGGCGGGAGGTCATGTGATGAATCCTCCAGGAATATGCCTGTCATAAATCTCATCATCGAGAAACTACCTATGAAATAACGCTGGACGGCCAGCTGGTGGCGCCATCCAAGGAGTATAAATACTCAGGCGTTGGCCCCAGCTTCCCAGGGACATTTTGTAAAGACAAGGAGCTAGTGGATACAACTAGACCTCCATGTTCTGAAATAAGTTGATTAAAGCCTTGCTTTATGCTCAAACCAAGTGGATAGTGAGTTTTATTACATCAATGCCCAACCACAGTTGGTGACCCTGGTGGGCTAGCACTAAAAAATAAACATGAAAGTTGCTGTTTTGTGGATTAAAAATCCAACTACAGGAAACTTTGGTTTATCCGGAGGTTAACTGTCCGGAATGTTCGAGCCACCGGCAAAAATCAGGAGCCGTTTCGTTAGGTTTTTTTTCTTTTCGTTGCTTTTTTTTCCACTGAAGCTGTTACTAAGCTACAGAGACGCTTGCAAGGTACGGCCGACTGTTTAGAAGAAGCAACAGGGTTTGTTGCCAGATACGGAGCTCAAAATCTCCGTATGTTTCAACATTAGCACTGGTTTGTCCGGCAGTTTTGATGGGACGGCAACAGCTCGGTCCCGTCGGTGCCGGATAGCACAAAGTTTCCTGTAGTTCACAAATGTCCTTCATCATCTGACACCTCCTACCCAGCCTGGCCTATATATGATTCTAGGCCCACACTATATGATTTAGTGCTCTCAGGACCGCAAGGGATGGGCAATAAATACTGCCTTGCCCACATCCCAAGAATAAATAAATGTGGGCATAGAAAGACGAGGAAACACAGAGAGCTTAACAGATATCTTTCATCTGCTGCCGACACAACTGGTCGAAATGAACCCCAATCATTTCACTCAATAACTTGACATTAGAAAAATGTGAAGACTAGACTGGAGTCAACTAGTAGATGGCTACCAGAACATTGCGTCTCCTAGAGGAGAAAAGATTCAGTCACTTTACTGCCCCTAGAGGGATTCATCTCCGCTGTGCTCGCTGACCAATATTGGCTCCCAGTCCAGCAAAGTCTTGGTTTTAAAATTCTCATCCTTGTTTTCAAATTCCCTCCATGGCCTCGCCCCTCCCTACCTCTGTAACCTCCTCCAGCCCTACAATCCTCCGAGATCTCTGCACTCTTCCAATTCTGGCCTCTTGCGCATCCCCAATTTTAATTGCTCCACCATCGATGGCCGTGCCTTCAGCTGCCGAGGCCCTAAGCTCTGGAATTCCTTCCCTAAACCTTTCCTCTCTCTCCTCCTTTAAGACGCTCCTTAAAACTTACCTCTTTGGCCAAGCTTTTGGTCACCTGTCCTAATATACTCTTATGTGGCTCGGTGTCATTTTGTTTTATAACGCTCCTGTGAAGCACCTTGGGACATTTTACTACTTTAAAGGCGCTATATAAATGGAAAGTTGTAGTTCATTCATTTAAATGCCAGTCAAGACTGTCCAATATGTCCAGTGCATTGTGAAATGTTGGCAGACTTCAATGTGTGCATTGCAGATCACTCAAAAAGCTCGACACCATCCAAGACAGTCAGTCCGCTTGATCGGTAGGCCATCCACCTTAAACAGTCACTCTCTCCACCACCGGCGTACCGTGGCTGCAGTGTGTTCCATCTACAAGATGCACTGCAGCAACTCGCCAAGGCTTCTTCGACAGCCCCTCCCAAACCTGCAACCTCCACCACCTAGAAGGACAAGGGCAGCAGGCGCATGGGAACACCACCACCTCCAAGTTCCCCTCCAAGTCACAAACCGTCCTGCCTTGGAAATATATCGGCCGTTCCTTCATTGTCGGTGGGTCAAAATCCTGGAACTCCCTCCCTAACAGCACTGTGGGAGTACCTTCACCACACGGACTGCGGCGGTTCAAGAAGGTGGCTCCCCACCACCTTCTCAAGGGCAATTAGGGATGGACAATAAATGCTGGCCCTGCCAACAACGCCCAAATCCCATAAACGAATAAAATAAATCACCATCCGGAGCTGCGGAGGAGATGTTTGGAAGATGATGGGGCAGAAAACAGGTGTATTTCGGTATTTCTTGGTGCAATTGGGTCTTGGGATGTGCCCATCTCTGGTTACCCTGACTCTTGATGCCCTCTGGAGTTCCTCTAAGCAAGCCACAAACAATGAAATAAAGGCCCACCACCACATTCCCATGGACAGGCGAATAAATCGAGGCTGGGCAGACTCCCATCTTGTTCACCCCCCTCATTCTGTTAAGGCACATGAGCCACCTCGGACGATTTGCGTTCCCACCTAACTTTACCCCACCCCCACGAACCCAGTATCCCTCCCCTACTTTGCCGGCATGGACTGGTTGGGCCGAATGGCCTGTCTCTGTGCCGCATATATCCCATGTAAACTCAATCAGGAACATCACGTTTGCACGACTAAAGCCTTCGTTTATTTGCTCTGTACAACAAAAAAATCTGAACAAATTCAAATGGTTTCACTAAGTTAAAAATACATCGACACTTAAGAATGAAAACAAGTCATGAACAAGGACAAAAGACTGCAATAAATAAATATTTACAGGAGTGACTAGATTAACATCAGCAACAGGAGGCAATGGCGGGGGGGGGCGGGAAGAGGGGAGTCATATAGAACACGAGAACATCATAGAAAAGACGTATATGGACTGTACTACACAGTAGTAAAGGTGCAATGCCTGATCTTAACAGAACGTCCAGCTAATGCAATAATTGTCAAATTAATATTTGCAACAAGGCTAGTTTCCTAAATCAACATTTACCCTTTTTTTTTGGAGTGGGCGAATCCCATGTATTTCCAATCTCCCTTTTGAATATTATCTCCTGTGGAGACAATAAATGTTTTTTAGTGGTCTGAGAGGCTGGATTTGGGGGCGGGTTGAGGTACTTTAATTGCTACTGTGCTCGAGAGCTGGCGTTTGTGACGGATACGTCAACAGAGTGAAGGCAAGTCGTTTGCCTGGCCCCTTCTGAAAGGGGCGGTGCATTCATCCGAATTGTCACATTGCGATACATGCTGCAGCACGTTGATGATCTATCTGGGTTCGTTCCAGTATTCCACGCTTGAAAAACCGCTGCGGAGAGGCAGGCTGGGGGACAATATTTAATGTTCTGTGCCACAGACCTTCAATAAATCACGGCAAGAGGTTGCATTAAATGTCTGCTCTCCTGAAGTTCAACACAGATAAATGTGAGGTATTACATTTTGGTAGGAAGAATAGGGAGGTCACTTATCACTTGGAGGGTGTGAGTCTAGGTGGGGCAGAGGAACAAAGGGATCTCGGAGTACAAATTAACAAAACGCTAAAAGTTGCGACACAGGTTAAGCAAGGCCATACACAAAGCAAACCAAGCACTGGAGTTTTTTTTCCTAGAGGTATAGAATTGAAAAGTAGGGAAGTTATGCTAAACCTGTTTCGAACCTTGGTTAGACTGCGTGCAGTTCTGGTCGCCATATTATAAAAAAGATATAGAGGCACTGGAGAGGGTGCAGAGAAGATTTACAAGGATGATACCAGAAATGCGAGGGTATACATATCAGGAAAGGATGAACAGGCTGGGTCTCTTTTCTCTTGAAAAGAGAAAGCTGAGGGGTGACCTAATAGAGGTCTTTAAAATTATGAAAGGTTTTGACAGAGTGGATACAGAGAGAGTGTTTCCACTTGTGCGGAAGAGCATAACTAGAGGCCATCAATATAAGATAGTCGCCAAGAAATCCAATAGGGAGTTCAGAAGAAACTTCTTTACCCAGAGTGGTGAGAATGTGGAACTCGCTACCACAGGGAGTGGTTGAAGCAAATAGTATAGATACATTTAAGGGGAGGCTAGACAAGCATATGAGGGAGAAGGGAATAGAGGGTTACACTGATAGAGTTAGATGAGGGAAGACAGGAGGAGGCTCGAGTGGAGCATAAACACCGGCATGGACTGGTTGGGCCGAATGGCCTGTTTCTGTGCCGTATATCCGATTTAATCCTAAGCCTTCCCCAATCAGCAGTTTTTCAAGTGTAAAAGCAAAAAGAAACACTGGGAGCCACCGATGACAGTACAATAATCTCTTGTCCAACCGCTGAAGACAATATTGCGATTCAGACAATAAATAATAACCTTGCCTTTAACTGTAAGTGCCGGCAATGACTTTTTACTTTTGTCCTATCGATACAACACGTACTGCAGCTGGACACTGATAATGGTGCCTTATACCGCAGGCAACACAGTAAGACCACTGCATGACACCTCCTTATTGTCGACTTTAAACCTGCCCTTAAATGTTGCAATCCTCCCCTCTCATGCACAGCAATCAAACACACACACACAAAGTCAGTGAAATCAAGTGTGTAAAGGGTTGGAATCTACCTCATTCTTTCACAGGTCCTCAAAACAGCTTAAGACCTGAAGTTCTGATGAAAGGTCATCGACCTGAAACGTTAACTCTGTTTCTCTCTCTCCACAGATGCTGCCTGGCCTGCTGAGTGTTTCCAGCATTTTCTGGGGGTTTTTTTAATCTTAAGATCCTTTCCTTCCTCCTAAAATCTACAGGCTAGTAAAGCTGAAGCCTGGCGTCACCTAGTCTTGTTCTACCTTCTCTACTCTCCTACTCTTGGTATAACCTTAGTGGTGTCCAGCACAATGGGCCTTGCCCCTTCATCGAGGTTTCCCAACCACACTGGGCTACTGTGCCTGCAGTACCACATGTTTTCTGAAGGTGACGCTGGTGGCACCTTTGACTGCCAACGCACGCTAGTGCCACCATCAGGCCTGTGGTAGCATTGTTGTTTGTTGCAGTAGGAAAAATAAATGCTAGGAACACACTGTCAGCATCTGTAAAGAGAAAGGATGAACATACTGCAATACTTGTAAACGTATTGCTATAAATTCGTTTGCAAATATTAGTCACGGATTTAATGCATCTTTTCAGGTGAACGGGAATCACAGTGAAATTGGGGTGATCGTGATCATGAGGTGTAACGTGTCCCTTTCTCCCTGAACTGGTAATTGGGCTCAAGTGAAGAACTTTGTAGGAGTTCAAATTATGATTGCAACTTCCTACAGAAGAAAATGCTTCCAATACCTTGCCCCACGAAAGGGCCTGAGCCCCAGACTCTTCTTGAGCCAGCGTGACAACTTTTACATCCCATGTCAGTTGTCCTCTCAAGTGAGTTTGGCAGCCAAAAGCTGGGCTCTGTGAAGTCTATACCCAGCTGGTCGCCACACCTGGGGCTGGGCCCTGCAACTCCCCTCGACTGCCACGGAGAAGAGGCGATTCTTTGCCCAGTCGATGAACCGATAGCATCTCCCCATGTCCCAAACGGTCGCCTCTCGCCAAACTCTATCGACACAATTACAATCAGCTCAAGGTTGACAACGCCTCTCACCTCAACACCTGCCTGTGGTATAAAAGTCAAATACATTGGGGGTGACACAGAGAGTTCGTTTGCTGGTAGGGTTTCTACAATGTGTCCCAGACACTAATTCCCTTTTAATTTATGCTTTAAGACGTGTAAAACGATCCCTTTATTAGATGAGTTGGATGAAGCAGGGCGGGAGGAGGCTCGTGTGGAGCATAAACACCGGCCAGTTGGGCCGAGTGGCCTGTTTCTGTGTGTAAATTCGATGTCATTTATTATGCCTGCCGGGGAATCATATAGTGAACTATGTCACAGTTGTCTCACCATCTTCCTTCAGCATATTCTTGACCTCTAATGGTCGGACTCTACCTTTATTGGTGAATTTTTGCACATTAAGGTGATATATCCCTTCTTATTTTGGGGTCCCTGGAGCCTGCACCAAGCGCTCCCAGAGGAGAGAGGGCATCGGAGTGAAGTTCCCTCTCCTCTGTCGCTACAACGTGGCTCAGCCCCCAGCCCGGGGAATGCGACCTCTGCTGAACGTCAGTGAAACGCTCTCCATCCCGTAGCCTCTCCGAGTGAGAGAGCCAAATCAGGCCCAAAGAGAGGCAAATCTGTTCACAAGCCAGTGGGAGCTGGACCGAGGCGTCCCAAACTCATTAACGGAGACCTCTCACAGGCAGGAGGAAGAGCGGGGAGGATGGGCGCTTTCAACCATTGGATTCAAACCAAGGTCCCAGAGGTGAAAGGTCAGGGCATGACCCACTGTATGACCGAACCACCTCGAAATGTAAATTGACATGTGACCTGTCCCATAAGAATTACCTCATTAACAAGTGCCTGATAGAGTGTGTGTACAGGATCATTATCTAGCCTCCAGAGTTTAGATGATAACCATAAACTAGTTGACCATTGCTCTGGCAATTTACAATGTCATCCGAACTCCTTGATTAAATTACCATCCTTCAATTCACTCCCAACTACCAGTAATGCTCTGCTCCTTACCCCCTGTCCTGCCCCCGCACGCCCACCTTTCCTCTGTGTCAGGAGACCCCTTCTCCATTATCAGACTGCGCAGCATATCCACGGCACTCTCGCTCCGCATCCTTCCGGAACGTTCCTCTTTTTATTTTTTTTGCCGTGCTGCGCAGGATGTTAGAACTTAGTGCTGTGGCTGAAGTTTTCGGACATCATTATGTTCTTGTAGAAGTTGTCGGAGTGGGTGGGGTAGTAACTGGTGACCTTGTCCAGGACGTTGTGGATGGGAACGACAGGCTCCTGGTGGACATTCAAATGGTCAAATTTCGACGTCGCCACGGCTCCAAAGAGGCCACCTGACGTGAGAAAGAAAACAGAAGCGGTCAACCCTGGGGTCAGACTGGAATGGACGGAGAGTTAACGTGGACACTGTCATAAATCTCATCATCGAGAAACTACCTATGAAATAACACTGGACGGCCAGCTGGTGGCGCCGTCCAAGGAGTATAAATACTCGGGCGTTGGCCCCAGCTTTCCAGGGACATTTTGTAAGACAAGGAACTAGTGAAGTACAACTAGACCTCCATGTTCTGAAACAAGTTGATTAAAGCCTTGCTTTATACTCAAACCAAGTGCGTAGTGAGTTTTATTACGTCAGACACAAGGCAATGTTTGTGAACAGGAAAAAGCCACTCGGCCCAAGGAACCTAACCCTACATTCTTAATCCTACCTAAAGTTTAAGAAGGGCAGGAGAAGGTCCGGGGCAAGAAATGGCCATCAAGCGCACTCCTTCTAGTGTCCCAGTCTGATTGCCAGCGTTCCTGTCTGATTATTCTGTCACTGACTGCTATCCTGCCACCACATGTTGTCCCCTTACTCTTAAGAAACACAGGGGTCTATATTTAACACTGTTGCTGTAGTTTTATGGGCCTAAAATGGCCACAGTGATAACCAATTTAGCAGGGCAAAGGTCCATGCCCAGCCTGCACGGGCATTGGGCACCGGGGCCAGCTGAAATGAGCGCTGACCTCATTTTATAGGTACATCGGAACAGGAATAGGCCATTCAGCCCCTTGAGCCTGTTCCGCCATTCAACGAGATCATGGCTGATCGGCAACCTAACTCCATATACCTGCCTTTGGCCCATATCCCTTAATACCCCTGGTTAACAAAAATCTATCAATCTTAGATTTAAAATTAACAATGGATCTCGCATCAATTGCCGTTTGCGGAATTGAGTTCCAGACTTCTACCACCCTTTGTGTGTAGAAGTGTCTCCTAACTTCACTCTAATTTCAACGTTGTTCAATTTAGTTCGGTCTTCGGGCCTCAACGTTCCGACTCCGTTCTAGTGGGAGAGTCCAGAACAAAGGGGTCACAGTCTTATAATTAGGAGCCAGGGCCATTCAGGGGTGATGTCAGGAAGCACTTTTCCACAAAAAGGGCAGTGGAAACCTGGAACTCTCTCCCCCAAAAGGCTGTGGATGCTGGGGGCCAATTGGAGCTTTCAAGACCGAGATCCATAGATTTCTATTAGCTGAGGGTATCAAGGGATGTGGGGCCGAGGCGGGGAAATGGAGTTGAGATACCATTGAGTGATGATCTAACTGAATGGCGGAACAGGCTCAAGGGGCTGAATGGCCTCCTCCAGTTCCTATGTTCCAGCACAATCATGCCCAGTTTGGGGTGCTACAGTATTTGGGTCCCACTAAGTCTCTTCCCCACCCTCCCCTGAGGAAAAAAACTCAAGCAAGTGCTGTTAATATCTCCATAAGCCTCAGGACCCTGTCTCTACTGGCAGCGATCCCTCTCCCTGTGAAACATGCCAACTGATCCTGAACCACCTTTAGGAGCCTTTGCCACATGTTCATTGTCCCGTAAAGGAAAAAAAAGTGTTTTATCTAATCTCGAACCTAGATTGACAAGGGAACTAGATGTAATATCTCCAAGTTTGCAGACGACACAAAGCTGGGTGGGCATGTGTGCTGTGAGGAGGATGCCGAGAAACTCCAGGATGATTTGGACAGGTGGGATGATTGGGCAGAAGCATGGCAGATGCAATATAACGTGGATAAATGCGAGGTTATCCACTTTGGTGTCAAAAACAGGAAGGCAGATTATTATCTGAATGGCAATAGAGTGGGAGAAGGGGAAGTGCAACGAGACTTGGGTGTCCTTGTGCACCAGTCGCTGAAGGTAAGCATGCAGGTGCAGCAGGCGGTTAAGAAGGCAAATGGTATGTTGGCCTTCGTAGCAAGAGGGTTTGAGTACAGGAACAAGGATGTCTTGCTGCAGTTGTACAGGGCCTTGGTGAGACCACATCTTGAGTATTGTGTGCAGTTTTGGTCGCCTTGCCATGGAGGGAGTTCAGCGAAGATTCACCAGGCTGATACCTGGGATGGCAGGAATGACATATGAGGAGAGATTGGGTCGATTGGGCTTATACTCGCTGGAGTTTAGAAGAATGAGAGGGGATCTCATTGAAACTTATAAAATTCTGACAGGACTGGACAGACTAGATGCAGGAAGGATGTTTCTCGATGGTCGGGGAGTCCAGAACAAGGGGTCACAGTCTAAGGATAAGGGGTAAGTCATTTAGGACTGAGATGAGGAGGAATTTCTTCACCCAGAGAGTGGTGAACCTGTGGAATTCTCTACCACAGGAGGCAGTGGAGGCCAATTCATTAAATATATTCAAGAAGGAGTTGGATATATTTCTTAAGGCTAAAGGGATCAAGGGATATGGGGAGAAGGCAGGGACAGGATACTGAATTTGGATGATCAGCCATGATCGCATTGAATGACGGAGCAGGCTCGAGGGGCCGAATGGCCTACTCCTGCTCCTATCTTCAATGTTTCTATGTTGAGGCATTATCCTCATTCCTCTAGCTCTTTGCTCACAGCGCAAGTTTAAATAGCTTGTTCACTTCCACTGTAGCTATGTGTTTTGCTGTAGAACTGTTGCTGCATTATGAAAGCAGCAACATACATGAGCTGTAATACTCGTCTGCATCATGTGATCAAGTAGATGCTTGGACCAGTGGGGCTGAATGGTCTGTTTTCCTGCTGTACATTCTATGTAAATCCTGATACCACTGCAGCGTATTTTTTAAATGGTGAGAGATTGGGAAATGTTGGTGTTCAGAGGGACCTGGGTGTCCTTGTACACGAACCACTGAAAGTTAACATGCAGGTACAGCAAGCAATTTGGAAAGCAAATGGTATGTTGGCCTTTATTACAAGAGGATTTGAGTATAAGAGTAAAGACGTCTTACTGCAATTATATAGGGCCCTAGTGAGACCACACCTGGAGTATTATGTACAGTTTTGGTCTCCTTACCTAAGGAAGGATATACTTGCCATAGAGGGAGTGCAACAAAGGTTCACCAGACTGGTTCCTGGGATGGGGGGATTGTCCTATGAGGAGAGATTGGGTAGACTAGGCCTATATTCCCTAGAGTTTAGAAGAATGAGAGGTGATCTCATTGAAACATACAAAATTCTTACAGGGCTTGACAGGGTAGATGCAGGGAGGATGTTTCCCCCTGGCTGGGGAGTCTAGAGCCAGGGGTCACAGTCTCAGAATAAGGGGTCGGCCATTTAGGACTGAGATGAGGAGAAATGTATTCACTTGGAATCTTTGGAATTCTCTATCCCAGAGGGCTGTGGAGGCTCAGTCTTTGAGTATATTCAAGACAGAGATCGATAGATTTTTGGATATTAAGGGAATCAAGGGATATGGGGATAGTGCAGGAAAGTGGAGATGAGGTAGAAGATCAGCCATGATCTCATTGAATGGCGAAGCAGGCTCGAAGGGCCAAATGGCCTACTCCTGTTCCTATTTCTTATGTTCTTATGGTTATCCGATATGTAACATACAGTGAAGATGAGAGAAGCACCCTAAACAGTGAGACCATGCAAGATGGAAGCAAAGGTTCAACTCAGATAATCAATTGATTCAGCCTGGCTTCTGCAGCATTAATGTGAATGAGCCATTGAAGAGCAACTTGCTTCAAGTCCCAACGGCACTTCTCAATGGCAGGATTCCGTGTGGCGCGTCGGTCCTCTGGAGCCTGTGTCTGAATCCAGGATGGACTGACGTACCAAAGTCTCTGCTTTTCGATGGACACTTAGGTAATCAGTGAAATGAGTCCGGGGGTAGTCCCAACTGCCTAGTTTCCAATGGGCACAAGTCTACAGCTCAGAACTGTCCATAATTTTGTAATAATAGGCACTCCAAGAGGGGCCCAAGTATGACTGGTGTGGGAAATGGAAATCACACAGCTGCCTCTTCTGCACTGGAGTGTCAGGCTAAATCTTTAACATCCACCTGACAGAGCCGACGGGGCCTCGGTTTAACGTCTCATCTGAAAGACGGTACCTCCGACAGTGCAGCCCTCCCTCAGTTGGGGCTAAGCATGTTTTGAAAGAAAGACTTGCATTTCCAAAGCATCTTTCACGACCTCAGAACATCCCAAAGCGCTTCACAGCCAATGAACTACTTTTGAAGTGTAGCCACTGTTGTAATGTAGGAAAAGCAGCAGCCAATTTTTGCACAGCAAGATCCCACAAACAGCAATGTGATAATGACCAGATAATCTGTTTTAGTGATGTTGACTGAGGGATAAATATCGGCCAGGACACCGGGGAGAACTCCCCTGGTCTTCTTCGAAATAGTGCCGTGGGATCTTTTACGTCCACTTGAGAGAGCAGACAGGGCCTTGGTTTAATGTCTCATCTGAAAGACGGCACCTCAGACAGTGCAGCACTTCCTCAGCACTGCACTGGGAGTGTTAGACCTAGATTGTTGTGCACAAGTCTCTGGAGTGGGACTTTGAACCCATGAGCTTCTGGCTCAGTAAGCGAGTGTGCTACCCACTGAGCCACGGCTGACACCTAGGAAGATGCATGTCAGAGAAATTGATGAATGCTTACAATTGATGATCCAGTGCAGTCAGCTATTGAAAATGTTAAATTCAATAGCCTAGAAATGGCTGTTTCAGCACTATTAAGGGGTACAGCAAGCAATTAGAGATCTTTAACATCCACCTGAGAGAGCAGACGGGGCCTCGGTTTAACGTCATAGGGTCATAACGGCACAGAAGGAGGCAATTCGGCCCATCGAGTCCATGCCGGCTCTCTGTCGAGCAATCCAGTCAGTCCCATTCCCCCGCTCTATCCCCGTAGCCCTGCAAGTTTATTTCCCTCAAGTGTCTATCCAGTTTCCCCTTGAAAACATTGAGTGTCTCCGCTTCCACCACTTCGATCGGCAGCGAGTTCCAGGTCCTCACCACTCGCTGCGTAAAAAAGTTTTTCCTCACATCCCCCCTGTATCTCTTGCCCAAAACCATAAATCCTTGTACCATCAACTAGTGGGAACAGCCTTTCCCCGTCTAGCCTATCCAAACCCGTCATAATCTTGTACACCTCTATCAAATCACCCCTCAACCTCCATTGCTCTAATGAAAACAAATCCAGCTTCTCCAACCTGTCCTTGTAGCTATCATCCAAAAGACGGCACCTCAGACAGTGCAGCCCTCCCTCAGTACTGCCCTGAGGTGTCAGCCTAGATTTTTGTGCTAAAGTCTCTGGAGTGGGACTTGAGGCAGAGTAGAGGGAGCTCTGCTCCGTATCGAACTCCTGTTCCAGCTGACTTGCAAATGCATGATGTTGCTGCTGGTGCATTAAGTAGAGAAGTGTTCTATTCTCCACTGCAAATCTTCCAATTTAAAAAATAAAGCGGATTGCAGGAATTCAGAGCAGCTCCTGGACGAGAAAAAGACTAAGGTCCATTTAGTTCGCCTTCTGCCATCCTGGTAGTCGCACGATACAATGATAATGGATTGTTGACTAATCACAGCGATCAATCTCTATCAATGAGTCTACAACAGACCCAGACATGAGGTGAGGAAAACCCCCAGTGGTGGAGAGCTTTGGGAACCAGAGGTTCAAAGTCACCTGTTCCTCCTGAGCTCGCTACACTCACCACTCGTCTTGTCTCAAATTACTCACATACTGGCCCAGAAATTCGGGTCTCCACAGGTGAGTACGCATGGGGTACTCACCCGTAAGCCCAATGGAAGTGCCGGTTTCCTGCATGCGCGGGAAACCGGCACTTCCGTTCCCCTGAAAGAAGGGGCTGAGAGGTGGAATGCGCGCGCAGGAGAGGCAGCGCGTGCGCATCGAACTTATGTTTTTTTTTGCAGGTTTTCCCGGGAGGGTAAGTCTCCAGAAGTTAGACATGTAAAAAGCAGTCGCAAGGCCTGCTTTTAACAAATGTAAGAAGTCACACAACACCAGGTTATAGTCCAACAGCTTTATTTGAAATCACAAGCTTTCGGAGCGCTGCTCCTTCTTCAGGAGCAGCGCTCCGAAAGCTTGTGATTTCAAATAAAGCTGTTGGACTATAACCTGGTGTTGTGTGACTTCTTACATTTGTCCACCCCAGTCCAACTCCGGCATCTCCACACCTGCTTTTAACAAGGTAAGTGGTGAATTAATTAAAATTAAAACATTTTTTCCACAGGTTTATTATTTTTAAATACTTTAAAGAAAGGTAAGTTTATTTTTAGCCCCGTTAGAAAATAAAATTATTTTTTTTCAAAAATTTAAATTATTGTTTTAAAGTTATTTCATGTAATTGATAGTTTATTTTAAAAATTTGATTTTTTTTTAAAAATTTATTTGAAGATTTAGTGATGTTTTGGGGCTTATAGTATTTGTGGTTTGACAGCTCTTCCTGTCAAACTTGTGAATGAAGCATTCCCTGCTACCATTGGCTCTCCATGGCCCACGTGATCCCAGGGGACGCATCGAACTAACTGCGCCCCTGGGATACGCAAGCACTGCGCGCCGGCAGTTGGAGTAGGCCCAGGATCGGAATTCCACGGGGGCCCACAGCTGAACAGCCGGCGCGCAAGGTAAGTGCATGTCGGCGGCTTACACCCGCGGGAAGCCCCCGACCCGAATTTCTGGGCCTGTGTCCCAACATGTTATTTTCTGAAAGAAAATCTAATTGATTACTGAAGATGTGCGTTAGGATGTGGCATCTTTAAAAAGGGTGGATGTTGCACATCCAGAGAAACACCATCTTCTCTATAAGTGCCCTGTATTAAACATATGGATGGTGTCCAACGAACAATGTCCCTGGCATGAAGTAAAATGGAAAACCTTTTGCATAAGGCCACGGTTCATGCAGTGACCAACAACATGCCAGCACAGAAAAGTCTTGAAAGGACAAGCCAGTGAAACTCCAAGATATAGCTGAGAGGACAGACCCCGGGACAGAGGTACACATGGAGCAAAGTAATCGCCCATTGTGTAAAAGATCAAGCCCAGCGGATCACGGAAAGGTCAGAGAAGGCAGTTGTAGCATGCACGGAAGCTTGCAGAGAAGAGGACCACCGCCAGCCTCGCTCAACGAGCACCTCGCCCAATTCAAACGGCTACGCGTGCTGCCAGAGAACGATGCAAGGCTCAGGCACAGAGAGGTGTCGAATACAAAAATAGAGGTGCGGCATCTCCACACCATGCCGGGAAGAAAAAAGTCTCCCGCTACAGCCGAACCACGTCAAGCAAGAGCGTCAAGCCTCAGCCAATGGTGTGAGGGATACCCAAGGGATACGCCTCCCTGCTGTATCTTGACCATTGGAGGAGTGTGGCGGGCAGTTGCCTGCATAGAGCTGCACAGGATTGATAGACGTCTCTTCAACACGTGGCTACCACCATCTCTGCCCGAGTTCATTGGCCTTGCATGCTTTACCTTTTAGAGGGAGCCCCTCTCTGCGTATGGACAAACTCTCAGAAGACATCACCCTGTTCCAAAAACACATCAAGATTTGTTAATCAGAGCGCCGTGACGGTACACATCGCACTTGCCTCTTTTACACCTTTGAAAGGCTCAGCATTGCAAATAGACTTCCATTATTTTGGGACCTGTTGCATAATGGTGCCCAGCTCTAATTTTAAGGTTCTGCCCCCTTGTCCTGAACTTCCCCACCAGAGGAAATGGTTTCTCTTGATCTATCCTATCAAATCCTTTAATCATCTTAAACAGCTCAATTAGATCACCCCTTAATCTTCTGTACTCGAGGGAATACAAGCCCAGTCTGTGCAACCTGGCCTCGGAATTTAACCCTTTGAGCCCCGGTATCGTTCTGGTGAATCTGTGCTGCACCCGCTCCAAGGCCAACATATCCTTCCTGAGGGGCGGTGCCCAGAACTGAACGCAGTGACTCCAGATAGGCTCTAACTAGAGCTTTATACAATTGTAACATAACTTCCACATAACAAGACTGACGACTTTAATTAGTTGTACTTCGAGCGTGTGGGAAGCCCATTGCAACCTATAAAAAGCCACCCTTCGTGTTAAAGAGGCGAATCTGATGGATTTGGAACCAAAATGACCCTCTCTGCACTCTGACCCCTGCACAGCCGCCTGCAGGTCAAAGGTTAAACTGCTGAGACCTGCTCAGAACGTTCTTTTGGGGGGGGGGGGGGGGGGCGGGGGGTCTTTGAGACGGTCGGTTTTGGCTGAAACCCACCCCTCAGGAAGCGGCGGTACAAACTGGCTCTAACCTGGGGGGGGCAATATGAAAGAGCCCGAAGATGTGTGGTAAAACCAAATTAAAATAATTTTTGGTGAATAATGACCCAAAAAAAGTGTTGCATTTCTTCCGTTGTACGTACTAATGAGACACAGATGCACTTTCAGCATCGCTGCACGTCAGCTGAAAGCAAACAAAACTGGCTGGTTCAGGAAGATATAAATTACCCTGGACCTGCCGGCAGTCTGAAAGGACATTTTTTTTAAAATTTTAAACTGAGGACAAATGTAAGTTGAGATTAATGTTGAGGGGGTGAAATATGAAAGATATATATATATATATATATATATATATATAAGAAAATTGATTTTTTTTTAAATAAAAAAAAATGATGAATAGATGCAGCCGATGTATAAAATCAAGGGTCGTGCAAGGAACCTCGCTTCCTCACCCTTGTTGTTGCTTTTGAAGAAGGTGGCGCCCGGCTTGAATTTAGTCGCCCAACTGGTGGAGGTGGAGCCGATGGAACTGGACGAGAGGGATTTGCCCAGGTTTTCGGAGCTCACTTTCTTGGTGTTGTTCGTGATCGTTCGGCTCCAGTCTGGAATTGCAATGTCAGAAAAGGGACCATTAAGACAGACTGTCAGAAAATCAATTTAAAAAAAAAAAAAAAAAATTTATTTTTTAATCGAAATATCGACACGAGCCAACAGATTTTTGGCACACGGTAACGGAATGATTTCGAGAGGAATTTCATCCCCGTTATTTGCCGTGAGAGAAATGATTCATTCTCAACAAGCCATAGAAACATAGAAGATAGGAGCAGGAGTAGGCCATTCGGCCCCTCGAGCCTGCTCCGCCATTCAAGGAGATCATGGCTGATCATCCAAATTCAGGACCCTGTCCCTGCCTTCTCCCCATATCCCTTGATCCCTTTAGCCTTAAGAAATATATCTAACTCCTTCTTGAATATATTTAATGAATTGGCCTCAACTGCCTGGTGTGGTAGAGAATTCCACAGGTTCACCACTCTCTGGGTGAAGAAATTCCTCCTCATCTCTGTCCTAATTGGCTTACCTCTTATCCTTAGACTGTGACCCCTGGTTCTGGACTCCCCCGCCATCGGGAACATCCTTCCTGCATCTAGTCTGTCGAGTCCTGTTCGAATTTTATAAGTTTCAATGAGATCCCCTCTCATTCTTCTAAACTCTAGCGACTATAAGCCTAATCGACCCAATCTCTCCTCATATGTCATTCCTGCCATCCCAGGTATCAGCCTGGTGAATCTTCGCTGCACTCCCTCCAAGGCAAGAACATCCTTCCTCAGATAAGGCGAACAAAACTGCACACAATACTCAAGGTGTGGTCTCACCAAGGCCCTGTACAACCGCAGCAAGACATCCTTGCTCCTGTACTCGAATCCTCTCGCTACGAAGGCCAACATACCATTTGCCTTCCTAACCGCCTGCTACACCTGCGTGCTTACGAGCAATGCACGTCTTCCACCGCTTCCATGTGGAGGGGTCTTTTAGGCAACTCTTTGGACACCGCGGATGGTAGGGTTGCCAACTCTGGTTGGAGTATTCCTGGAGGTTTCATCACATGACCTCCTGCCTCCAACCGCCCCTCCCCCTCCCCCCCCACCACCCCGGTCATACCACTGGTCACTCAACTGATCCATCCTCACAGCCCAACGCCAATTGGAAAGCAAATGGGCTCTTAATTGCCTGATTGGATGATGCTTGACTGTCAGTCAAAGGGCACTTTACAGCCTTCCGGACTCAATATCGAGTTCAACAATTTCAGATCATAACCTCGGCCCCTATCATATTTATATATTTTTTATCCACACTTTTGGTTTGTGCCTTTTCCCTTTTTGTTTTTTCTCTCCCACATGGCAGCTGTCTCTCACTCTGCCAACGCATTTCACACTACATCGAGAGCCATTGTTTGTTTCTTAACCTGTCCAATTACCATCTCGTCTCGCCTTGAGTATCTCAATGTCTCTTTACTTCTCACAAACTTTCCCTTTTGTTCTTTCATCCCCTCCCCCATTTCCCAGCCCCCAACTTGTTTTTTCATCTGTTTCATTTCCTGCTTTTTTTCCTCAGTTCTGACGAAGGGTTTCAACCTGAAATGTTGACTCTATTTCTCTCTCCACGGATGTTGCCTGGCCTGCTGAGTTTTTCCAGCGTCTTCTGTTGTTATTTTGGCCTTTTTTTTAATCCCATCCCCAACATTTTTATGACTGATAAATGATCAAGAAAATGAAAAAAATCTCTCACAATTAGCCTATGAGTTTTCTCCTGGTTTGCTCATAGCAGTGGCCGGGATATTACTCTTTAACTCCTGGAGACTCCAAGGCAATTCTGGAAAACTGGTAACTCTACTCGGTGGCCATTTGGAGGGGTATAGCGACATTATACAGATGCAGAACGTAAGGGATTCTGTGAGGATCTTTCCCGCCTTCCAATCTTCTTCCCTCTTCTCCTGAAGGTGACAATTGAAGCTGGGGTACAGTTCCAAGGACACTAGACATCCTTCAGTACCTCACCCCCAAAATGCCCATTCTTCAGTTGTGACCTTAGACAGAGAGGGTTGACCCTGAGGGCCATGGCAACCAAGTCTGACCCCCATCCCCACTTGATGGCAAGGCCTTTCCAGCAGGGCTAACTGGATAGAAATCAGGAAGAGGAATCGGAGCTGATTTCTCCCCTCCCCACTAGCCCAGGGGCACTGTGCCCAGATTTAGTGCCCTGGCTGGTATCAGCAAACTCATCTCAGACTGAAAGAAAGACTTGCATTTATACAGTGCCTTTCATGACCACCAGATGTCCCAAAGCGCTTTACAACCAATGAAGTACTTTTGAAGTGGAGTCACTGCTGTACAGCAGCCAATTTGCGCACAGCAAGTTCCCACAAACGACAATGTGATAATGACCAGATAATCTGTTTTTATTATGTTGCTTAAGGGATAAATATTGGCCACAACACTGGGGATAACTCCCCTGCTCTTCTTTGAAATAGTACCATGGGATCTTTTACATCCACCTGAGAGGGCAGATGGGGCCTCAGTTTAACGTCTCGTCCAAAAGACTTCCCCAGTACTGCCCTGGAGTGTCAGCCTAGATTTTTTGTACTCAAGTCTCTGGAGTGAGACTTGAACCCACAACCTTCTGACTCAGCAGCAAGGGTGCTGCCCACTGAGCCATGGCTGACACATTGGGACCTGAAGCTGAATCGTTCCTGGCCAGTAATGCACTGGGCAGTATGTCTACCCAATGAACCTTTGGAGGAGCTCCCACACCATGTATTAAGTTAAGTGGAGTACAAGAGATGGTCAAATTGCATGGGTCCTTCCTGAAATGACCAGTATAATTTGAGAGGCATAAACAAAAGCTGATCTGGATCCTACCTGAATTTTCCGGGAGTCGGAATCTGCCGCAGCAAAGGTATCGCCTCCATTGCTTCTGTACATTTTCTTTTAGAGCACAATGGAATACAAATATGAAGAAGCCTATGTGTAACAAGAAGAAAATATCGGTTATAGCAGCGAGTACTGAGCCTGGGTCAGAGTGAGCATGTCAGGGTCCTTGAGCTAGAACGCCACGTAGAATACCATTGCCAATTTGAACAAGTCGTATATTGGGTACAACTCTACCCCTATGGAGAGATTGGAGAAACTGGGATTGTTCTCCTTACAGCAGAGAAGGTTAAGGGGAGACCTAATAGAGATATTCAAAATTATGAGGGGTTTTGATAGAGCAAGTAGGGAGAAACTGTTTCCTCTGGCAAGTAGGTCGGCAACCAGGGGTCACAGATTTAAAATAATTGACAAAAGAATTAGCAGGGAAATGAGGAGAAATTATTTCACACAGAGGGTTGTTAAGATCTGGAACGCACTACCTGAAAGGGTGGTGGAAGCAGATTCCATAGGAACTTTCAAAAAGCAATCGGACATGTATTTGAAGAGGAATAATTTGCAGGGTTATGGAGAAAAGGCTGGGATGTGGGACTAAATTGGACAGCTCTTTCAAACAGCCCGCACAGGCATGATGGGCTGAATGGTCCCCTGCTGTGCTGCAAGATTCTATGAATCTACTCATTGGATTCAATGGATAAAATACTCTACCGCTGCAGTTCCTCTACTTCCCAACGTGCATCCCCCAGCTCTGGTATTTTGCTCATCCTTCCTTCCTGCCACTCCACCACATCCAGAATTCTCTTCCTAAACCTCTTCCTCCCCACCTTCAAGGGGCTCCTCCAAGCCTACTTCCTCAACCTATCTTTGATCACCTCCCCTTCTTTCTTCCTGCTCAGTGTACATGCCTCACTTTGTAAAGCACCCTGGGACATTTCACTGCACGAAAGAAGCTCTTTAATTATAAGTTATGGATGGAGATGGAGAGAGATGGAGAGAATAGAGAGATGGGAGAGATGGAGATGGGAGAGATGGGAGAGATGGAGATGGAGAGAGATGGAGATGGAGATGGAGAGAATAGAGAGATGGGAGAGATGGAGATGGGAGAGATGGGAGAGATGGAGATGGAGAGAGATGGAGATGGAGATGGAGAGAATAGAGAGATGGGAGATGGAGCGAGATGGGAGAGATGGAGATGGGAGAGATGGAGATGGGAGAGATGGAGATGGGAGAGATGGAGATGGGAGAGATGGAGATGGGAGAGATGGAGATGGGAGAGATGGAGATGGAGCGAGATGGGAGAGATGGAGATGGAGCGAGATGGGAGAGATGGAGATGGAGATGGGGGTGGGGATAGATATAGAATAACAATACCTTGCAAAGAGTTGAAGATTGCAAACAGGTACATGAAAGTCAGATTCGCTGGACCCCAGGCAAAGAACGCAAAGCCCCAGGTCATCCCCAGCAGGAATGTTAAGCTGACGACGCTTCGCAGGTTACGCAGGATCTCCTCCCTCAGGTTACGGTTGCTCTTCTTCCCATTCCTTCCACAAATCTGTATCAACACCACGATAAACATGGCTACGTTCATCAGGAAGAGGATCGCAAAATAGCACACGCAGGTCACATAGAACACGACGCGATGGTTGATCCAGCAGCTACAGGTGGGAGGGAAAGGAAAGTAATTAGTTGAATAGGTCCTCAAACACTGTTGGTTGAAAGAGGAATATTGACCATGGCACTGGCCAATTAATTATTGAGGTAGGAATATTGATCGTGACACTGGCCAATTAATTATTGAGGTAGGAATATTGATCATGACACTGGCCAATTAATTATTGAGGTAGGAATATTGACCATGGATCCGGCCAATTAGGAACATAGGAACAGGAGGAGGCCATTCAGCCCCTCGAGCCTGTTCCGCCATTCAATGAGATCATGGCTGATCTGCAACCTAACTCCATATACCAGCCTTTGACCCGTATCCCTTACCTTTGGTTAACAAAAAGCTATCAGTCTCAGATGTAAAATTAACAATTGATCTAGCATCAATTGCCGTTTGCGGAAGAGAGTTCCAAACTTCTACCACCCTTTGTGTGTAGAAGTGTTTCCTAATTTCACTCCTGAAAGGTCTGGCTCTAAATTTTAGACTATGTCCCACTAGTCCTAGACTCCAACCAACAGAAATAGTTTCTCTCTATCTACCCTGTCTGTTCCCCTTAATATCCTGAAAACTTCAATCAGATCACCCCTTAACCTTCTAAATTCCAGGGAATACAATCCTAATTTGTGTAATCTCTCCTCGTAACTTAACCCTTGAAGTCCGGGTATCATTCTGGTAAACCTACGCTGCACTCCCTCCAAGGCCAATATATCCTTCCTAAGGTGTGGTGCCCAGAACTGCTCCCAGTGCTCCAGGTGTGGTCTAACCAGGGTTTTATGTAGCTGCAGCATAACTTCTAACCCCCTGTATTCTAGTCCTCTAGATATAATTAATTATTAAGGCAGGAATATTGACCTAACTCGCTCCAACTTTTGTTCACCCGTCACCCCTGTGCTCGCTGACTACATTAGCTCCCGGTTAAGCAACGCCTCGATTTCAAAATTCTCATCCTTGTTTTCAAATCCCTCCATGGCCCTCGCCCCTTCCTATCTCTGAAATCTTCTTCAGCCCCACAACCCCCACCGAGATATCTGCGCTCCTCTAATTCTGCCTTCTTGAGCATCCCTGATTATAATCACCTTTGGTGGCCGTGCCTTCTGTTGCCTCGGCCCTAAGCTCTGGAATTCCCTGCCTAAACCTGTCCGCCTCGCTACCTCTCTTTCCCCCTTTAAGATGCTCCTTAAAACCTACCTCTTTGACCAAGCTTTTGGCCACCTGCTCTAATTCCGCTAGACTTGACTAAAGGCGCTATATAAATACAAGTTGTTGTTGTTGTTCTGGCACTGCCCAATTAATTATTGAGGCAGGAATATTGACCATGGCACTGGCCGATTAACTATTGAGGCAGGAATATTAACCATGGCACTGGCAAACTAACTACGAAGCTTTGAGTCATTGCTGTTGACATCATGCTGTGCAATATCAATAACTAACTTAATAGCATGTTCACTTGAACTTCCTCCATCTTTGACTTTAACTAAGGCGTTATTCAACAAAAAACCAAGACCACAGGACTCGAACATAACATCAGTGCCGCAGCGAAGTGCCAGTGGATGTTTTGCTATGACACACGGTAATACACTGAAACAGAGTAACAGTGACACATAGTAGGGTGAGTTATGTAGAACGCGGTTTAATCCTCTTTCCTACTGTGCTATCTTGCAGTGCAAAGTTCACAGGCAGCAGTTGTTGAGAAAGTATCTCTTCTTATCAGCTGTTCTCAACCATGGAAATATGAGCTCCCCCTTCCAGTCCGACCTCCTCCGACATCCAGCAATGATGTCTATTCTCAAATCTGTGACTCGAGAGAAGCCTCTCAAAGAGCACACAGTCAGCTTCAATGTTATTGCTGTGGGGACAGTTCAGTGCGATTGGAGTTTTTAAATAAAACTGCAGTAACAATTGATGAAAATCTAAAATCAAGGGGAGCCCTAGTAATGCACCTTTGTAGTGAAGTGGCCAGTAACTGGGCCAACATTCTTCCCCAACCAATGCCACCAGAATCAGATTAACTGGCTATTCACCTCGCTTGTTTGTGGGGCCTTGCTGTGCACAAATTGGCTGCTGCATATTAACGACGAGAACATTCAGGTGAATAGGTTACTATTTTAAGCCTGTTCTTGTTGTACAAAATGGCTTCATGTGGTGAAGGCCGTATAAGCTTGCTGCATGATAGGTTAGTAAATGTTTACCTGTTTAAGGTAATTGGCAAAAGAACCAGAGGCAACAAGAGGAAACAAATTTTTGATGCAGCGAGTTGTTATGATGACCTGGAACCCGCTGGAACACGACACAAAGCTGGGTGGGCGTGTGTGCTGTGAGGAGGATGCCGAGAAACTCCAGGATGATTTGGACAGGTTGGGTGATTGGGCAGAAGCATGGCAGATGCAATGTAACGTGGATAAATGCGAGGTTATCCACCTTGGTGGCAAAAACAGGAAGGCAGATTATTATCTGAATGTCAATAGATTGGAAGAAGGGGAAGTGCAACGAGACCTGGGTGTCCTTGTGCACCAGTCGCTGAAGGTAAGCATGCAGGTGCTGCAGGCGGTTAAGAAGGCAAATTGGCCTTCGTAGCGAGAGGGTTTGAGTACAGGAGCAAGGATGTCATGCTGCAATTGTACAGGGCCTTGGTAAGACCACATCTTGAGTATTGTGTGCAGTTTTGGTCGCCTTATCTGAGGAAGGATGTTCTTGCCATGGAAGGAGTTCAGCAAAGATTCACCAGGCTGATACCTGGGATGGCAGGAATGACGTATGAGGAGAGATTGGGTCGATTGGGCTTATACTCGCTGGAGTTTAGAAGAATGAGAGGGGATCTCATTGAAACTTATAAAATTCTGACAGGACTGGACAGACTAGATGCAGGAAGGATGTTCCCGATGGTCAGGGAGTCCAGAACCAGGGGTCACAGTCTAAGGATAAGGGGTAAGCCATTTAGGACAGAAATGAGGAGGAATTTCTTCACCCAGAGAGTGGTGAACCTGTGGAATTCTCTACCACAGAAGGCAGTAGAGGCCAATTCATTAAATATATTCAAGAAGGAGTTGGATATATTTCTTATGGCTAAAGGGATCAAGGGGTATGGGGAGAAAGCAGGGACCGGGTACTGAATTTGGATGATCAGCCATGATCTCATTGAATGACGGAGCAGGCTCGAGGGGCCGAATGGCCTACTCCTGCTCCTATCTTCTATGTTTCTATGCCTCAAAGGGTGGCGGAAGCAGATTCAATGGTATCGTTCAAAAGAGAATTGGATAAATACTTGAAGGTAAAAAAAAGTTACAGGCCTATGGGGAAAGAGCAGGGGGTCATGGGATTAATTGAAACCACAGGCAAAATGGGCTGAATGGCCTGTTTCTGTGCTGTATCATTGCGTGATTCTATGAAATACATGGCTCAATGGAAAATCCAGGCTATTATCTCTTACCATAGAATCATCGAATGTTACAGCACACAGACGGAGGGCATCGTGTCTGTGGCATCTCAGTGAAAGAGCTACCCAATTAGTCCCGTTCCCTACCTGCTTTTTACCACATCCAATTGCGCTGGTATATAACTTGCATAACTCACAATTCCGAGGCTCCGTTGTCGGTGTCATCCTTTCCATAGAGGTCCTCCCCGTAGAAATTCTTGTTGATCGCAAGGACAATTACCACCACCAGTGCAGGTAAACCTGTGAACACACAACGTGCAGGAAGTATAGAGCCCTTGAAGAATAATGCATTCCACCCCCGCCCCCCATCCCACTCCCCAACCTTCGTGGGAAATATATACAGAATAAGCAACCAGGAAAAAAGAGGAAGAATCCAAGAGAATAACGGAACCCTTGTAGGTGAGGTGTGTGCAATAAACAAGAAGTGTAACTCTCTACCCGTGTCATATCTAGACAGACTAGATGCAGGATGTTCCAGATGGCGGGGGAGTCCAGAACCAGGGGTCACAGTCTAAGGATAAGGGGTAAGCCATTTAGGACAGAGATGAGGAGGAATTTCTTCACCCAGAGAGTGGTGAACCTGTGGAATTCTCTACCACAGAAGGCAGTTGAGGCCAATTCATTAAATATATTCAAGAAGGAGTTGGATATATTTCTTAAGGCTAAAGGGATCAAGGGATATGGGGAGAAAGCAGGGACAGGGTACTGAATTTGGATGATCAGCCATGATCTCATTGAATGGCGGAACAGGCTCGAGGGGCCGAATGGCCTGCTCCTGCTCCTATCTTCTATGTTTCATATAATGTGTTATATCGTACACACTAAGTGTTTTTTTTCATTTTCGGGATGTGGGCATCGCTGGCAAGGCGGCATTTATTGCCCATCCCTAGTTGCCCTTGAGAAGGTGGTGGTGAGCCGACTTCTTGAACCGCTGCAGCCCATGTGGTGAAGGTACTCCCACAGTGCTGTTAGGGAGGGAGTTCCAGAATTTTGACCCAGCGACGATGAAGGAACGGCAATATATTTCCACATCAGGATGGTGTGTGGCTTGGAGGGGAACTTGGAGGTGGTGGTGTTCCCGTGCACCTGCTGCACTTGTCCTTCTAGGTGGTGGAGGTCGCGGGTTTGGGAGGTGCTGCCGAAGAAGCCTTGGCGAGTTGCTGCAGTGCATCTTGTAGATGGTACACACTGCAGCCACGGTACGCCGGTGGTGGAGGGAGTGAATGTTTAAGGTGGTGGATGGGGAGCCAATCAAGCGGGCTGCTTTGTCCTGGATGGTGTTGAGCTTCTTGAGTGTTGTTGGAGCTGCACTCATCCAGGCAAGTGGAGAGTATTCCGTCACACTCCTGACTTGTGCCTTGTAGGTGGTGGAAAGGCTTTGGCGAGTCAGGAGGTGAGACACTCGCTGCAGAATACCCAGCCTCTGACCTGCTCTTTTTGCCACAGTATTTATGTGGCTGGTCCAGTTAAGTTTCTGGTCAATGGTGACCCCCAGGATGTTGATGGTGGGGGGATTCGGCGATGGTAATGCTGTTGAATGTCATGGGGCGGTGGTTAGAATTTTTCTCTTCTGGACTCTTAATACCCTCTGAAATGTCACAGCAAGCCATTGAGTTGTACTAATAATTGGTATGCACAGAAGAACTAGGGACGGACAATAAAGGCAGCCCTTCCAGGGTTGCCCACGTCCCGAGAACAGGTGAAAACGAAGAAAAGGATAGAACATGAATCGTTTCCTTGCCACTCCAACTTACCCCATCCAATGATAAAGAATTTTAGCATGTACTTTCTGATGTACGTGTTAAAGACCTTCACCAAGGCTATGTACATGTGAACTGCCTCCAATCCCATCCAGGTGAAGGAGGCGAGCAGGAAGAAGTGAAGGAACGCTGCAACAGCAATGCACAGTCCGGGAATGTTGAACGATGCGAGCCAGCCATCGATCAGGAACACAAGGTTTAGGAAAAAGAGCGACGTGCTGAGGTTCATCAGGATCTTCGATGGGTAATCCCGTCGCAGTTTCCTAGACGGGGGGAAAAGAAATGTTTAATTTAAGCTTGTCCTCCGCATTCTTCTCACTCCAACAGTACAACAGTGGCTACACTTCAAAAGTACATCATTGGCTGTAAAGCACTTTGGGACGTCCTGAGGTCGTGAAAGGCGCTATGTAAATGCAAGTTCTTTCTTTCTTTTGTTCTCCCTTGCTGCATCTTCACTGTGGTGAAATCGGGACTCATCGCATCGTCTCCTACTCTAACTCATGCCATCCCACGATCTCAATACCATGGAACTCCTCACCTCCCTCAGTTTCCCTTTCCTCCTTCAATCTACAGGCTTGTGAAACACAAGTTTGGTGTCACCACCACTACAGTCTGATTTATCTTATCTCTTCATACACGTTCCATCCAAGGTGGTGCCCTACACTTAGCCCATCATCTTGGTTTCTCGAAAATAAAACATTGCAATGTACGTTCAAGTGGGCCAGAAATTCGGGTCCCCACGGGTGAGTACGCGCTGGGTACTCACACGTAGGCCCAACGAAAGTGCCGGTTTCGTGCATGCACTGCGCATGCGCGGGAAACCGGAACTTCAATTCCCTTAAAGGAAGGGGTTCACAGGTCGAACGCGTGCGCCGGAGAGGCAGCGCGTACGCCTGGAACTTCCGTTTTTTTTCAGATTTCTCCGGGAGGGTAAGTCTCCAGCAGCTACGCTTTTAAAAAGCAGTCGCAAGGCCTGCTTTTAACAAGGTAAGTGGTGAATTAAGTAAAATTAAAACATTTTTTCCACAGGTTTATTATTTTTAAATAATTTAAAGAAAGGTAAGTTTATTTTTAGCCCCGCTAAAAACTGTAATTAATTTTTCAAAAATTTAAATTATTGTTTAAAATAGTTATTTTATGTAATTTATAGTTATTTTAAAAATGTGATTTATTTTTTTTAAATTTAGTTGAAGTTTTAGTTATGTTTTGGGGCTGAACTCTAATCATAGATTTAACAGGTCTTCCTGTCAAATCTATGAATGGAGATTCCCTGCTCCGATTGGCTCCCCATGGCCCACGTGATCCCAGGGGACGCTTCGAACTAACTGCGCCCCTGGGATACGCAAGCACTGCGCGCCGGCAGTTGGAGCAGGCCCAGGATCGGAATTCCACGGGGGCCCACAGCTCAACGGCCGGCGCGCTAGGTAAGTGCAGGTCGGGGGCTTGCACCCGCAGGAAGCCCCCGACCCGAATTTCTGGGCTACTCTGTGTTCACCTGGCATATCAGTAGTTTGGAGGAGAAGATTAGATCTACAGGACTCTGGAAATAATTTATTTTAAAGGCTCTCTATGTGTTTGCTCATCGATTTACCATTTTATCGACATTGGGCATTTCAGCTTTTGGCAGAAGGTTTAACTAAAGTAAGAATGGCGGCAATAAGTGGACCCAATCATACTTAAAACAAAGGCTCCGGTTCCTGCCTGTGGGTGTCCCGCTCGCAGGCTCAAAAGAGCGGGATAATATGGGGACACGGCAGGAAGAAAGCGGGATCGGAAGGGGAGGGGGGTAAGTGACCCCCGTTATTTTAACTGCCCCCCCCCCAAACCTGGTTTCGGCCAGGTGGGGGCTAGTTAAAAATCGGGGCCTATATCACTGGTAGGACTTATCCCACTCTGGGGAAGTGTATATCTGGAAGGACCTTTTCTGTCTGGCGAGGTACATCCCTGGTTCCAGAGCAAAAACCATCCGGGAGTCGACTCCTGGGCCAGAAGAGGCCCAGAAGGTAAGCTTTAAATTTATTTCTCAGGTTTCCTAGTGAGCTAGGAGGGGCAGGAGTGGCCTTGGGCCTCCCTTGTGGCGGGCTACCACCCCCGTTCTCCCAGCCGCAGTCCCAAGCTTTCGCCCTCCCCCCTCCCACACTAACCGCCGGGTACTCTGTCAACGGGTCCCTGGCTGCGCTCCTGACCGGCTGTCGATCAGGTCAGATTGTCGGGCGGGAGATTGCTGCATGTTATATAAACAAGGCCCAGCTGTTAAATTCGACAGGGCCTCTACTTTTGTGGCCTTTCCAGGTTTTCCCCGTGCATCCCCCCACCTGCCCCCGCCTACCGGCCTCCCCCCGCCCCCATCCTCCCCTCCCTCCCTCCCTCGCACTCTCAGGCTTAGAAAACATTGGCTATTTTTTTATTTAAATGAGCTTTATAAAATGGCATCTGACCAGTGACTTCATGGTAGTGAGAATGGATACCAAACAGGGAAATGTATGAATCTGAGTCCCTGGCTCCACACAACTGAGGTCCTGTTATCTCCTCCTTTGCTGGGTCCAAACCCGTCTGTGTAATTTTTTTTTTTTTTAATTCCTTCCTGGGATGTGGGCGTCGCTGTCAAGGCCGGCATTTATTGCCCATCTCTAATTGCCCTTGAGAAGGTGGTGGTGAGCCGCCTTCTTGAACCACAGAGGGCAGTTAAGAGTCAACCACATTGCTGTGGGTCTGGAGTCACATATAGGCCAGACCGGGTAAGGACGGCAGATTTCCTTCCCTAAAGAACATTCGTGAACCAGATGGGTTTTTACATGGTCACCATTACTGATAGTAGCTTTTTATTCCAGATTTATTTAATTAACTGAATTTAAATTCCCCAGCTGCCGTGGTGGGATTTTGAACTCATGTTTCCGGATCATTAGTCCAGGCCTCTGAGATTACTAGCCTAGTAACATAACCACAGAGCTACCGTTCCCCACTAGTAAACCCAGCAATACAAGCTCTCCTTGCACAAGAGTTAAAAATTCACTCACTCAAAGGCCACGTATGTTAGAAGTGTCGTTGCTGAAAAGATGGCGGAGATACCACATCCTATATGGGTGATGAAGGTCAGGATCCTTGTGTTGAGAGCATCTATTTGTTGTGCAGTCCCTGAAATGTCCTGTAAGGGAAATAAATAAATAAATTATAACCCGAGACTCTTAACAATTGTACGTTATGAGTCTTCTTTCTGTGTATATATAGGATAGTGTGGCGGAGCCACCAAAGGACTCAGATCGTTTGTACATAATTCCTTTAACAACATGTTAGCTACAGTCTGAGTCTGTATCTTTATTTATGCTGTTTAACGGTACAGAGTGCGGTTTCTTTAACAGCGCGGCTAAAACGTGATGACATCACGCCGTTCATCACGTGACTCCCCACTGGCGGGAAAACGTGATGACGTCATGACGTCAGCCACAGGACTGCAGGGGCAGTCCTCGTGGAGCCTCCAGAGAGAGCAGACCTACATTCGATGTTATCCTGCAGTTTCTTGTTAAAGCCTGTTTGTTTCATTAAAGTTCATTTTGTTTGATCGCCTGAGTAGAACTCAGTCTTTTAGTTAGGAACCCACGTTCCTACATTGGTGACCCCGACTTTCGTGAACAGTTTTCGCGGAAGATCTTCAGCATGGACACGAACGCCGTGACTCTGAAACTGCCACAGTTCTGGGAGCAACAACCAGCCGCCTGGTTTATCCAGGCTGAAACCCAGTTCGCCATCAGGAACATCGTCGCGGATCAGACCCGTTATTACTACGTGGTCTCCGCCCTCGATAGCGCAACTGCCTCGCGGATCGTCAGCCTCCTCGGTAGTCCTCCTACTGACAGCAAGTATGATACGATAAAGGCGCGGTTGCTACACGTTTTCGGGCTCTCGAAGTCAGAACGCGCTCGCCGGCTCCTCACGATGCCCGGCCTCGGGGACTCCAAACCGTCCGAGCTCATGAGCCAAATGCTCACGTTCTTGGGTGCCGAACCGGAATGCTTCCTCTTCCGGGAGCTTTTCCTCTGCCAACTGCCGGAGCAGGTGCAGGCTGCCCTAGCCAGATCCGAGATTACAGACAGCGCCGAGCTTGCTGCTGGAGCAGATAAGATTTTCATAGTAACCCAGCAGTGCTGCACGGCCACAAGGCGCCCATCCCCCACAGACGCGGTTCCAGCTCCTCCTGCAGCGGGCTGTGTAGTGTATGTGCCTTTAAGTCAGAACTACTTTTACAGCTCCTGTATACTGTAGTACCGGCAGTGACCACACCAGTATATAAACTTTGCGCATGCCTCTGTACCCCCTGTTTTGAGACTACCCTCCTCCAGTAAAGACCTGTTTATTGTTAATGTACAGCATCCATGTGATTATTTAATAATAGCATATCCACTGAACCACGGATCCAACAGTGGCGACGAGTGTCGATTCGAATCTACCTGCAACATAGAAAAAAAATAGTCGAGGCCAGGAACACGGGCGTCGACCACGAGCAACCGCCCAGCAGTCAGGCAGAGATTGAACTTCGCAGGGGAGGCTGTGGAGAGCCGGGCTTGGTTCCCCAGCCACGATGAGCAGTAAGAGACCGACGACAGGTCCAGCGCAGGCCCTTCCCGAGCAGCGGCGGCTGGAGCCGACCGATGGCGGAGAGAAAGCCGAGCAGCGTCGACGAGGTAAGATGGAGGGTGAAGAGCGCAGGGCGCAGCCGGGGGTTGAACACCGGGCGGCGTCGAGAAAAAGAAAACAAACCGGCGAGAGAGAGGGTAAAGAAACAGCCGGGTTCTAGACTGAGCGGCGTCGAAAAATATAAGAAGAAGAACGCGCAGAGCACAGCCAGGGCTCACGGGCTGAACAGGGTCCGCGGGGCAAAGAAAGGGGAGCGCGGGAGACGCCATTGAGCCGCGGAGAAGTAGGAAGAGCGTGGGAGGTGCCATTTTTAGAAGCCGCAGCGGAGAAGAAGGGCGAGCGCGGGATGGAAGGAAAGCGCGGGAGACGCCATTTTGTGCCAGCGGAGAAGAAGGGGAAGCGCGGGAGGCGCCATTTTTGACAGTGAACTCACACCCAAGGATGCCGAAGAGTGGCAGTATCTCTACATTCGACAATGAAGTTGAAGATTGGGCGATATATGTGGAACGTATTGAGGTGTACTGCAGAGCGAATGAAGTGCCAGATGCTAATAAAGCACTGGTTCTGTTAAATTCCATGGGTGCAAAAACTTATGGGTTACTATGAAATCTAATAACCCCAGAGAAGCCGGTAAACAAGAATTTTGAAAGCATAGTAGAAATCCTACAGGACCACTTAAACCCCACACCGCTGCTGATAGCAGAACGATTTAAGTTCCATAAAAGGAACCAACACAAAGACGAAAGCAATGCTGAGTACCTAACGGAACTGCGCAAGCTATCGAAACACTGCCAGTTTGGAGCGGGACTAGCAGATACGTTAAGGGACAAGTTTGTGTGTGGGCTACAAAGTGAAGGAACCCAGAAACGGCTTCTATCAGAAAAGGACCTTACGCTGGACAAAGCTTTCAGCATGGCAATATCACACGAAGCAGCCGCAAGGGGCGCTGCAGAGATACAACGGAGACCGCAAGAATATGGCACCAATGAAATGTCCTATGGAACAGGGAAGTGCTATCGCTGCGGCAGAACAACACATGACCAGAAAGATTGTTGGTTCAAGGACCAAGTGTGCAGACAGTGTGGGAAAGCAGGACACATAGCAAGAGTCTGCAGGTCTGGGAAGAAAACCAACAGTAAGAAATCTCCACAGGAGAAGTACAAAAAGGTACACCAGGTGATGGACAGTGGTTCAGACGAACAGAAAAGTGACACAGACTCCGGAAGCAAGCAGCTGGGTTGTCTGAAACTACATAAGGTAACAGAAAGGGAGGATCACCAGACTATCTGGGTTACACTCAAGATAGACGGAGTCCAAGTGAAAATGGAATTGGACACAGGGTCAGCTCTAACAGTCATAAATCAAAGAGACTACAAGCGGCTATTTTCACACATACCCTTGAAAGCTACAGAGATTGTCTTGAAGATGTATACGGGGCAAAAAGTCTACCCCAAAGGAAAAATAAGGGTGAAAGTGACATATAAAGGCCAGGAAATACCTAAAATGGATATATATGTATTGCCAAATGGAGGACCACCACTGCTAGGACGTGAATGGATCCGGAAGATACAATTAGATTGGCATTCCATACAGGCACTGAAGGTTGAGGCCAAAAAGGATGACGACGTCACACCTGGACGACTGTCAAAAATGCTAACTGACGCAAAAGAAGTGTTCCAGGAGGGACTAGGAACACTAAAAGGAATAACAGCAACGATTAAAATAGAGGAAAATGCAAGTCCAAAGTTTCTGAAGGCCAGACCAGTGCCTTATGCAATCAGACCAGCTGTTGAAGCAGAGCTGGAAGTGTTGGAACGTTCAGGAGTACTGTCCAAAGTGGACTGGAGCGAGTGGGCTACACCCATCGTTCCTGTAATGAAGAGGTCGTTGAGTAATATGCCTGGGGAACCAAAGAAGGTCCGCATCTGTGGGGATTTTAAGGTGACAGTGAACCCAGTCCTTCACACGGTGCAATATCCGCTTCCACGAATTGAGGATACTTTTGCCTCGCTATCTGGAGGTAAACGCCTCACCAAAATTGATCTAGCCCAGGCGTACTTGCAAATGGAGGTAGAAGAAGCTTCGAAACATTACCTTACGATCAACACTCATAAAGGTCTCTATCAATACAACCGGCTGGTGTTTGGAGTAGCCTCGGCTCCGGCTATCTGGCAAAGGGCGATGGATCAGGTCCTGCAAGGGATTCCAGGGACCCAGTGTTATTTGGACGACATCTTGGTCACGGGCGAAAATGATGGTGATCACCTCGCCAACTTGGAGAAGGTGCTCACCAGATTAAAGGAGTATGGGCTACGAGCTAATCGCCACAAGTGCGAGTTTTTCCAGAAACAGATCTCGTATTGTGGCCACGTCATCGATGAAGAGGGGTTACATAAGTTCCCTGACAAGATTGAGACAGTAGTCAAGGCTCCAGCACTGGAAAATGTGTCACAACTGAGGTCGTTCCTCGGGCTGGTAAACTACTACCACAAGTTCTTACCAAATTTGTCTACGGTATTACACCCACTGAACACCCTACTGCAAACAGGGGTACCATGGAAGTGGGATGACGAACGTAGACAAGCTTTCCAGAAGTGTAAAGAATTGATCACATCAAAAGAGGTGTTGGCCCATTTCAACCCAGCACTACCAATTCGTTTGGCATGTGATGCGTCACCCTATGGTATTGGAGCGGTGCTGTCGCACAAATTCCCGGACGGGTTGGAGAGGCCAGTAGCCTTTGCGTCTCGGTCACTAACCTCAACCGAGCGCAACTACGCCCAGATTGACAGGGAGGCCCTCAGCCTAGTATGGGGAGTAAAAAAATTCAACCACTATCTGCATGGGCAGAAGTTCACCTTGCTGACTGACCACCAACCACTTGTCTCCATCTTTAATCCTAAGGGCGGCGTTCCAGTGATGGCTGCACAGCGGTTACAAAGATGGTCCCTGTTTCTAGGGGCGAATCAATATGAAATACAATATAAAGGCACGAAACAGCATGGGAACGCTGATGGGCTATTGCGCCTGCCACTGCCTACTGTGGAGGAAGCACCAGCAGTGGACCCTATCGAGATATTTTATTCGTCAGTAATTGAACGATTGCCAGTAACAAACGCGGATATAGAGGAGACCCACAATGATCCGACGCTGTCGCGGGTATATGAATTGACGGTGAGGGGATGGCCAACACATGGCGACTCACTGTTGCCAGCATTCTCATCCAGAAGAGAACAGCTGTCAGTATGCCAGGGGACAGTGATGTGTGGATCCAGAGTGGTGATTCCACCCAAGTTAAGGGAGAGAGTGCTAAATGAGCTACATGAAGGTCATCTGGGGGGAGTGAAAATGAAAAGCCTTGCTAGGGCTTATGTGTGGTGGCCGGGAATCGATCAACAAATCGAAGACCTAACTAAGAGCTGCTTAGGATGCCAGACGGTCCAAAATGCACCACCACATGCCCCTCTACACCCATGGGAGTGGCCCTCCTCTCCATGGCAACGGGTGCATATTGATTTCGCTGGTCCATTCATGGACTCAATGTTCTTAATAGCAGTGGATGCTCATTCAAAGTGGACTGAGGTGATAAAAATGTCTTCAACCACTACAGAGAAAACGATTACAGTCCTACGGACCATATTTGCCAGAAACGGTTTGCCAGAGCAGATTTGCTTTGATAATGGACCACAGTTTGTGTCTGATGAGTTCCAAAAATTTATGAGAAGGAATGGGGTAAGGCATTACACATCCGCCCCGTATCATCCAGCCACAAATGGATTGGCTGAGAGGTTCGTACAAACCTTTAAGAAGGCGATAAAGGCCATGTGCGACGATGAAATTCCACTACAGCATAAGATGGACAATTTCTTATTAGCCTACCGAAACGCGACACATGCAGTTACCAACCAGACCCCGGCCATGATGTTCTTTAACCGAAGGTTGAGATCTCGTCTGGACTTGCTCAGACCAAATGTGCGAAGAAATGTTGAGGACAAACAATTCCAGCACATCAATGAGAAGCCAACAAGGAGCTTCAATGTAGGGCAACCAGTCTTGGCCCGTGACTATCGAACAGAGAAATGGCAACCCAGAACGATATGTACAAGGCAGGGGCCATTAATGTACACAGTGGATGTCAGGGAGAACATTGTGAGACGCCACGTCGATCAGATCTTAGCGTCACAGGAACGTGTCAACCCCATGTCTCGAGTACCTGGGGATGAACCTGACATACCGGTAGCATCTACTTCAGACCCAGTAGCAGTGGAACCCGATGAACTACCCGATGAAAAGGGGTCAGAATCGCCTCTGCACCAAGAACAAGAACCTCCGGAAAGGCGCTATCCCGAAAGGGTCAGGAAGCCGCCCCAAAGACTGAATCTATAAACGGACTTTTGTTGTTTAATGTACATGTTGAAATGTTAATTGTTATTTGAATATTAGGGGTACTACTAATCTAAAAGGGGAGGAATTGTAGTGTATGTGCCTTTAAGTCAGAACTACTTTTACAGCTCCTGTATACTGTAGTACCGGCAGTGACCACACCAGTATATAAGCTTTGCGCATGCCTCTGTACCCCCTGTTTTGAAACTACCCTCCTCCAGTAAAGACCTGTTTATTGTTAATGTACAGCATCTGTGTGATTATTTAATAATAACATATCCACTGAACCACGGATCCAACAGGCTGGTGCTCCTACCACGCCCGTTTTGGCGCGGAAGCACGACGCTGCCGCTCTCCCTGCAGTTTTTCGCCCCAAAAAAACCAAAGCTCCTGCAGCGTTCCTGGCGAAGGAGGACCGGGTCTAACGGGCGCTCCGCGGTTGCGATGGCCGTCGGATCTACGGGGAAACTTCTTTACATCATCGATTCTCTATCGGGTCGACGTTTCCTTTGTGACACCGGGGCGCAGTGTAGCATTCTACCTGCGTCGAATCTCGATGTGCAAGCTGGGAACCACGGTTTTTCCCTCGTGGCGGCTAATGGCGCAGCAATTCGAACTTCCCGAAAGCGGCGGGTCCAAGTCTGTTTCGGCGGTCAGCGCTTCTATTGGGAATTCGTCACGGCCATAGTCTCGCAGGCCATCCTAGGGGCAGATTTTGTGTGTGCCAACGGCCTCCTCGTCGATGTCCGGCACCGCCGGTTGATCAACGTGGCCACCTTCCACTCGATTCCGTGCTACCACGGTACCACTGTGGCGCGCTCTATCGCCTGTGCTTTCCCCTCTCTGGATGACTTCACTCGGCTCCTCGGAGAGTTTCCGGAGCTGACAAGGCCCACTTTCTCCTCCTCGGCCACGAAGCATGGTGTTGAACATCATATCACCACTACTGGCTCCCCGGTTTATGCACGGGCTAGAAGGCTCGAACCCGGCAAGCTCGCGGCTGCGAAAGCGGAGTTCGACACGATGGAGCGGCTTGGGATTATTCGCTGGTCGAATAGTCCCTGGTCTTCGCCTCTCCACATTGTTCCAAAACCTGGCGGCGGCTGGCGGCCATGCGGTGACTACTGACGCCTGAATGACGCCACTACTCCTGATCAGTACCCGATCCCGCATATTCAGGATTTCTCGGCCCATTTGGCAGGAAATTCTATCTTTTCTAAAGTCGACCTCGTTCGGGGGTATCACTAGGTTCCCGTGCACCCGCAAGATGTCCCGAAAACCGCAGTCATCACCCCTTTCGGCCTCTTTAAGTTCCTGTGGATGCCGTTTGGCTTGAAGAATGCGGCACAGGCTTTCCAGCGCTTAATGGACTCCGTGCCCTAAACTTCATCTTCGTCTACCTTGACGACATTCTCATCGCCAGCGCTAGCAAGGAAGAGCACATCTCCCATTTGCGTACCCTCTTTACACGCCTCAGCCAGCACGGTTTAATCATCAACCCGGCCAAGTGCCAGTTCGGCCTGCAGCGGATCGATTTCTTGGGACACCGCATAACATCAGACGGCGCCGTCCCCTTACTGACGAAGGTGGAAGCTGTTACCTCTTTCCCACGCCCGCCAACCATCAAGGCCCTACAAGAGTTCCTGTGGATGGTCAACTTCTATCACCGATTCGTCCTAAGGCAGCTCAGCTAATGCAACCCTTGTACGGGGCCCTCAAGGGCAAGTCCGGTAAGGATCCAATCAGCTGGACGGCCGAGATGGACCAGGTGCTCGTCAACACCAAGAGCGCTTTGGCCAACGCAACCATGCTGGCGCACCCACTTCCAGGTGCCACCATCGCCCTTACCACAGACGCGTCAGACTACGCCATCGGCGCAGTGCAGGAGCAGTGGGTGAACGGCACGTGGCAACCGCTGGCATTTTTCAGCCATCAACTACGGAAAAATGAAAAAAAATACAGCACCTTCGATCGGGAGTTACTGGCCCTTTTCCTAGCCATTCGCCATTTCCGGTTCTTATTGGAAGGGCGTCCCTTCACGGCTTTTGTCGACAACAAGCCTCTAACGTTCGCCATGGCCAAGACCACCGAACCGTGGTCCGCTTGTCAACAACGTCACCTGACGTTTATTTCTGAATTTACCACGGACATTCAACATGTGTCTGGTAAGGACAACCTGGTGGCAGATTGCCTCTCCCGTGCGACGGTCCATGCGGTTCACCTGGGGATCGACTACGCCCTCATGGCTGCGGATCAGGCCTCGGACCCAAAGGTCCAATCATACAGAACCGTCCCCTCTAGTTTCCAAGCGACCAACGTCAGTTTCCAGGCGCAGACGCCACGCTCCTTTGCGACGTCTCCATGGGCGTTCCCCGACCTATCGTGCCAGTTGCATGGCGCAGGAAGGTGTTTGATGCCATACACGGGTTGTCGCACCCTGGTATGAAGGCTTCACACCGGCTAATGTCGGCGAAGTTCGTCTGGAAGGGTATGCACCTTGATGTCCATGACTGGGCCAACACCTGCGTAATCTGCCAGAAGGCCAAGGTCCAGCGTCATGTTAAAGCTCCAGTGGCTACGTTCGCTGTTCCGGAGTGTCGTTTCGACCACGTGCATGTGGACCTTGTGGGACCACTTCACTTTCTCATGGTTAGGCGCATCTCCTCACCATGGTGGACCGCACCACTAGGTGGCCAGAGGCAATTCCTTTGGTTTCCACCACTTCGGCAGACGTCGCTAGAGCTTTCATCTCCTGTTGGGTTGCCTGTTTCGGGGTACCGGCGGACATCTCTTTCGACCGTAGGCCACAATTTTCCTCGGAGCTCTGGAACGCTGTAGCTCAGGGGCTCGGCGCCAAACTTCATTGCACCACCGCCTATCATCCACAGGCGAACGGCCTTTGCGAGCGATTCCACAGGTTGCTTAAAGCCGCCCTTCGGGCCAGTCTTCAAGGTGCAGGATGGGTGGACAGACTTCCATGGGTCCTTTTGGGTCTTCGTATGGCGCCCAAAGAAGACCTGCAATCGTCCTCAGCCGAACTCGTTTATGGCCAGCCTCTCCGAGTACCAGGGGATTTCCTCCCTTCTCCCACAGAGCCATGGTCCGCCTCCCAGCAACTCATCAGCCACCAGGAAGCGGCCAGATGCTTCGCCCCGGTGCCTACATCAAATCACAGCTTACAGAACTCCCACGTGCCAGCGGAGCTGAAGAATGCTGAGTATGTATTTATCCGCCACGACGCTCACCGGGATCCGCTCAAGCCCCCTTACACTGGTCCTTTCCGCGTCATCGAATCAGGAGACAAATCCTTTTCGGTCGACATCGGAGGAAAACCGGATCACATTTCGGTGGACCGATTGAAGCCGGCTCACCTGGACCTGGACCGCCCAGTCGTCGTCGCTCAACCGCCGAAACGTGGCCGACCGCCCGCAGCCGCTGTGCCAGATCAACCACAGCCGCCCACCAACTCGACCACACTCGCCGTGCCAGCTCAACCACAACCACCCGCCAGCTCGACCACCGTCCATCAGGTTCCTCTGCAGGGTTACCGAAGTCGCTCGGACAGACCTGTCAGGCCTCCTCGACGTCTCACTTTTGCTGTTAAAGACAATTCTGGGGGGGCGCATGTGGCGGAGCCACCAAAGGACTCAGATCGTTTGTACATAATTCCTTTAACAACATGTTAGCTACAGTCTGAGTCTGTATCTTGATTTATGCTGTTTAACTGTACAGAGTGTGGTTGCTTTAACAGCGTGGCTAAAACGTGATGACGTCACGCTGTTCATCACGTGATCCCCTACTGGCGGGAAAATGTGATGACGTCATGACGTCAGCCACAGGGCTGCAGGGGCAGTCCTCGAGGAGCCTCCAGAGAGAGCAGACCTACATTCGATGTTATCCTGCAGTTTCTTGTTAAAGCCTGTTTGTTTCATTAAAGTTCATTTTGTTTGATCGCCTGAGTAGAACTCAGTCTTTTAGTTAGGAACCCACGTTCCTACAATAGCATGTAGGGTCTGCGTTGAGGGCTTTAGGCAGGAGTGATATTTGACCAGTGAACAAGCATCATGCAAGTGTGCAGATATTTTACAGTCACCAAACACGTACGCAATGCGTTCATTATTTTCACAACTTTCCTTTATTCTTGGCATGTGGCCAGACCACAATTGATGCTCACCTCTCGTTGTCCCTGAGAAAGTGCCGGTGGCTTCTTTCTGGTGATTAATTTGACAACTATAGGAATGGGAGGAGGCCATTCAGCCCCTCGAGCCTGTTCTGCCATTCAATTAGATCGCGCAAGGTGCTGTCAAAAGTACACCTAGCCCAATTTACTTGGACCGCTGTGAAGTTGGATAATGCAGCTCATCAACATACAATGCGAAGTATTAGTTGGCTCATTGGGAGAATACCCACCTCAGATTCGGAAGGTGTAAGGGTTTGAATCCCGCTCCAGACATTCCGGGCGAGTGGAGCTCTGGCTCGGAATTCTGATTGGCATTCAGCAACAACAACTTGTGTTTATATAGCGCCTTTAATGTAGTAAAACGTCCCAAGGTGCTGCACAGGAGTATTTTAAGACAAAAAATTTGACTCCGATCCACATAAGGATAAACTAGGGCAGGTGACCAAATCAAAGAGGTAGGTTTTAAGGAGCTTCTTAAAGGAGAGGCGGAGAGGTTTAGGGAGGGAATTCCAGAGCTTAGGGTCTCAGCAGCTGAAGGCACGGCCGCCAATGGTGGAGTGATTAAAATTGGGGATGGTCAAGAGGCCAGAATTGGAGGAGCGCAGATATCTCGGAGGGTTGTGGGGCTGGAGGAGATTACAGAAATAGGGAGGGGCGAGGCCATGGAGGGATTTGAAAACAAGGATGAGAATTTTAAAATTGCTTAACCGGGAGCCAATGTACGTCAGAGAGCACAGGGGTGATGGGTGAACGGGACTTGGTGCGAGTTAGGACACGGGCAGCAGAGTTTTGGATGACCTCCAGTTTACGGAGGGCAGAACGTGGGAGGCCGGTCAGGAGTGTGTTGGAATAGTCAAGTCTGGAGGTGACAGAGGCAAGGATGAGGGCTTCAGCAGCAGATGAGCTGAGGAGTCGGACGATGTTCCAGAGGTGGAAATAGGTGGTCTTAGTCACCCCACAGATATATGGTCGGAAGCTCATCTCGGTGTCAAATGTGACACAAAGGTTTCGAACAGTGTGGTTCAGCCTCAGACCGTTGTCAGGGAGAAAGATGGTGTCGGTGGCTAGTGAATGGAGTATGTGGGATATTCGCGTCCGGTGGGTGTGGGTTCCCCCCCGACAACCCCACCCCCACCTCACCGTATGGGGTTGTGGGAGTCCATAAAACCCTCCTGCCATATAGGACTAAACCCCTCACCCCATCGGCTGTGATAGTGATGGTTATAGCTACAGAAGGAGTCAGACTGCTAATCAGCCTGCAAATAAGAACATAAGAACATAAGAATTAGGAGCAGGAGTAGGCCACACGTGCCCCTCGAGCCTGCTCCTCCATTCAATAAGATCATGACTGATTTTCGATCTCAACTCCACTTTCCCGCCCTATCCCCATATCCCTTGATTTCCCTCGAGTCCAAAAATCTCTCTATCTGAGCCTTGAATATACTCAACAACTCAGCCTCCACAGCCCTCTGGGGTAGAGAATTCCAAAGATTCACAACCCTCTGAGAGAAGAAATTCCTCCTCATCTCAGTCTTAAATGGTCGACCCCTTATCCTGAGACTATGCCCCCTAGTTCTAGACTCTCCAGCCAGGGGAAACAGCCTCTCAGCATCTACCCTGTCAATCCCCCTCAGAACCTCTCATTCTTCTGAACTCGAGAGTATAGGCCCACTCTACTCAATCTCTCATCATAGGAAAACCCGCTGATCCCAGGGATCAATCTAGTGAACCTTCGTTGCACCACCTCTAAGGCATAAGGAGACCAAAACTGTGCACAGTACTCCAGGTGTGGTCTCACCAAGGCCCTGTACAATTGTAGCAAGACTTCCTTACTCTTATACTCCAACCCCCTTGCAATAAAGGCCAACATGCCATTTGCCTTCCTTATTGCTTGCTGTACCTGCACGCTAACTCTGTGTTTCCTGTATGAGGACACACAAATCTCTCTGAACACCAACATTTAATCGTTTCTCACCATTTAAAAAATATTCTGTTTTTCTATTCTTCCTAGCAAAGTGAATCACCTCACATTTCCCCACATTTTACTCCATCTGCCACCTTAATGTTCATTCACTTAACCTGTCCATATCCCTTTGCAGGCTCTTTGTGTCCTCCTCACAGCAAACTTGGATACATTGCACTCAGTCCCTTCATCGAATTCATTAATGTAGCCAAGTGGGAAAATGCAGTGAATATTTAAGTCCACTAGATGACGCGGTTCATTTTCCCCTTTAGTAATTTGAACAAGGAGAAAAGGGTTATGGGTAGGACCATGCGATGCCAAAGGAACCTCCCCTTTCTTCACAGCTTCCATTTTCTACATCCAGCGTGAGAGATTTGCTCTGAGAGAGCTGGGGTGAATATGACTTTTGAAATGAACTTATTCTGTGTAAAGTACAACTAAAACAGTATTTAGTGCAGCCCAGACATAGTTTTAAAGTGATATTGTTTCCCAAATCACTCGATACCACGGGGATGCTTGCAGATTGTCCCACCATGTGCTGGTGTTAACACTTGCTAAAATTGTTGTTGAGCCATTGGGGGCTACGTTGCGAACGAGTTTAATATTCTGTGTTTTCTTGTAAGATGTAACAAGTGATAACGGGACATAAGAATGTATTTTTGTTTTTGGTTTTGTTTTGTATAATGAGTGTTAGCTAACTAACTAACTGCACCTGTGGTTTGCCTCATGTTCTGTTCTACAGCAAGCCACTGCCGTATTTTATCGACTGTGTTTTCTTGTATTTGCCGTATTTCCGTCTTTTCCGTATTTTATACAATTAAATGTGGTTTTATGTATTTACAACTACATCCTAAGCCGAGAACCCAAGTTATTAATTCAGAATAAAAAACCCCAGAAAAAAGAAAGTTCTGTGTCCTGTGCTGCTCCATTTCGCCAGGCTACACATATATAGATTGTAAATAACTGAGACCCAAGCACTGATCCTTGCGGCACTCCACTAGTTACAGCCTGTCAACTGGCTTGTTTTCTGTCTGTTAACCAATGCTCTATCCATACTTCTATATTACCCCAACCCCATGAGCTCTCGTCTTGCGTAACAACCTTTTATGTGGCACCTTATCAAATGCCTTTTGGAAATCCAAATAAACAACATTTACTGGTTCCCCTTTATCGACCTTCTGTTCTTCCCCAAGGGAAGAGTTTGAAAATATGAAAAGCAATACAGTGAAATGGCATTTACGTTTGAATGAAGACATTAATTTATTGTACACAAAATGGCGTAGTTTGGTAAATGTGCTGCCCTGTGTGGAATTGGGCCCCACAGGCCTTGGACAGCGCCAGATCCCCAAACTGTGCTGAGTCAACTGGCCTCGTCCAGGGCACAGGGAGTGGCAGCAGGATTAGCCTCAGAACTACTAGGTTTGGTTAGGGAACAGATCAATCAGGGTTACTTCTTTTGATTTTTGTTTTTATTTATTCGTTCATGGGATGTGGGCATCGCTGGCAAGGCCAGCATTTATTACCCATCCCTAATTGCCCTTGAGAAGGTGGTGGTGCGCCGCCTTCTTGAACCGCTGCAGTCTGTGTGGTGAAGGTACTCCCACAGTGCTGTTAGGGAGGGAGTTCCAGGATTTTGACTCAGCGACGATGAAGGATCGGCGATATGTTTCCAAGTCAGGATGGTGTGTGACTTGGAGGGGAACTTGGAGGTGGTGGTGTTCTCAGGCACCTGCTGCCCTTGTCCTTTTAGGCAGTATTCAGTGAGGTGAGTGAGTGAGGTGAGTGAGGTGAGTGAGGTGAGTGAGGTGAGTGAGGTGAGTGAGGTGAGTGAGTGAGTGAGTGAGTGAGTGAGTGAGTGAGTGAGTGAGTGAGTGAGTGAGTGTGAGTGAGTGAGTGAGTGAGTGAGTGTGTGTGTGTGTGCACGCGTATGAATGCGAGGATGAGATTGGGCTCAGTTGCGATGCCCAACACAGTTGAATAGCTTTCTGACACTGTCCAGGCTCACTAATGGACAATGGCCAGTTGGGCAAGATGCCAGAGTGCTGGTGGGGAACCTTTGGAAAGAAATCCAGCATGACTCTGCAACTACGAGAGAGGTGGGAAGTAGAGAAGAGTGGTGAGGGACAAAATGGCTGAGAAAAGATTATACAAGTTTGACAGTCATTAATTGTGGTTGGCGAGTGTCTTATGCTTTCAAGTTAAGCTTCGGAAAGCAACTCAGGAGTCGGCCATACGGCCCCTCGAGCCTGCTCCGCCATTCAGTAAGATCATGGCTGATCTTTGACCTCAACTCCACTTTCCCGCCCGATCACCGTATCCCTTGATTCCCCGAGAGTCCAAAAATCTGTCTATCTCAGCCTTGAATATACTCAACGATTGAGCATCCACAGCCCTTTGGGGTGGATTAGATGGAAATTCAAACCAACCAGACACGTTGCAAAGAAACTGTAGTTTCAGTAAGTCTGTCGGACTGAAAATCAACTCAGCTTGTGACCTCCCAATTACCAAGCCAAAGAATTATAAATCAGAAGACCATTCAGCCCATCATGTCTGTGCCGGCCCTTTGTTAGAGCAACCCCACTGCTCCGCATTTGCCATTGCCCTGTCTCTTCCTTGACATCGATGTATATCGCCTCATGCGTCATCTCATCACATGTAAATCAGATCGGTCTCTGGTGTTCCACAAGCGATGTTCCTCCTCCCTAACTCTTTGCAAAATATAACTCTTACCAGCAGGACTCCAAAGTGTGTGAGGTGATGGCACAAGCAAATGGTTTCGTTTGCATTGGACTCCGGATCGGCATGACAACCTCGAGTATTCCAGCCACCACTGCCATCTGCAGGAATGAAGCATTAAACAGTGAGGCAATGGTCCTGAATGAAGAGGTTGCAAGTGATCGCAAAGGGTCTCGTGCTACACTCCCACTGTGAACTTTACAAAGCGTTAAAGATGGATGAGTGAGTTTAGATATCCAGGGACTGGAAGGTCCCGACTTTTGATTCTCAGTTTCTGCTAAATTGCTTCATTCACATCCAAATTACTGTAGATAGTATTGTCTTTCAGAAAATTCATTCTGGGCTAGAGTATATGAGTAACTTGAGACATGACAGGTGGTAAGTGTAGCCTTCTTGTGACTTTGGAACTATGGGGGCAAAAATTGAGTCGCGCCCTTTGGGGCGTTAACTTCGCTGGGGCGCTACTTTAAGCGCCCTGTAATAGTTGGCGCCCCCACGCCCGAAATTCAATGGTAGTGCCCCAAAAAGGAGGCGGGGTGCTACTGGAAGCGCTCCCCCTCCCTCTTGGGGCGCTCCCAGGGAATATTGCGGCGCTACGTGCTGCAGCGCCACGCACGCCGGCACGTAGCGCCGCGGTACTGCTGGCCTCCCTCCCCTGATTAAAGGAGAGGGGCCTTGCAAAGTGCGACCCGGGGCCCAGCCGGGCCACCAGGGATCAGGGTGCCGGCAGAAGAGCCCGGCACCCAAGAAGAGTGCCGGGCTGCCCGATCGCATCCGGGATAGCAGGGTGAGCAGGTGCTGGCAGGCGGCCAGCAAAAAAAATGGCCGCCCAGCACCTCCCCTTTAAATATCGCCGCCCCGGCCGCCCCCTGACCCTGTCGGACATAGCGTCCAGTGGTTCGCCATGGGCCGCGACCGAAGTTTGCGGCCGGGGCGCGATTGGAGCGCTGCGTATGGCGATGACATCATCGCGGAGGCGCAGCGCCACAGGGCGCTACTGGCTATCGCCGCCGCTAACCTCCCGCTGAATTTCATGCCTGTCGTAGACTCATTGATATTGAGATTGATTGCTATGATTAGTCAATAACTCCATTATCATTGGATCATGCGACTACCAGGATGGTAGAAGGCGAACCAGATGGACCTTGGTCTTTATCCGTCCAGTGATTCCTATTTTCCTTGGTTTGCTGACCTCAGCCCGTGTAGTACTGAGTATTATAATTTGCCCTTGGCGCTCCCGGATTATGGAGGACAAAATTGGCCGGCATTCCCGCTCCGGATCGCTACCCTGGTGGAATGTTGGGGTGAAGATGGGATCGGGCTTGGCTGTGATGCCCCCATGATGGAATAGCATGTCAACACCGAGGGCTGACTCATGAACAACGGCAACTCGGGCAAGGTGCTCGAGAGTGACGGATGCCCGTGGAACCACAAACCCGGCATTGAGTCAACGCCTTCAGGAAAGGACAGAAGGGATGTAAACTGGTGAAAAAGCAGAAACACTCAGTGTCACGATCGAGTAGCCATCTCCAACGGATGGTAGAGTAGGCTCTGTCTGGGGCGTGACTGGACACATTCGGCATGAGTTGTTAATCAGTTTGACTGAGAAGTGCGACCAAAGAAATAAGACAAATTGAGCACATGCCAGGCCACAACTCCCTCAAACTGCAAGCAGACTAATGCCCAGGTTTAGAGGACCAAGTTATGAGGGAAAACTGGAGAAACTTGGGCCTTGACAGGAGGTGTCTGAGCAGTGACCTTATAATATGTAAGACTGCAAACAGTGCGGAAAAAGTATATCCAGCAAATAAATTTAAGTTAATTTACGAGATTAAGTCAAGAGGACAAAGTTCGAATTAGGAAAAGGCAAATTTAGAGATATTAGAAAGTTCTTCTTCACATAAAGAGTGGCCAACACACAGATTAGTCTCCTAGATAGAGTGGTGAATCATTTGAGAACCAATTGGATGTTGCAATAGGGGAGGGACTTTACGGTCATTAAGATGGGCCGAATGGCCTTGCCCTCCGTAATTATTGCGTGACTTGTTTGAGCATGAAGAATACCCCCAAATAGATTCTAGATACCCTTAGCCCAACAACTCCTTTTAACTCGGGGATTGCCCCTGCATTGAAGGGGGCAGACTCTACACAGGCCATCTCCTTCGGTCAGACTCCAGTGCTTGGGCTCAGTGCCCAGGCCAACCTCCAAAAGGTGGCTGGCTGGAAATGACTCTTGTCGGTGTGAGTGCCTGCTCCTTTCATGTGGTTGAATGACATTCCCCCGTCGGACAGTTTAAATGGGTCGATGGCGCCTTTGACCCAGGAATGTCAGCTTTACGCATTAAACAATGTCCCACTGACATCACCGACGGAAATTCCCCAGCTAGTACCGATACTGAGGCCAAGAGACAGTTATCAGTGGGTTATTGACGTGACTCAAGTGCCAACTCCAATCAGTAACTAGTGTGGTTTAGACTATTCCTCAAAGCTGTAGGCACCTATTACTCTACCATCCAGAATGGAAAATCCCACTTATAGTTCACTCCCAATGCACAGACTTCTAATGGATCAAACTCCTTCCTACTCATTCCGAACGGATTGAATTCCAATGCACTAGAGAGGGTACAGAGGAGATTTACGAGGGTGTTGCCAGGACTGGAGAATTTTAACTATGAGGAAAGATTGGACAGGCTGGGGTTATTTACTTTGGAACAGAGGAGGTTGAGGAGAGATTTAATTGAGCTGTACAAAACTATGAGGGGCCTCGATAGAGTGGATAGGAAGGACCTCTTTCCCTCAGTTCAACAACCAGGGGCCATAGATTTATAGTAATTGGTAGAAGGATTTGAGGGGAGTTGAGGAGAACTTATTTCACCCAGAGGGTGGTGGGGGTCTGGAACTCACTGCCTGAAAGGGTGATAGAAGCAGAAACATTCATCGCATTTAAAAAGTACTTGGATGTGCACTTGAAGTGCCGTAACCTGCAGGGCTACAGACCAAGTGCTGGAAAGTGGGATTAGGTTGGATAGCTCTTTGTCGGCCAGCACGGACACGATGGCCTCCTTCTGTGCCTTAAATTTCTATGATTCTATGGACCGGGCCTTATCCCGTTTGGTCCCATTGTACAGCATTCATTATCGAAACAAATGTAAAAAAAAATCCTAATCCAAATTTAAATGCCCCGAAAACCTCCCTGACCCCCCGAATGTTTTTATTATCAAAGCACAGGAAACTCAATATATTCCCCTTGCTGCCAATCTCCGCTGAGGTTTAATCCCGTTTGTGTGGGATGTAAGTTTCTATTCAGTATTTCCCACTGGTTAATGTTCAGAGTTGCTGAGTTGAGTTGAAATTGGCCGTGGGATAAAGGAGTATCAAACACTTTGGTTTATATCCGTGGTTCTGTGGGCCTACTGATCCTGACCTCACAGTAATTGCTTGTGAAACAATGATAAATAATCCCTTACTTACTGTTTAATGTTAAATCCCAGAAGGCACATATCGGCTTAAACTGTTCCTGTTAAAGAGACAAGAATTCAGAAACATGAGACTGTGAGGTCTCAGTGAGACCGAGCATGCCAGTCACAACAGAGTGGAAAATAATTCTGAAAAAAAAGATCTTGCATTTTGTATGGCGCCTTTCACGACTTTAAGGCGTCCCAAAGCGCTTTACGGCCAGTTGAAGTGTAGTCACTGTTGTAATGTAGGGAAATGCGGCAGCCAATTTGCGCACAGCATGCTCCCACAAACAGCAAGGTGATAAATGGCCAGATAATCTGCTTTTAGTGATGTTGATTGAGGGACCATGGACCATGTACAGCAGGCACCTCAAAGCACTGGAGAGGTACCACCAACGCTGCCTCCGCAAGATCCTACAAATCCATTGGCAGGATAGGCGCGCCAACCTCGGTGTTCTTGCTCAGGCCAACATCCCCAGCATCGAAGCTTTGACCACACTCGATCAGCTCCGATGGACGGGTCACATTGTCCGCATGCCCGATACGAGACTCCCAAATCAAGCGCTCTACTCGGAGCTCCGGCACGGCAAGAGAGCCCCAGGTGGGCAGAGGAAACACTTCAAGGACACCCTCAAAGCCTCCTTGAAAAAGTGCAACATCCCCACCGGCACCTGGGAATCCCTGGCCCAAGACCGCACAAAGTGGAGGAGAAGCATCCGGGAAGGCGCCGAACACCTCGAGTCTCTTCGCCGGGAGCAAGCGGAAGCCAAGCGCAGGCAGCGCAAGGAGCGCACGTCAACCCAAGCACCCCACCCGCCCGCCCCTTCAACCACCGTCTGCCTCACCTGTGACAGAGACTGTAGGTCCCGCATTGGACTCATCAGTCACCTGAGAACTCATTTTTAATGTGGAAGCAAGTCCTCCTCGGTTCCGAGGAACTGCCTAAGAAGAAGAAATATTGGCCCAGGACACCAGGGAGAACTCCCCATAACTTTTTCAAAATAGTGCCATGGGATCTTTTACTTTTACCATGGAGGGCAGACATCTCATCCGAAAGACGGTGTCTCCGACAGTGCAACACTCCCTCCCTGCGCTGGAGTGTCAGCCACAAGACTTCGAAGATAACATATCATTAAAGTATTGCAGCACCGCTAATATCCTGAAGGTGGAGAAGGTGAGCTATTAGAATTCACTTTTGTCTGCAGTGACACCAACCGGTAGGTCTTGGTACTGAATACCTCGGCTCTCAATGGCTGCTTTTACAGCTCGTTCTTTTTGTTAATTGGCAGTTTTACTGAAAGGGATGAACAGTTGGATTCAACCAGAAAGTATATGCGTTTGCGGAGTCGGGTGGGGGCAAAATCGGGCTTGGCCACGATGCTCCTCATGGCCAAACAGCCGCTCGATGCTGACCCCTGAAGAGGCGGTCATTTGCATGAAGTATCAGAGGCAGCCAGTGCCCTTGGGACATACCCCAACTGGAACTGTTCTCTTTTGAGCAGAGAAGTTTAAGAGGAGATTTAATTGAGGTGTTCCAAAATCATGAGGGGTTTTGATTAGAGTAAATAAGGAGATACAGTTTCCGCTGGCGGAAGGGTCGGTAACCAGAGGACACAGATTTAAGGTAATTGGCAAAAGAACCAGAGGGGAGATGAGGAGTTTTTTTTTTACGCAGCGAATTGTTGTGATCTGGAATGCGCTGCCTGAAAGGGTGGTGGAAGCAGATTCAACAGTAACTTTCAAAAGAGAATTGGATAAATGCTTGAAGAGGAAAAATGTGCAGGTCTATGGGGAAAGAGCAGGGGGGAGTGGGACTAATTGGAGAGCTCTTTCAAAGAGCCGGCACAGGCACGATGGGCCGAATGGCCTCCTTCTGTGCTGTATGATTCTATTTAGTTAATGCCTTCAGTAGATGAGGGGCAAACATTACAAAAAAGAATTTTGACAACTCTCAGGAACGAATGCTGTCACTTGCTACAAGTTGATCTTACCTCAGGCTGTCTGTGTTTAATTCTGATCTTTACTGGGTTGGAGAGGTTATTGATACTGATGTTTCCCACACTGCTCGCAATCACAAAACTCTGCAGAGCAAATCCTCCTGGGTCCTATCAAATTAGAGAAGAAACATTCATATGCGACTCTCAAAATGTTGCAGAACTGTCAACAGAAATACCAGCATTTATTGCCCATCCCTAAATGCCCTCGAGAAGGTGGTGGTGAGCCGCCTTCTTGAACCGCTGCAGTCCGTGTGGTGAAGGTACTCCCACAGTGCTGTTAGGGAGGGAGTTCCAGGGTTTTGACGCACCGACGATGAAGGAACAGGCGATATACTTCTAAGTCAGTGTGTGACTTGGAGGGGAACTTGGAGGTGGTGGTGTTCCCATGCGCCTGCTGCCCTTGTCCATCTAGGTGGTAGAGGTCGCGGGTTTGGGAGGTGAACTGAACTGGGCAATGTAACGCAAGGTCACAAAGACCTGTTTCTGATGGACTCCCTCCCATCCATTGATCACCTCCAACCAGCACCATCAGTGGTCCGATACAGCGAGTGATTCCAAGGGTCAGGAATACTGTTCTGAATAAAATGTTGGTGGAGGAAAAAATGCAAGTCTTGTAATTCCATCCAGAGACAGGCGGAGCAGAAAGTTACTGAAAGAGAGTGAGGGAGCGAGAGAGAGGGAGAGAGAGAGAGATAGGCTGAGAGAGATGGGAAACAGAGAGAGACTGAGCGAGAGATAGAGAAACACTTACATTGAGAGAGATGGGAAATACAGTCAGACAGGGCGATGGGGGAGAGACAGCTTGACTGAGAGATAGTGAGATGGAATCAGACAGAAAAATGTAAAACAGAGAGAGAGACTGAGATAGACAGGGAAACAGTCATAATGAGAGAGATGGGAAACAGACAGAGAGAGATAGGGAGAGAGAGTCAGACAGAGAGAGATAGGGAGAGAGTCAGACAGAGAGAGATAGGGGAGAGAGAGTCAGACAGAGAGAGATAGGGAGAGAGAGTCAGACTGAGAGAAATAGGGAGAGAGAGCCAGACTGAGAGAAATAGGGAGAGAGAGCCAGACAGAGAGAGATAGGGGGAGAGAGTCAGACAGAGAGAGATAGGGAGAGAGTCAGACAGAGAGAGATAGGGAGAGAGAGTCAGACTGAGAGAGATAGGGGAGAGAGTCAGACAGAGAGAGATAGGGAGAGAGTCAGACAGAGAGAGATAGGGAGAGAGAGTCAGACTGAGAGAGATAGGGAGAGAGAGTCAGACTGAGAGAGATAGGGAGAGAGAGTCAGACTGAGAGAGATAGGGAGAGAGAGTCAGACTGAGAGAGATAGGGAGAAAGAGTCAGACTGAGAGAGATAGGGAGAGAGTCAGACAGAGAGAGATAGGGAGAGAGAGTCAAACAGAGAGATAGGGAGAGAGAGTCAGACAGAGAGAGATAGGGAGAGAGAGTCAGACTGAGAGAGATAGGGAGAGAGTCAGACTGAGAGAGATAGGGGAGAGAGTCAGACAGAGAGAGATAGGGAGAGAGTCAGACAGAGAGAGATAGGGAGAGAGAGTCAGACTGAGAGAGATAGGGAGAGAGAGTCAGACTGAGAGAGATAGGGAGAGAGAGTCAGACTGAGAGAGATAGGGAGAGAGAGTCAGACTGAGAGAGATAGGGAGAGAGAGTCAGACTGAGAGAGATAGGGAGAGAGTCAGACAGAGAGAGATAGGGAGAGAGAGTCAAACAGAGAGATAGGGAGAGAGTCAGACAGAGAGAGATAGGGAGAGAGAGTCAGACTGAGAGAGATAGGGAGAGAGAGTCAGACTGAGAGAGATAGGGAGAGAGTCAGACAGAGAGAGATAGGGAGAGAGAGTCAGACAGAGAGAGATAGGGAGAGAGTCAGACAGAGAGAGATAGGGAGAGAGTCAGACTGAGAGAGATAGGGAGAGAGTCAGACAGAGAGAGATAGGGAGAGAGTCAGACTGAGAGAGATAGGGAGAGAGTCAGACTGAGAGAGATAGGGAGAGAGAGTCAGACAGAGAGAGATAGGGAGAGAGAGTCAGACAGAGAGAGATAGGGAGAGAGAGTCAGACAGAGAGAGATAGGGAGAGAGTCAGACAGAGAGAGATAGGGAGAGAGTCAGACAGAGAGAGATAGGGAGAGAGTCAGACAGAGAGAGATAGGGAGAGAGTCAGACAGAGAGAGATAGGGAGAGAGTCAGACAGAGAGAGATAGGGAGAGAGTCAGACTGAGAGAGATAGGGGAGAGAGTCAGACAGAGAGAGATAGGGAGAGAGAGTCAGACTGAGAGAAATAGGGAGAGAGAGTCAGACAGAGAGAGATAGGGAGAGAGAGTCAGACAGAGAGAGATAGGGAGAGAGAGTCAGACAGAGAGAGATAGGGAGAGATTCAGACTGAGAAAGATGGAGAGAGTCAGACAGAGAGAGATAGGGAGAGAGTCAGACAGAGAGAGTTGGAGAGAGTCAGACAGAGAGAGATGGAGAGAGTCAGACAGAGAGAGATAGGGAGAGAGTCAGACAGGGAGATGGAGAGAGAGTCAGGCTGAGAGAGATAGGGGAGAGAGTCAGACAGAGAGAGATAGGGAGAGAGAGTCAGACTGAGAGAGATGGAGAGAGAGAGAGAGAGAGAGAGAGAGAACAATCTACAGCACCCGGCCTCACCCTATATGAATCCAAGGTTAAATTCCTCCTCTATGCAGACGACCTGGTTCTGCTGTCACCAACTAAGGAGGGTCTACAGCAGAACCTGGATCTGCTGGAGTCGTTCTGTCAGACCTGGGCCCTGACAATAAACCCCCAAAAAACCAAAGTCCTTGTGTTCCAGCAAGGATCCAGACATCAGGGACCCAAAATAAATCTCACACTAGGAACAACTAAAATCGAACAAACCACTAACTACACATACCTGGGCATAAAAATCAGCTCTACGGGAAATTTCAAACTGGCTGTGAATGAACTGAAAGAGAAAGCTAGAAGGGCTTTCCATGCCACTAAAAGATCAATGCAAATAGAAATCCCAATTAGCATTTGGCTAAAAATTTTCAAATCAGTAATTGAACCAATTGCACTCTATGGCAGTGAGGTGTGGGGACCGCTAACACAAGAAGAATTTGCAAAATGGGACAAACACCCAATTGAGATCCTACATGCAGAATTCTGTAAAAGTATCCTCCGGACTCAAAGGAAAACCGTAAACAATGCATGCAGGGCAGAACTAGGCCAATATCCACTAATAATTACTATCCAAAAAAGGGCCACCAAATTTTGGAAACACCTAAAAATGAGCAACCCCCACTGCTATCATTACGAAGCCTTGAAATGCCAAGAGAGGACCATAAAGAAGAACACCCTCAGTCAACTAGTCCTGGGACTCAGTGAAGCAACCACTAACACTACTAACAATAACCAGCCCCAGGACAGTGACATCGTAGCACAGAAAACTCGACCCAACACAATTGTCACAAGCAAAAGGAAAAATACCTGTCATATTGGGCAGAAACAACAAAAACCCAAAGCAAACTCAATTGCTACTTGGCCCTAAACAGACAATACAACATGGCTGAGTACCTGACCTTGGTAAAGGATAACAAACTGAGAAAAGCCTTGACAAGGTACAGACTTAGTGAACATAGCCTCGCGATCGAAAAAGGCAGACACAGGCAGACCCGGCTGCCAAGAGAGGACAGGATATGCTCTCACTGCAGTCAGGGAGTGGTGGAGACAGAGATGCACTTCCTCACAGCCTATGGAAAATATCAGGGCATCAGGGAGAATTTCTACCAAAAATTCTCACAAATATGCCCTGAATTCAGAAATCTGAATGACAGCCAAAAACTCCCATACCTACTAGGGGAAGAGAGAAACTGTGTAACACTAGCGGCACACTATGTTACAGCTTGCCATAAACAGAGGGACAACCAGTAAACCTAAGAAAAGCGTATATATAAATTATGCGAATGTATATTTATACACTCAGGGAAAAAGCTGTTTATACACTGTATGAATAGATCTGCGTTTATGTGTTCAACCATAAATGTATTTTGATGCTTTGGCAACATAAGATGTACCTTACCATGCCAATAAAGCGATTTGAATTGAATTGAATTGAATTGAATTGAATTGAGAGAGAGTCAGACAGAGAGAGATAGGGAGAGAGAGTCAGACAGAGAGAGATAGGGAGAGAGTCAGACAGAGAGAGATAGGGAGAGAGAGTCAGACTGAGAGAGATAGGGTGAGAGTCAGACAGAGAGAGATAGGGTAGAGAGTCAGACTGAGAGAGATAGGGAGAGAGAGTCAGACTGAAAGAGATAGGGATAGAGTCAGACAGAGAGAGATAGGGAGAGAGAGTCAGACTGAGAGAGATAGGGAGAGAGTCAGACAGAGAGAGATAGGGAGAGAGAGTCAGACAGAGAGAGATAGGGAGAGAGTCAGACAGAGAGAGATAGGGAGAGAGTCAGACTGAGAGAGATAGGGAGAGAGTCAGACAGAGAGAGATAGGGAGAGAGTCAGACTGAGAGAGATAGGGAGAGAGTCAGACTGAGAGAGATAGGGAGAGAGAGTCAGACAGAGAGAGATAGGGAGAGAGAGTCAGACAGAGAGAGATAGGGAGAGAGAGTCAGACAGAGAGAGATAGGGAGAGAGTCAGACAGAGAGAGATAGGGAGAGAGTCAGACAGAGAGAGATAGGGAGAGAGTCAGACAGAGAGAGATGGAGAGAGAGTCAGACAGAGAAAGATGGAGAGAGTCAGACAGAGAGAGATAGGGGAGAGAGTCAGACAGAGAGAGATGGAGAGAGAGTCAGACAGAGAGAGATGGAGAGAGAGTCAGACAGAGAGATGGAGAGAAAGTCAGACAGAGAGAGATGGAGAGAGAGAGTCAGACAGAGAGAGATAGGGAGAGAGTCAGACAGAGAGAGATAGGGAGAGAGTCAGACAGAGAGAGATGGAGAGAGAGTCAGACAGAGAGAGATGGAGAGAGAGTCAGACAGAGAGATGGAGAGAAAGTCAGACAGAGAGATAGGGAGAGAGAGTCAGACAGAGAGAGATAGGGAGAGAGTCAGACAGAGAGAGATAGGGAGAGAGTCAGACAGAGAGAGATGGAGAGAGAGTCAGACAGAGAGATGGAGAGAAAGTCAGACAGAGAGAGATAGGGAGAGAGTCAGACAGAGAGAGATAGGGAGAGAGTCAGACTGAGAGAGATAGGGAGAGAGAGTCAGACAGAGAGAGATAGGGAGAGAGAGTCAGACTGAAAGAGATAGGGGAGAGAGAGTCAGACAGAGAGAGATAGGGAGAGAGAGTCAGACTGAGAGAGATAGGGAGAGAGTCAGACAGAGAGAGATAGGGAGAGAGAGCCAGACAGAGAGAGATAGGGGGAGAGAGTCAGACAGAGAGAGATAGGTAGAGAGAGTCAGACAGAGAGAGATAGGGAGAGAGAGTCAAACTGAGAGAGATAGGGAGAGTCAGACAGAGAGCGATAGGGGAGAGAGTCAGACAGAGAGAGATAGGGAGAGAGTCAGACAGAGAGAGATAGGGAGAGAGAGTCAGACTGAGAGAGATAGGGAGAGAGAGTCAGACTGAGAGAGATAGGGAGAGAGAGTCAGACTGAGAGAGATAGGGAGAGAGAGTCAGACTGAGAGAGATAGGGAGAGAGTCAGACAGAGAGAGATAGGGAGAGAGTCAGACAGAGAGAGATAGGGAGAGAGTCAGACTGAGAGAGATAGGGAGAGAGTCAGACAGAGAGAGATGGAGAGAGAGTCAGACTGAGAGAGATGGGGAGAGAGTCAGACAGAGAGAGATGGGGAGAGAGAGTCAGACTGAGAGAGATGGGGAGAGAGTCAGACTGAGAGAGATAGGGGAGAGAGTCAGATTCTGAGAGAGATAGGGGAGAGAGCAACCAAGGAGGGTCTAAGGCAGAACCTGGATCTGTTGGAGTCGTTCTGCCAGACCTGGGCCCTGACAATAAATCCCCCAAAAACCAAAATCCTTGTGTTCCAGCAAAGATCCAGACATCAGGGACCCAAAATAAATTTCACACTAGGAACAACCAAAATTGAACAAACCACTAACTACACATACTTGGGCTTAAAAATCAGTTCTATGGGAAATTTTCATCTGGCTGTGAATGAACTGAAAGAGAAAGCAAGAAGGGCTTTCTATGCCATTAAAAAATCAATCCAAATAGAAATCCCAATTAGCATTTGGCTCAAAATTTTTAAATCAGTAATTGAACCAATTGCACTCTATGGCAGTGAGGTGTGGGGACCGCTAACACAACAAGAATTTGCAAAATGGGACAAACACCCAATTGAGATCCTACATGCAGAATTCTGTAAAATTATCCTCCGGACTCAAAGGAAAACCGTAAACAATGCATGCAGGGCAGAACTAGGCCAATATCCATTAATAATCACTATCCAAAAAAGAGCCACCAAATTTTGGAAACACCTAAAAATGAGCAACCCCCACTGCTATCATTACGAAGCCCTGAAATGCCAAGAGAGGACCATAAAGAAGAATACCCTCAGTCAACTAGTCCTGGGACTCAGTGAAGTAACTACTAACACTATTAACAATAACCAGCCCCAGGACAGTGACAGCGTAACACAAAGAATTCGACCCAACACAATCGTCACTAAGCAAAAGGAAAAATATCTGTCATATTGGGCAGAAACAACAAAAACCCAAAACAAACTCAATTGCTACTTGGCCCTAAACAGACAATACAACATGGCTGATTACCTGACCATGGTAAAGGATAGCAAACTGAGAAAAACCTTGACAATGTACAGACTTAGTGAACATAGCCTGGCGATCGAAAAAGGTAGACACAGGCAGACCCGGCTACCAAGAGAGGACAGGATATGCTCTCACTGCAGCCAGGGAGTGGTGGAGACAGAGTTGCACTTCCTCACAGCTTGTAGAAAATATCAGGGCACAAGGGAGAATTTCTACCCAAAATTCACAAAAATATGCCCGGAATTCAGAAATTTGAATGACGACCAAAAACTCCCATATCTACTAGGGGAAGAGAGAAATTGTGTAACCTTAGCGGCACACTATGTTACAGCTTGCCATAAACAGATGGACAACCACTAAATATAAGAAAAGAGTATATACAAATTATATGAATGTATATTTATACACTCAGGGATATATCTGTTAATACACTGTATGGATAGATCTGTATTTATGTGTTCAACCATGAATGTTTTTCGATGCTTTGGCAAAATAAGATGTACCTTGTCATGCCAATAAAGCGATTTGAATTGAATTGAATTGAATTGAGAGAGAGTCAGACAGAGAGAGATAGGGAGAGAGTCAGACAGAGAGAGATGGAGAGATTCAGACAGAGAGAGATAGGGAGAGAGAGTCAGACAGAGAGAGATGGGGAGAGAGTCAGACTGAGAGAGATAGAGAGAGAGAGTCAGACAGAGGGAGATAGGGAGAGAGAGTCAGACTGAGAGAGATGGAGAGAGAGTCAGACAGAGAGAGATGGGGAGAGAGTCAGACAGAGAGAGATAGGGAGAGAGTCAGACTGAGAGAGATGGGGAGAGAGTCAGACAGAGAGAGATAGGGAGAGAGAGTCAGACAGAGAGAGATAGGGAGAGAGAGTCAGACAGAGAGAGATGGAGAGAGAGTCAGACAGAGAGAGATAGGGAGAGAGTCAGACTGAGAGAGATAGGGAGAGAGAGTCAGACAGAGAGATAGGGAGAGAGTCAGACTGAGAGAGATAGGGAGAGAGAGTCAGACAGAGAGATAGGGAGAGAGAGTCAGACAGAGAGAGATAGGGAGAGAGAGTCAGACAGAGAGAGATAGGGAGAGAGTCAGACAGAGAGAGATAGGGAGAGTCAGACTGAGAGATAGGGAGAGAGTCAGACTGAGAGAGATGGGGAGAGAGTCAGACTGAGAGAGATGGAGAGAGAGTCAGACAGAGAGAGATAGGGAGAGAGTCAGACTGAGAGAGATGGAGAGAGTCAGACAGAGAGAGATAGGGAGAGAGTCAGACTGAGAGAGATAGGGAGAGAGTCAGACTGAGAGATGGAGAGAGAATCAGACTGAGAGAGATGGAGAGAGAGTCAGATTCTGAGAGATGGGGTAACAGAGATCCATACAAAACAGTAAGATACCAGATTTGTTGCCTGCTTGTGCTGACTTGAATATTCTCAGAATTTGAATTCAGTTTAAAAAAGGATCTGGAAATAAAATGCTGGAATCAGTAAAAGTGACCATGAAGCTGTTGGATTTTCGTAAAAACCCAACTGGTTCACTCATGTCCTTACCCAGTCTGGCCCTCTATGTGACTCCAGTCCAACACCAGTATGGTGGAGACTTAATTGCCTTCTGACGTGATCTAGCAAGCTCAGGGCAACTCGGAGATGGGCAACTTTACCTGCGATGCTCACATCCCGAGAATGAACTAAAAAAAGAATTAAGGGGGAAAAATTGAGTCGCGCCCCATTTGGGGAGCTAACGTCACCGGGGCGCTACTTTTAGTGCCCCGAAAAAGTTAGTGCCCCCGCGCCCGAAATTCACCGGTAGCGCCCCAAGAGGGAGGTGGGGCGCTACTGGAAGCACCTCGCCTCCCTCTTGGGGTGCTGCGAGTGAATATCGCGGCGCCACGTGCAGCAACACCACGCTCCAGCATGTCGCGCCGCGGTACTGCAAGCCTTCCTCCCCTTCTTAAAGGGGAGGGGCCTAGCGCAGCACGACCCGGGGCCCAGCTGGGCCACCAGGGATCGGAGTGCCGGCAAAAGAGCCCGGCACTCAAGAGAAGTGCCAGGCTCACGGAGCGCAGCCGGCACTCCACGGGGGGGCTGCAGAGGAGGTTGGGGACGGCAATGGGGGCAGGTGCTGACAGGCGGCCAGCAACAAAAATGGCCGCCCGGCACCTTCCCTTTAATTAGCGCCGCCCCGGCCGCAGGTCAGCCCCCCTGACCCCGTCGGACATAGCGGCCGGCGGTAAGTCAGGGGGCGCTACCGAAGATCGCGGCCGGGGCGCGAGCGGGGCGCTGCGCATGGCGATGACGACATCGCCAGCGGCGCAGCACCACGGGGTGCTAATGGTTACCGCTGCCGCTAACCTCCCGCTGAATTTCGCAGGCGGCGTTAGCGGCATCGCGCCCGGGCGCTAATTGCTCTGCGCACCATCAGCGCCCTCTTATGGCGTTAACGGGAGGGGCAAATCAACCGAATTTCTCCCCCCAAGTCTCTGTGCTTCTTGCAAGTCAGGAGAAAGTTAGTTCGGGGCAACGTGCCCCCTAAGCTGCGTGGGCGCGGGGGGCAATGCAGCAAACAGGAGGTCCCGCGCAGGCCGCTCACCAGCTGTTCCGTTGGAAAAGATACCGTGCATGCGCAGCAAATTTAAAGGGACCGCACACCAAACATAAATATTAGAGGGAACATTGGTCAGTGTTCCTGCGCCTGATCTCTATTTAATGGCCCCTGCTGGATAAGGCTCGGTTGTAATGCTCCCTTTGTCAACAGACTAGCCAACACTCGCCGGCAAGCATCACACGTGAAGCGCGGCCACTTGGTGAAAGACAGGAGGGATAACTGTCCCACGCCACCTGTCCCAGTGCAACCGGGCTTCAGCGAAATGAGCCAGCACCATCAGGAATGGGGGGGGGGATGGTGAATATTGGCGATGTGGGGAGGAACGACCCTCGAACACAATAGACGTAACGTACATGCGCCGAGCGCTCATCCCTTGCCTGAAAGAGTCCCGTTTTACTGAAGAAGGCAAACTGAGTCCTCGAGACCGCGCTGAGCTCGTCATCAGTCAGCTGTTCAAAGAGGCCAGGGGGCAACTCGATTTCAGCCAGGGCCTCACCCCCGGGATCCCCTTCAAAATTAACCTGCGGACAAGAATGTTAGAGACATCAATCACACTGTGACAATGGAGGGGGGTAATCACCTCTGAGAACCTTGAACCCACAGAGCTCATCATTCATCCTTAGCCCTTCTCCCCACCCCGCTTCAAGCAGGGACTTGCGTTACCAGCATTCCTTTATTGGGGAGGGAGTTTCACCACAAGGACCCCTTTTAAAGAGGGAGACCCAACCTTTGGAGCCCTTTTCATCTTGGGAATCTCAGGAGTTGGATATATTTCTTAAGGCTAAAGGGATCAAGGGATAGGGAGAGAAGGCAGGGACAGGGTACTGAGTTCGGATGATCAGCCATGATCTCACTGAATGGCGGAGCAGGCTCGAGGGGCCGAATGGCCTACTCTTGCTCCTATATTTTATGTTTCAATGCAATCTCACCATCGGGGCTCCTTTTTAAAGAGGGATTTTCATCACAAAAACCACTTTCAAAGAGGAAGGCTTCCAACTGAGGTCCATTTTAAAGAGGGACTCTCACCATTAGAGAATGGGTGTTTAAGGTGGCGGATGGGGTGCCGATCAAGTGAACTGAGTTTGTCCTGGATGGCGTTGAGCTTCTTGAGTGTTGTTGGAGCTGCACTCACCCAGGCAAGTGGAGAGTATTCCATCACACTCCTTACTTGTGCCTTGGAGGCGGTGGACAGGCTTGCTCTAGTAGCCATGGCTATAATGTGAGGACAGGATCAGGTTTGGCTACGATGTTCTGAAGACCGAATTGCCTGCTGACCCTCCATGTTGAGATGCACACGGAAAATAGTCAATTGGCCATGTCTGATCCCATGGAAGCTTAGCCCAACATGAGGTAGAGCCTTCAGGCAGAGAAGGAGAGGGGGGAAAGCATTTTGGGGGAACCCCACACAGTAGAATGAGCAGTGTTACTGTAAGGTAATGGCCCGGAATTTGCAGTCAGCGGCAAAGCGACGGCGCTCGCCGCTGACCTCGAAGAAAGCTGCCCACAAAGATCTAGCGATCTCTGTGGCGTGAATTTGAGCTCTCCCCGACCTTTGCCAAATCAAGCGAATCCTAAGCGTCCAGAAACAGTGATGTTATCAAGCTGGCTAAGCAGCCAATCACACTGAAGAATTCTCACAGGCAGCAAACCAGGAAATAAAATGCACAGAATCTAATTTACTTTCTATAAACTTTACATAGAACGAAATAAAGATTGGGGCATACATATATGATTAAGGTAGAAGCTGAAATATCATTAAAAAACTTTTTTTTAATTACATGAATAACTTGTAATTCTTAATCATATTAATGGAAAAATGTGACATTGCACAAATATAAAATTAAAATTTCAGGGCCAGAACAGTTGTTCAGCAGTCAGTACACCGTTAAAAACCCAGTTACACCTCTTTCAACAAGGTTTAAAGTTTTAGGGAGTTTTTAACACCGATATTCCATCATAAAAGGGGAATTTTTCATCCTTAAATGTGAGTTCAACTGATTGCCAGCTCTGGGGAGCAGGGAATGACTGACCGCAATTTCAGGATTTCCGCTTTCATCTGCGCATACGCTAAATCCTGAAGTTGCGTTGTTAATGACAGCGAATGCTGACAGTTTAGTCGTCATTACCACTGCAAAATCCAGGCCACAATTTATTACAGACATATTCCACAAAGCACAGTTATTCTCAACTTCATTATTTGTGATTTGTACTGTCCTGTCCATGAGTGTGTTTCCCAGTCACGCTGCCTCACCTCCAGCTCAGAGTCTCCATTCTGAGAGCCCACACGGAAGGAGGTCCCAGTGTAATTCCCAGAGTCGACGGCAGAGATCCCAATGGCCAGGTTCCGGGTGGTGATGCTCACTGACGGTCCAGTGAAGATCAGCTTGATGGCCAAACGGTCTACGGTACTCAAAGCCCTGCCCGTAAAAGAAACCGCAAGCAAAGTGTGATCAGATCTGAACTTAATTGTCAGCCGTGGCTCGGTGGGTAGCACTCTCGCCTCAGAGTCAGAAGGTTTGGGTTCAAGTCCTGCTCTGGAGCACATGATCTAGGCTGGCACTCCAGTGCAGTGCTGAGGGAGTGCTACACTTTCGGGGGTGCCAGCTTTCAGATGAGACATTAAACCGAGGCCCCGTCTCAGGTGGGTGCAAAAGATCCCATGGCATTATTTCGAACAAGAGCAGGGGAGTTCTCCCCGGTGCCCTGGCCAATATTTATCTCCCAACCAACATGGCTAAAACAGATGGGCCTAGAAATTCGGTGGTGCCGCAAACGGGGCGTCCAGCTTGTCTGGGCGCCGGAATTACCGCTGCGATCGGAGCCGTTGCGCCCGCCGGAAATTCATCTTGAGCACCCCAAGGAGGATGCGGGGCGCTGCTCGAGGTGCTCCGCGTCCCTCTTAGGGCGCTGAAACTGAATATCGCAGCGCCACACGCTGCGGCACGGCGCGCTGCGATACTGCAGGCCTTCCTCCCCTTCTTAAGGGGGAGGGGCTGCACCAGCGCGATGACCGATCGCGAGTGCCGGCAAAAGAGCCTGGCACCGAGGAGAAGTGCCGGACTCTCGGGACACAGCCGGCATTGCCCGGGGGGGGGGTGATCAGGAGGCCGGGGACGGAGGTGCTGGCAGGCGGCCACTGGAAAAAATGGCCACCCCGCACCTCCACCTTAATTTGCGCCACTGCCGCCACAGGTAGGCCCCGTGAACCGGGCGTGATTTGCGACCGGCGTTACAGAGGCGGGCGCGAACAGATATCGCGATCGGGGCGGTGGCGGGGCGCTGCACACACCGATGATGTCATTGGTGGCGGCGCAGCACTACAGGCTAACGCCGCCATTAGCGCCCCGCTAAATATCGCGGGAGGCATGCCCAGTGGCGCTAAAGCCACTGAGTGCCCTCTTTAGGCGCTAACTGGTAGCACAGCCCACCGAATTTTTCCCCCATGATCTGGCAATTTATTTCATTGCTGTTTGTGGGAGCTTGCTGTGCGCAAATTGGCTGCCGCGATTCCTACATTACAGCAGAGACTACACTGCAAAAGTACTTCATTGGCTGTAAAGCACTTTGTAATGTCCTGAGGTCGTGAAAGGCGAGGCCCCGTCTGCTCTCTCAGGTGGACACAAAAGATCCCATGGTACTTTTTGAAGAAGAGCAGGGGAGTTCTCCCCGGTCTCCTGGGCAATATTTATCCCGCAACCAGCATCACTAAATCAAATTTTCTGGTCAGGATCTCATTGCTGTTTGTGGGAGCTTGCTGTGTGGAAATTGGTTGCTGCGCTTCCCTACATTACAGCAGAGGCTACGCTTCAAAAGTACTTCATTGGCTGTAAAGTGCTTTGGGGCATCCGGAGGTCATGACAGGCGCTATATAAATACAAGTTCTTCCTTTAACTTCTAACATTGCGACGTGACCCGTTAACCTGTTCACGAGGCCCCTGATTGTCAACCGGTAAATATGCTGCTCAGTGCAAAACCGAGCCAGGAAGGTCCCAGGAGCTGAGGCATCAGCGTTGATGCCTATCTTCCCAGGCCACACATCTATGGCTGCCAAAGTGTAGTCCTCAACTAGTGCCTCTGCGAGCTGTACACGAGGAGGTGTATGGCAGCAAGTTAGAGATGCCTTTCCTTCTCGCTCCCACTCGCTATAGGTATAGACTGGGATGATTAGATACACAATAGTTCCTGTGTTACTTGCAGCATGGATTATGGTTTGTTTGAGGTACAGCAGGCCAGGGTTGAATAGTGGAGATGTAAGGATGAGTCAGTATTTTGGGGGGTCAGACAATGTGCGTAGAGAACTTTTCCTGAGGCGATTAAGTGGATTGGTAGAATCCGCAATGAGATTGATTAGACATGGGAAACAATGGAGCTTGTTGGGACCTTCCATCATGCCATACTTTCTTACATGTTCTCAATCAGCAGAGAAACTGATACATCCATCGTCTGCAGTTCCACCCGAGAGGTACTCACACTTGGGAAGATGTGACCAGCGCGGTGTCGGAGCTCGAAAGAATATTGGACAGAACAGTCAGCACCGTCGACGCCAAGGTTGAGTTGATCTCCGACACGATTACGATCTGCTTCAGCGTCTCCACCAGCTTGTCCACTTCTTCCCGGGTGAGATTCTTGTCCGCGGTTAAATCGAGAAGCTGATTGGCTACATCAGCCGCGTTGTCTGCAGGAAGTAGCAAAAATCGTTAAGAGGATTTCTAACAGCGGAGGATCATGGGAAGATCAGTGAAGGATCATGGGAAGGTCAGTGAAGGATCATGGGAAGGTCAGCAGAGGAACATGGGAAGGTCAGTACAGGATCATGGGAAGGTCGATGAAGGATCATGGGAAGGTCAGTGAAGGATCATGGGAAGGTCAGCACAGGATCATGGGAAGGTCGGTGAAGGATCATGGGAAGGTCAGAGCAGGATCATGGGTGAGCACAGAAACATAGGTCAGTGCAGGATCATAAGTCAGCGCAGGTTCATGGGAGATCAGCGCAAGACCTTGGAAGATCAGGCGAAATACAGCACAGGTTCAACTGTACCTATGCAACAAGGTGTACATAGTTGTATCTGTACATCTACATAATATTTATGCATGTGTGCACTTTAACATGCAGTAAGTGTGCTGCACACTCATAGTACAATATCTACAATATTGTAAGTTATGTGTGTGTATTGACATATCACTTGCACCTAGAGCAGAGTATCTGTACAATATATATATAGATCGGTGGGGAATGGAGATCGGTGGGGAATAGAGATCACTGGGGAGTGGAGATCACTGGGGAATGGAGAGCGGTGGGAAATGGAGATCGGCGGAGAACGGAGATCGGCGGAGAACGGAGATCGGCGGGGAACGGAGATCGGCGGGGAACGGAGATCGGCGGGGAACGGAGATCGGCGGGGAACGGAGGTCGGCGGGGAACGGAGGTCGGCGGGGAACGGAGGTCGGCGGGGAACGGAGGTCGGCGGGGAACGGAGGTCGGCGGGGAACGGAGGTCGGCGGGGAACGGAGGTCGGCGGGGAACGGAGGTCGGCGGGGAACGGAGGTCGGCGGGGAACGGAGGTCGGCGGGGAACGGAGGTCGGCGGGGAACGGAGGTCGGCGGGGAACGGAGGTCGGCGGGGAACGGAGGTCGGCGGGGAACGGAGGTCGGCGGGGAACGGAGGTCGGCGGGGAACGGAGGTCGGTGGGGAACGGAGGTCGGTGGGGAACGGAGAACACTGGGGAATGGAGATCGGTGGGGAATGGAGATCGGTGGTGAATGGAGATCGGTGGGGAATGGAGATCGGTGGGGAATGGAGATCGGTGGAGAATGGAGATCGCTTGAGAATGGAGATCGGTGGGGAATGGAGATCAGAGGAGAATGGAGATCGGTGGAGAACGGAGATCACTGGGGAACGGAGATCACTGGGGAACGGAGATCACTGGGGAACGGAGATCGGTGGGGAACGGAGATCGGTGGAGAACGGAGATCGGTGGAGAACGGAGATCGGTGGGGAACGGAGATCGGTGGGGAACGGAGATCGGTGGGGAACGGAGATCCTGGGGAATGGACATCGGTGGGGAATGGACATCGGTGGGGAACGGAGATCGGTGGGGAACGGAGATCGGTGGAGAACGGAGATCGTGGGGAACGGAGATCGGTGGAGAACCGAGATCGGTGGAGAACGGAGATCGGTGGGGAACGGAGATCGGTGGGGAACGGAGATCGGTGGGGAACGGAGATCGGTGGGGAACGGAGATCGGTGGGGAACGGAGATCGGTGGGGAACGGAGATCGGTGGGGAACGGAGATCGGTGGGGAACGGAGATCGGTGGGGAACGGAGATCGGTGGGGAACGGAGATCGGTGGGGAACGGAGATCGGTGGGGAATGGAGATCGGTGGGGAATGGAGATCGGTGGGGAATGGATAGTGGTGGGTTATTGTCGGACACCACACCCAAATAGGACCGACAGTGCGTATCTGAAAGCTATTCATCTGTGGGAGCATCGCAGCCAGTTCTGATCCCGGCCACTTGCCCTTGCGGGTGGTAGTTACTGGATAGCCATCAGGAGCAATAACCTTGGCTGATTTGTTAACGCCCTGCCTAGCCCAATTGTTGTATCCAGCTATCACACGACACAAGCCTGCCCTCCATCATGGAATCTTCCTGACCCATAAAGCCTAGAACCATACGCTTGCCCACTGACCCATCCTTCCTTGAGAAGCGGAGTAGCCAGTGACTCCGATGGCAATTACCTGCAGACACTAATGGAATGTTTTCAATGTCGCTGCCATTTGGGCTGGCAGTCGGAACCGTCGAACAGTTGCTCAGGTCAGGTGGCTCCCAGTAAGACGTGTAGTTCTGCATGTTTAAAACACTGAACAAACAAACAAAAAAATATTATTCTATATGCAGAAATCACTAAAAACAAGTGGACAGGTACAAAAGAAATTCAAAAAGGCTAATGGAACGTTGGCCCTTATCTCTAGGGAGCTGGAATAGAAAGGGGTGGAAGTTACTCCATACTTGTATAAAGCTCTGGTTAGGCCGATTCTGGAGTGGCTGCGTTCAGTTGTGGGCAACGCACCCCAGGAAGGATATATTGACCTTGGAGGGGGGGCAGCGCAGATTCACCAGAACGATACCGGGACTCAAAGGATTCAATTATGAGGACAGGTTGTATAGACTAGACTTGTATTCACTTGAGTGTCAAAGATTAAAGGGTGATCTGATCAAGGTGTTTAAGATGATTCAAGGATTTGATAGGATGGATAGAGATAAACTATTTCCTCTGATGGGGGAGCCCAGAACAAGGCGGCATAACCTTAAAATTAGAGCTAGGCCGTTCAAAGGGGTGATGTCAGGAAGCACCTCCTCACACAAAGGGTGGTGGAAATCTGGAACTCTCTCCCCCAAAAAGCTGCTGATGCTGGGGGTCAATTAAAAATTTCAAGAGATTTGTATATTTTCAAGATATTAAGGGGAACAGATAGGAGAGATAGAGAGAAAGTATTTCTGCTGGTTGGGGAATCTAGGACTAGGGGGCATAGTCTAAAAATTAGAGCCAGACCTTTCAGGAGTGAAATTAGGAAACACTTCTACCCACAAAGGGTGGTAGAAGTTTGGAACTCTCTTCCACATACGTCAATTGATGCTGGATCAATTGTTAACTTAAAATCTGAGATTGATAGATTTTTGTCAACCAAAGATATGAAGGGATATGGGCCAAAGGCGGGTATATGGAGTTAGATCGCAGTTCAGCCACGATCTCACTGTTCCCAGGTTCCTATGTTCATAGAAGATAGGAGCAGGAGTAGGCCTTTCGGCCCCTCGAGCCTGCTCCACCATTTAATGAGATCGTGGCTGATCATCCAAATTCAGTACCCTGTCCCTGCCTTCTCCCATATCCCTTGATCCCTTTAGCCTAAGAAATATATCTAACTCCTTCTTGAATATATTTAACTAGCTGGAGTGCCCGGCGGTGCCGAGGGTTTTTTGAGGGCATGTTGTTGTTGGAAGAGAGAGAGAGAGAGAGACACTGGGGGGAGTAGAGAGAGACGGGGGGGAGAGAGAGAGAGAGACTGGGGGGGGGGGGGGGGAGAGAGAGAGAGAGACTGGGGGGGAGAGAGAGCGAGAGAGGCTGCGGGGGAGAGAGACTGGGGGGAAGAGAGAGAGAGAGAGAGACTGGGGGGAAGAGAGAGAGAGAGAGACTGGGGAGAAGAGAGAGAGAGACTGGGGGAAGAGAGAGAGAGAGACGGGGGAGTGAGAGAGAGAGAGACTGGGGGGAAGACGAGAGAGAGAGAGAGAGAGACTGGGGGGGGGAGAGAGAGAGAGAGAGAGAGACTGGGGGGAGAAGAGACGGGGGGAAGAGAGAGAGAGAGAGAGAGACTGGGGGGAGAAGAGAGAGATGGGGGGGGAAGAGAGAGACTGCTGGATTTAGTTCGGGATTAGCCTGGAGAGAGAGGAGGGGAAGGAATGCCTCAGGCCCGGCCCGATGGACCCCTGCGAAGGAAGGAAGGAATGAAGAAGGCGAGCTCTCCCTCCCTCTCCCACCCCCTCACTCTTTCCCTCCCTCACCCCTCTCTCTCTCCCTCCCCCCTCTCTCCCTGCCCCTGTCTCTCCCCCTCCCTCCCCGCTCTCTTCCCTCCCTCTCTCTCCCTCCCTCTCTCTCCCTCCCTCTCTCTCCCTCCCGTCTCCCTCTCCTCTCCCTGCCTCTCTCCCTCCCTCCCCCTCTCTCTCTCCCTCCCCCTGTCTCTCCCTGCTTTCCTCTCCGTCCCTCCCTCCCCTCTCCCTCCCTCCCCGCTCCCTCCCTCCCTAGCGCCTGAGGCCCGGACACTGAACCGAGCCCCGGGACCGGGCGAAGAGGGGAAAGGCCGAGTCCCCGGCCCTCGGGCGCAAACGGAGCCGAGCCCCAGGACCGGGCCGAGGGGGGGGGGAGAGCCCGAGTCCCCGGCCGCAAACGGAGCCGAGCCCCGAGACCGGGCCGAGTGGGGGAAAGCCCTAGTCCCCGGCCGCAAACGGAGCCGAGCCCCGGGACCGGGCCGAGGGGGGGAAAGCCCGAGTCCCCGGCCGCAAACGGAGCCGAGGACCGGGGCCGAGTGACCCCAACTCACCTCCCGCTAGGCTCCGTCCCGCCCCGCCAGCCTTTACCAAGATGGCGGCGATGGCTGCGCTTGGCTCCGCTCCGCCAGCCTTTACCAAGATGGCGGCGATCGCGAGCCGCTGGTTTGGAATCGGGCCCAGCGGGACAGGCGGTGCCTAGCTCGGGCGTGGCTGGCGAGGAGAGGCCAAGGCTTCGAGGCCGAGGGGGTGAAAGCCGGAGTCCCCTTTGCAAATGGATTTTTTTTTCTTTTAAAACCAACTTATTTTTGCTGGGAATCTATATTTAATGTGTCAATACTAATGAATCAACAATTTCCTCACCTCCATTACCATTTTTTGAGCTTGAGGCCCGGCAGGTGTTTAATGGCCGCCACTCACCTCAGCTCAGCTCCCGCTCGGCAGTTTGAACGATTAGGCCCCTCCCACAAATGCCATGAAACACCCCCCAATTGGTCAACCATCACGTCCCTCAACGCTAATGAGCGGTAGGATTGGTCAACCACTAATGAGCGGATTTTGTCCTTTTTTTGAACGTTTTTTGTGTAGTGTCCGAACAAATTTTGTCTGACCAAAAAGTAAATACACCTATTACACTCCCCTAATGATAAGCTTTCTTTTGATATAACATGTGTGTAGGTACGCTCTATAACTTTTGAGTGTATAGCGGTCAGACAAACAGACAAACAGACAAACCAACTCTTTCTTTATATCTATATATATAAATCGGTACTTCTGTCATTCTGTCTGTCATTCTGTCATTCTGTCTTTCTGTCTGTCATCGCCTGTGCGTCTGGCGGGCTATGCGCTCGAAAGTTACAGGGCCTACCTACGCGCGCGTTACCTCAAAGAAAGCTTACGCTTCCGAGACGGTTTTAAGCGTATTTACGTTTCGGCTGGGCTAAAATCGCGCCCGCGGTATCCCAAAAACCTTCAACATTCCACTCATTATCCGCTCATTAGCGACAGAGTGACCTCGAGCTCGACCAATCGTACGCCGGGTTGCTGGCGTGTGCCGCCGGGCCAATCGGTGCATGTGTGGCCGGGCCTTATCGTTCTGAACCGAGGTGAGTCGCCGCCATCTTGATTCCAAACTTTTCCTTTCTTTTTCCCGCTTTCTGCGTCTTAAAAAAAAACGTTGCTTTTAAAACACATATTGTTTTTAAAAAAAATGATTTAGAAAGTAATTAACTTATCTAATCTCATTAATTTTCCTACCTTTCCCCGTTTTTCCAGGTAGGCCTAGAAGCCTCGGCGTCTCCTCATCTCT